>NW_022631061.1:9414553-9750941 GCF_010015895.1 Lontra canadensis
AGAGACTATGGACCCCGGGAAATAAACTGAGGGTCTCAGAGGGGAGGAGGGGGGGGAAGGGGTAAAGTGTGATGGGTATTAAGGAGGGCACATGTTGTGATGAGCACTGAGTGTTATATGTAACTAATGAATCATTGAACACTACATCAAAAACTAATGATGGCTAACTGAGCATATAAAAAAAGATCACAGGCCAAAAAAAAAAAAAATTAGGATTACCATGTGATCTAAATACTGGGTATTTACCCAAAGAATGCTAATTTGAAAAGATACATGCACCTCTGTGTTTATTGCAGCATTATTTACAATAGCCAAATTATAAAAGCAGCCCAAGTGTCCACTGATAGATAAATGGATAAAGCAGAGGTGATACACACACACACACACACACACACACACACACACTGGAATATTAGCCATAAAAAAGAATGAAATGTGGTCATTTGTAACAACATTGATGGAGCTAGTGAGTATAATGATAAGTAAAATAAGTCAGTTAGTGAAAGACAAATGCCATATGATTTCATTCATATGTGGAATTTAGAAACAAAAGAACAAAAGAAAAAGAGAAGCCAAAAAACAGATACTTAACTATAGAGCACAAACTGATGGTTACCAGAGGGGAAGCAGGTGGGGGTATAAGTGAAATATACTGTGAAATAGATGAAGAGAATTAAGAGTACACTTATCATGATGAACACTGAGTAATGTATAGATTTGCTGAATCACTGTATTGTACACCTGAAACTAATATAACGTTTTGTGTTCACTATACCAAAATTAATACATATATAGATATTTCTTTCTTTTAGGAAACTCATATTCTTAGATGGTGAGAAAACCACATAAAATACCAGGTGTAATATCTTGAGCACAAAAATATATTTAAAAAGACTTATAGGTACTTGGAAAGCCTCACAGAAAGGTAATATTTGGACTGTGATTTGAAGGATAAAAAAGGTATCAGGTAGGGAAAACAGAGAAGTTCATTTTTGGACAATGGAAATGGTAAAAGGATGGAATCATAAAAACCCCAAGTATACTTAGAAGTAATGATTTAGCTTGATGGAGTTGTGGAATTACATATATATCACAGAAGATAATTCTATGGCAATATAATTTTTTAACTATAAAATACATTAATTAATTCATTTAAAAACATATCGAATGCCTAATCTATGCTAGGAACTAGATTTAAAACACTCCCACTATTTAACTTTTTTTTTTTTTTTAAGATTTTATTTATTTTGCAGAGAGAGGGAGAGAGCGCAAGCAGGGGGAGTGACAGGCCAAGGAAGAAGCAGGCTCTCTGATGAGCAAGGAGCCCAGTGTGGGACTAAATCCCAGCACCCTGGGATCATGACCTAAGCCAAAGGCAGCCACTTAACCAACTGAGCAACCCAGGAGTCTCTATTTTCTTTAACTTTAAATTTTGAAAATAATTTTAGTTTTACAGGAGTTGCAAAGACAGTACAGAGAGTTCCCCCTAAGTCAATAACTTACATGGGAATGATCTTTTACCAAAATTAAGAAATTAACGTTAGCAAAATACGACTAACTCACCTAGAGACTTGATTAGGAGTTTGCCTTTTTTTCCCCTCTCTTATCTTTTCCAGGGTCCATCTTATATTACCACACTGTACTTAGTCACCATGTTTCCTTAATCCAATCTGTAACGGTTTCTCATTTTTTCCCCGTCTCTCAGGCCCCTGACATTTTTGAAGATTACTGGTCAGGTGCTTGGAAGAATATCCTTCAGTTTAGGTTTGTCTGCTTTTCCTCAGAATGAAACTGATATGATGGATTTGGGGGAAGAATGCCACAGAGGCAATGTGGCCATCTCATTGTGTCACTGCACATTGTCAACACGACTTGTTACTGACAACATAAACCTTGATCACTCCATGAGGTCATGCCTGCCATCTTTGTCCACTTTTCTATTTGATAGAAGCAATTCAACAAGTCCAACTCATGTTCAAGTTGAGGGGAATTTAAACTTCACCTGCCAGGAGGATTATTAAAGAGTTTTTGGACATATGTTAAAACCACTATGACAGTTAATAAATATCTTGGGGAGATACTTTGAGTTAATGGAAATGTCCTTTTCCTCCTTGAAGTTTGGCGCACCAATTTATTTCCACATCCATTTGCAGATCCTGCCTGTGACAGTTATGAGCAGAGCACTCTCATGGTGGTTTCTTTTTTCTCTCATTCCTTCTACATTACTTAGAATTCTACTTAAAGAAATCTTGTCCTTCCTACCCCTATGTACTTATTCATCCAATTATTTATTTTTATCATTATGGCTTTGCAGATATTTATTTTCTTTGTGAGTTATAATACTACTGTCATTTCTCTTGTTCCAACACTTTCACCTTTAGCTGTTGGAAGTTCTATCGGGTTGGCACCTGCATTCTTTTGACAGATTTTACTATTTTAATTGATTCATTTGTTGAGCACTTCCTTACTTTTCGACACTACAAGATGCTCCAGGCTCATCTTGTAATTTCCCTGTCCTAATCTTAGATACAGCATTTTTCAAAGGTGCCCCAGTTCCTTTTATTGGAACGTGGTATTTAAAATTTACTATCTGAATGCTAAGTGTGCTTGTTGCTATGGGGGGGCGGGGGGGCCCTGATGTTCATTCTACTGTTTCCCTTTGCTTACTGTAACTTCTTTTTCTGACAATAAGAAACCTGGCTCTCATTTTTCTACCACATTTTACCGTGTCTTCACTGAACTTTAGTATACACATAGTTTCAGAGTTACTAGACCATACCCCTGTGAGAAGAAAATTTACCAACCAGAATACAGTGTTTCTGGACAATTCTCTATGTCTCAGCCTTGTAATATCTAGACAAAGTTTATTTTCCAATGTTATTTAGATTCTATCCTTTCTTCTCCATCCCTTCCACTGTCTCTTCATTTTTATAGTTCAAAGGAGATTGACCATTAACAAATTACTGTGTGGAACCAAAGATGTAAAGTTTATGTTAGATCCCTTAAAGCAAAGTGAAGAACTCCAGCTTGTGTTAATAATGGTGAAGAAACATGCGGTAACTCAAATCATAACATGTCAGTATTATTGAATACCCTGGTGCGTGAAAACTAATTAATATTTGTCACAGATTAAATATCATTAAATTGGCATTGGGAAAATAATAAAATATTTATGTGTTCAAAGAATATTATTGAGGATTTAATATATATTTGAAAATGTGCTAGTAAAGTTTAAGATGGATAGGACATAGTCCTTCCTTAAAAGAAATATCTGTGTATGAGTCAATGCTGTTCTAAGGGCATAAACAAAAGGAACTGGCTATGAGGTGTCAGAGGATAGTCGTGGCATACTTTCTTAATAAATCTGTAATCTCGTACAGCCTAAAGAGACCTTTACGTGTGTACTAGAGAAAGAAACTGTGTCAACAACAATGTACAGGGTTCTGTTTTCAGGGTGAACCCTTTGAAAATTGTTCTCTTCCTGCCAAAGATCAAGAACCACTAAACTCTTCGCAACAAATTTCAGAGGAAAAAGTGGCCATGACATTCACACATTAAACAGATAAAGTAAAGAGATGAAGGATCTGGGAAAAATAGAAACAGTAATTTGTAGATCATGTACTGGGACCTCCAGGACTGTGCACGTCTGTTCAATAATCATGGCTGTGACGAATAAAATTGCTCAACTTGGTTATCTCCAACTCAACTCCATCAACGTGGTTATCACCACCCGAATTTCAAGCATTCCTTACTCTTGGAAGAATTTCCTGACCCTCCTCACTCTCACTAATGACAGGTTCAGGAAGGTTTTTCAGTCCCATTCCCTGCTGCTAAGAGTCTCACACACTTCTCTGAGCAAATAGGTTCTCTGAGCATTTTAAACCTCCAACTGTTTTTATTAATTTTCTATCTTTCTCTTCCAACATATCTTAATATATTCCCTTAACTGCAGGGACTGCTGTGCTGATCCCTGTATTCCCACTGCCTACCTCATAACGATCAGCTTTGTTTCACTGGATACAGGAAGGAAGAATGTGTATTTGAACGATATCCAAGAGCAGATGGAGATGATGTATGCTTACAAGGTGTGTTAGAAAAACCTCGACACAAAGAAAAGACTATTGAGTAGAATTCAGAGGAACACTAAAGTGGATAAACACATGATGATAAATTTGTCAAAACCAAATCTAAATTTCACCAGAAATACTGCATTTTGTTACATTGGTTAAAGACGTCTCTTGGGGTGCCTGGGTGGCTCAGCAGGTTAAAGCCTCTGCCTTTGGCTCAGGTCGGCTCAGGTCGTGATCCCAGGATCCTGGGATGGAGCCCCTATCGGGCTCTCTGCTCAGCGGGGAGCCTGCTTCCCCCTCTCTCTTTGCCTGCCTCTCTGCCTACTTGTGATCTCTGTCAAATAAATAAATAAAATCTTTAAAAAATAAAAAAAAATTTTAAAAAAGACGTCTCTCATTTTTTAGTTAAAAGTAATTGAATGCTAAAAATCAGTACCTATTATACATTTTTATAGTTTTATATATATAAATAAGTTTATTAAGTATATAACAAACTCATGCAATTATTTTTCCATATAGTAATTCTCAACTCATCTTTTAAAAATATCTGAACAAAAGAATCTCCCTCATGCTGTATAACCTGAGCTTCACAGTTAATTATGGTTCATCTTAGAGCCCAGTATGGACCAAGCATGTAAGTAGTTCCTCTTACAAAGTCATATATGACCAAGGTCTTTGGATCTAAGGGAGTTGTACATATGTAGGAGTACATAGGAAGGAGAGATTCATAGTTTCCCCTCTGAGGCTTAAAAAGTTTCACAGAAAAGGCTTAAGTGCTATTTTGACAAATAGATAAATGTGGGGAAGATATTCTGTATATAAGAAAATGTTCTGCCACTTTATTGACAATATGGTTTTTGTGTGTATGCATTCAATACATATGTGCCACATAGCAGGGGAGACCATAAAGAAAGCTAAGAATACTGGGGTGAGTCAGTCGGATCTGGCCACTGCCCCTTATTTAAGGACCTGACTACATCTCATGATGGGGAGATAGGACAAATACAAGATAACCATGAAACTCATCAGGAAACACAGACAAAATCAGTGACATGATACCTAGCACCTGTGTGACTACTTTAGTCCCATTACTGTGTTGGGAGGACGTTTACTGGGCTCTGAATGACTTGAGGAGTGTGCCTTGGAAAGATGAAAGGGGACAGCAGAAGCTCTGAATGAAAGAGGCAAAGCCCAGTTTCCAAGGCTGGAAGGAGCTTGGCTTGTTCCACCAGGCTTCAGAAGGAAGGTCAGCGTTGCTGGGGCGTTGGAAGAAGGATGTGAAACATGTGTGGGAAACATTAAAAAAGCCACCAAAATACACATCTCGTTAATCCTGGACTTCAAGATCTTCAAATTGAGAACTGCAACCTACAGTCACAAAATCAGAGCAGACCCAGACTTGTCTGGAAGGTAGAACCCAGATGGTAAGATTCATGAGAATCTGGATGTTTAAGAAACTCCTTATGTCCTAGAGAGTAGGGGCTGTACTGGAGCAGGGAACTGATTAGAAACTTCCAGAGAAAACCACAGTTAAAAAAAAAAAAAAAAAAGCTGACATTCATTGGGTACTTGGTTATTTTTAGCCCTCTGCCCTGTGCTCAATACCTACTATGTCACTCAGTTCTCACAGAAACACCAAGAGGAAGAAGCGTGACTATTGTACTTTATAGAAGCACAGAGAGATAAAGCTATTTCCCTAGGTAACTAGTAAGGGGTAAAACTAAGGTATGCAGCCAGGAACTCTGGTGACAGACCCCACCCATTCTACTCTGGCATTGTTTTGCTTTTCAGTAGAATGGAAAAGAACTGTGAAAAAAGGATATCAGTTCTTTTATATATAAAAAAGAGAAATTATGACTGATTTATAAAGAGTCATCTCCTTTCTTAAGATCTATTATTAACTAAAAAAGGTTGATGTAGTTTATAGTTACAAGTCATTTGTAGATCTCTTCAAATTTCACTTTGTGCATCTATAATAACAGTGAAGGACCGGAGTATTTTAAAATACACATGAAATGATATTTGGTGATTTGAAAAGAACTGTAACGGGCAAAGTGAATAACAATTGTAGGTATAATTCTGATACATAATGTTTTGCTCTTTCAAAGTGCTTTCACATATATGAATTCTCCTAACAATCCCAGGAGAAAGGCTATCCATTTTAGAGGTGAGGAAACAGGCTTGGGAGTTAATGTATCCAAATGACTTCACCCATAAAGACACATAAAAGATAATTAAACTATTTCTGTGAGGGCATGCCTTAACAACTAAGAACTGTGTCAACAAACTGTAAGTGAAAAATTAATTATATATGATTCTTAATTGTCAAAAATGTCTTGATAGTCTCAAACTGTTGGTATTTTATTTTTATATGGCATAGATTACTTTAAATATATCATAAATAGATCAGAGAATTTCATATCTGGAAAGTTGTACACTGATCTTCTTATCCAACTCCCTTAGAACATTCTTTGGTCAAAGATTTCAGATTTCTAATATACCTGCTACTAGAAAAATTTTATACTATGTTTATTATATGAGCTAATGGATACGACTGATTAGTACTTGTTCTATAGGCAGAAAGTATTGTCTTGGGTTTTGTATAACTTACTATTATGAACTCTGGCAATGGAAACATGCTATAAGCCACCTATTATATACATTGATGGCAAATTGTACATCCACTTACACAATGAAGTAAACATTGCTTCATTGCTGTTACCATGTTTTATATACACTTTATTACCTTTCGGTAAAGCCTTCACTGGATTCTTGAGTTAGTAACCTCTATTCCTTTAAATATAAGTCCGTAATTTTTTTTTTTTTTCCATTTATGGTAAGGATGTCTACATAGAGAACACCACCAGCTGACACAAGGTTCCAGTGCCTGGCTGGAGAGGGACTTTTCTCTCAATAGTATCCGACCCCAGGGTTTTGTTCTTTTGAAGAGTATGTTGTGCATCAGTTTGGAAGATTATGCTTCTTTAGCTGGGTGTCTGGTTACTACTAAATACATCTAAAATTCTGAAGCCAATAGCTTACAATTTACTGTCCAGGGCTTTGCATGTTATATTCATTTATAATGAACATCATGATAACAAGTCAGAAGAGCCAACCTATCGTCAACTCATATACTCAGAGAATGAATTTTTCAGTTAGTCTGCATGTGTGAAGTTCTTCTTGATGCCCTTAATTGTGACCAATTTCACTGTTTTAAACACTGTCTTATTAAGAAATAAAAACATTTTCTTCTTGAGATCCAGTTGAATGGTTTCTAAGTAAAATTGGGAGGAATCAGAAGTCACTAAAACAAGGGTAAGTAAGGATAAGGCAAAACCAGAGGAAGAACAAATGTATAGTTTAACGCTGGGTAATAGAAGGGAGGTTTTAGAGAAAGAATGATGCCTTTATTGAGTTTGATGAATTCAGTTCTAAGCCTAATGGAAATATATGTGGACAAAAGACCTTCTAAATAGAAAATATGTTAAGATTCTGGAGAAGGTACCAAAGAAGTCAACCATACACTGTTGAATATCAAAACATATCGAAACTCAGAGTTAACAAGTATACTTTTCCTTCCACCTTCATCTTTGTACTGTTGCCAATAGGAATATTTTACACAGGGTGATCTCCATCTGCTAACTTCAACTTTAATACAAATCAAAAGGTGGCCTCTTGAAATTGTTGTACAGAACAACTTATTGAGATTAATTAAAGTACTTATTGAGTTTAATTAAAGGCTAAAGAAAAAATAAGGTAAATCTGAGGGATTTGTTGGTTACTATTCCTAGGGATCTATTGTTACCTCACCAAACCTTTACTGATACTAAAGCAGCTCAGATACCCAGTTGCAAACATATAGACTGGACATTTAAAACACAAGTAATGAACAATTCCTTTAGCTACTGCAATGATATTGGTGTATCTGAAAAATTCTTCCCCTTGTCTCTATTAATCTCTCAAGTCAGTGTACCTAACCTATGAAAACTTTCATGTTTGTGAGTAAAAAGAGAATTAATTTAGGCTGGACAGACTTCAGAACCGAAGTGTG
Source organism: Lontra canadensis (assembly GCF_010015895.1). Classification (NCBI taxonomy): domain Eukaryota; kingdom Metazoa; phylum Chordata; class Mammalia; order Carnivora; family Mustelidae; genus Lontra; species Lontra canadensis. The sequence goes on from NW_022631061.1 coordinate 9,422,675, forward strand.
AGGTCAGGAAGATTCATTATACTCATTGCTCTCTTCCTGATTTTACCTGATTAATTGGGGAGAAGGGCAGGAGTAGCATGGGATTTTAACATAAATACCTGTGTCTTCCTCTCACAGGCTGCTACGGCAGGCTCTGGCTCCATGACCCCCCGCCCCACTGCACCCCACTAGCTCCTTCTGGGTCTCGAGCATCAGGAAGAACCAACACGCTATTCTTATTCTTCAAGAGTCCTGGAATTTTAACTTTTTCTTCCCAAAGGAGTGTCTCATCAAAACTCCGACCTTAATAATGTCCATGAACCAAACTGCAGAAAATTGCTTTAGAGAAAAATAATTTCTGGGGCACCTTATAAATTCAGATGCCCTATAAGAAAATTGCACTGATTACACGGGCCGACTTCCTTCCCTGCCCTTTGTCCATACTTGATTAAGACTTCAAACAGAGCCAAACACACTTCCCTCTCCCTCTCCTTCTCTCTCGCTCTCTATACAGAGTTTGTTAATATGCTAGTTAATATGCTATAACAATTCCTCTCTGGCTTTGAAACCCTTCCTTCCTGATTGCCATCAGTGCTCATAACTACATCTATATCAGCACAGGAACACTGCTGGCTCTTATGCAAACATCCCATTTGAGCATTTAGACTGGACAGTGCTCAAAACAAACAGTCCCCTAAAATATGGGTGTTTAAAATCATCACACTTGCTTTTCAGCCTTTGTCAGCAAAATAATAATAATAATAATAATAAATGGCAGCATTATTGCTTTAACTAGTTGAATATCAAGAATTCTACCTAATTACTCCAGAGTCTTAATTATAATACAATTTAGCCTCTCTCTCTTTTTTTTTTAAGATTTTATTTATTTATTTGACAGACAGAGACATCACAAACAGGCAGAGAGGCAGGCAGAGACAGAGAGGGAAGCAAGCTCCCTGCTGAGCAGAGAGCCTGATGTGGGGCTCAATCCTAGGACCCTGAGACCATGACCTGAGCCAAAAACAGAGGTTTAACCCACTGAGCCACCCAGGTGCCCCAATTTAGTTTCTTTTTAAAGAAAAATGAATCAGCAATATAAAACCATGTAAAACACTGCAAACTACTTAAGGACAAGACATCTGCATTCCTCTCTCTCTGTCACGCCCATTTGGCTATGAGAAAGTCTCTGTCTGGACCCAATATAAGCACAAAGGGAAGAAATCAATTTAAGCCAGCCCAAAAGATGTTCACTACATTGCCATAACCCAAGAGAAATGAACAGAGACTTAAAAGTCCCTCCATCCTTCCAAGATGAATCATAAGTGCCGTGGCTCTCATTTATGTCTATTTTGCTTCTGAAATAACCAAAAAAAAAATTTCTTTTTTTAGATTTTATTTATTTATTTGACAGAGGGAGAGAGCACAGGCAAGGGGAGTGGGAGAGGGAGAAGCAGACTTCCCACTGAGTAGGGAGCCCAATGCAATGCAGGGTTCAATCGCAGGACCCTGGGATCATGACCTGAGCTGAAGGCAGATGTGCCCAGACAAACTGTTTTAAAGTAGAAAAAAACACCTAGCATAAGATAATTAATGAAAGGCTGAAAAAGGTCTTTAAAAAACATAGACCTTCAATTAAATGACAGAAATTTGGGTTTCAAATCGTTAATTTGCAAATGTAATTCTTACTTATTTTCAAAAGAAGACTCACACCCTTTTGGTCACAGAAGATGTCATATGCCATAAATCCTGATTACTGACCCCTTTCAGTCTGACAGGTGCTAAAGGTCTTGTTGCTTTCACATTTATCTCCTTTCTTCTACTTATTTAAAAGAACATTTCGAAGATTCGGTTCTCTTTATTCAGAATTCAAAGAAAGAAATGAGCATAACTATGAAAGAAATGTTCTATGAATTCAAAGCTCTGCATCCAGATTATTAAATTATTATCTCAATCTTATGTTGAAAAGGTCCCTGAAACACCAAAAGTCCACAGCCCTTTAAAAGATCCTTAATGAAACTGAAATGAAAATGAAAACATGGGTAGGCCTGAGAAAATTACATTAGTATTTGCTTTGCAAATTTTGGGGAGTAGTGGAAAGAGTATTTGGTGCAAATGGCTATTAAAGAGAAAGGAGGCATGCCCCACATTAACAATTAAATAACCCCAGGGAGCTCATTATCATTGTTGTTACCTATGGGGAATCTCTATGATGAACCACCCAGATCTCTCCTCAGTGAAGACTTTATTGCCTCAATCGGTAACAATTAAAATGCAGACACTGTAAGATTGGATACAAAATGATACCAAACTATAGGTTGCTTTCAAGAACACCCAATTTAAATACAAAGACAATGATCAGTTTAAAGTAAAAGGAGAATAAAAAGTATACCATGCATGAGGGAGAGGAGATGCAACATGGGGGGTTAAGGGGGGAGGAGAAGAGTAAATGAAACAAGATGGGATTGAGAGGGAGACAAACCATAAGTGACTCTTAATCTAACAAAACAAATTGAGGGTTGGTGGGGGGGGGGGGGTGGGGGGTGGGGGGGGGGGTTATGGACACTGGGGAGGGTATGTGCTATGGTGAGTGCCGTGAAGTGTGTAAACCTGGTGATTCACAGACCTGTACCCCTGGGGATAAAAATATATTATATGTTTATAAAAAATAAAATTAAAAAAAAAAGTATACCATGCTAACTTTCGTCACAGAAAGCTGGGATATTATCTGTGTCTATTGTTTTCCATGGAAGCCTTTAAAAACCCCTCATTTACAGTTGTTTTGATTTTAGACATTTCCCCCCATTTTTCCTACAATGTCCCTTACTCTTTTTGCAGCAGTGTTTATTCCTGCTCCTTACAGTTTCTCTCTTTTCTTGGTTTCCTTTTTTTTTCATTTCTAGTTCTGTCTGCTCACAGTCCGTTTCATTTTTTTTCCTTGACTCATCATCTTTTCCCCACGTGTTTCGTTACTGGTTTGTGGTCTTGCTTCACAGGCGTTATTTTTAAACTCATAGTAAAATGTCAGTTCCTTCTGCTTCCCATCATACATTTCTAGTATGCATTCCTCATCTCCTAATTTTATCTTCTTGCCTCTTCCTCATTATTTTCCTGCAGTATACTTGTATAGCTTCCGTACTGGTTCATTTTTTAACTCATCACCCACCACTGGGAATTTTGCTAGGACAAGCTATCATCTGGACATTTCAGTTGATTTAGTTGTTAATGTCATTATAGCCAGAGAAGAAGAGCAGCTGAGAGATTTTCAAAGTGAAAAGGTTCTCTCTCCCTCCTCTGCCAAAGAGACAGAAAACAGTTCTCCTGAGTGGTTATTTATTCTTGCCTGGGGTCTAGGAGATCACCTGACACCTCTAGCAGCAACTGCCAGCCTGTTTTCATTGTTAGAAAGAGATATTTTTAGCATCTCAAGGTTTAGTGCCTCAACTACAGGAAGAGTGTTTTGGCTACATCTTTAAGAGATTTGTTGCCATCTTCTCTCTGTGGCTCCTGCTCAGCCTCATGCTTCCCATAATCCTCCATTCCTTTAGCTCTCTGTGGGCTTAACTGTTTTCTAATTTTAACAAAAATTGAGTTTGAAATTCTAAAATTTTTCTTATTTTCTTTGTATTTTATCAAGGAAGAGTAGGCTATCTTCAAGTAAGAAACCCCTACAAAGAGCTAAATATTTACTGTAGATTATACTTAAATACAATTTTCTATAATCAAGCTTATAAATCATAATATATTAATATTTTTTATTCACTGGAATACTATTTATCTTTATGTAACATCTACATTTCCCTCATAAATTTAGTGCACTTAAATAAAATAAATGCAATTAATTTCAACTAACAATCATAGTATCGACTTGAATTTTTACAACTCAAAATACTCGGGTAAAGAGGAAGCTTCAATATTTAACTTTGTATTTGGACTTAAATAATATTTGCATGAGTTCGCACTTAGCATAAAATCAATTACTGAACAAACTTTTTTAAAAGGCACAATTGCCTCATAGCCGTAACTTATAGAGATGAAAATTTGAAGAAAAGTTTTTAAGTGAATTGGATATGAATTTGACATTAGAAAACAAGCATGACTGAGTATTGGAAATCAGAGCTACACTGCTAGAATAATGGAAGGTGACTTAAAAAATTATATTGCCATTTCCCAGCAGGAAAAAAGAGTTCAGTATTACGGAATTGAGGGATAGTTAATGAAAAAGTCAATATATTTCATGCTTGTATCCAAGATATTACTTCTCACAAATCCAGTTATGCTTAGATTTATAAACTTGAACAGTATTATCACTAACACTGTAATATTAGTATGTATTACATAAATATTAGCACATTTTCACCTAAAAGATAAAAATAATTTCATATACGTTCTACATTGTTACCTGATTTTCAAAGATGCTGAATACGGTATTGACAAGATATTTAATTTCTTACTCCTATCCATCCTTCCAAATTCTTTTTGTTTCCAATCCTAAATTATGTGTTGTTTTTGAACACTTTAAGTTGGATTTACTCTTAGTTTTGCCCGTTTTGTTTTTATTTAAGGAAAGGTATTACTTAATATATTGATAAAATTAAAATGTTGCTCATTGATTTTTTTTTAATAAGAATTAGGCTAGTGGTAGAAAGTCATAAACAATCAAGGCATTTCAAGGAAATTATTTTCTACAAACTCTAAACCACAAAAACTGTCACACTGAGAATGGTTATATTCCTTATCATTCCTAATTAAATTCTAAGACATGCAAGAATGTGTTCTAGTCATATTTCTTGTGTTAAGTTTCTTGCCTCTGAGCCCTCTCTTCGACATAGTTTCCATTATAACATCTTAAGATAAATACAAAGTGACTGAGGATATCCTTTTGTCTCTTTACCACATCTGGATAAATCTTGGATAAATCCTATTTTCGGATTTTTTTTCTTATGTATCTTATATATTGATTGCTGTTAGAAGGAAAATATAACGCAAAACAAAAAAATGCATGCAAATGTTTGGCACTATGAAATCCATTTTCTAATGGCAGTTATCTTCTCAAAATTGTTAGTCAATAGTTAACACTTCTACTTGTTTTGATCAATTGACTTTCTGTTCTCTTTGGTGGTTCTTGTAAGCTTTTAATTTTCACTTATGCCTCCTAAAAATCACCATTCCTTGCTTCTCAGGAACCAATGGCACTTTCAGTTTCACTGTAAAACATGGTCTATGACTGCCCACGTCCTCCATCCACAGCCATCCTTCTCCCTAGTATTAGAAGCTTTGAGTTGTTTCTTTAAATGCTTCACCCATGGTCTTATCCAAACTCTTGTTGCGCACTTATCCTTTCTTGCTCTCACATCTTTGTGATGGTGTGCAAACACCATGGGTTTCTTAGCTTTCTTACTCTGTCACACCTCTTTCCTCTAGGTCTTGCCAGCTGTGGATAACACTCAAGTTACTGGCAGGAGTTGTACAGAAAAGAAGATGGTAGGCAGCAAGTGATTGCAGCACAATTCACTGGACAATCTGATATGACAGTAACAAGGAGAGCCAAAAGAAAGTGGAAGTTAACTTAAATGTCTGTACTCTAGCTACTCTCAAACTTATTTTTCAAATCAACACACAAGATGGGTGACATTTGTATGTGTAGTATATCCCTATGCCCAATTCCCAGGACAGTGATTTATATATTAGAAGCGACATTATTAAGGTAAATATAAATAAGCTCTAATGTTTAGTTATATCTCTACTAAAGACTGCTATTTTATATCTAATAATGAATTATTTGCATTAAACTTTACATCTGATCACATAAGAATGCTACAATGTTGAGATGGAAAACCACTGATCCAGAACAGTGGTCCTTAGTGTGTGATCAGAAGCATCGACATCACCTGGGAACTTGCTGGAGATGCAAATTCCCAGGCTCCACCCTAGACCCACCGAACCAGAAACTCTGGGGCATAACCCAGCAATCTGATGTGCCCTGATCTAGATGCTAGACCAATTTTTTAAAGAAAACATTGAATTGTAATATCACAGTGGCAGAGTTAAGGCTCTTGGATTACAGTCTAAATAAATACTGTCTTGTGCTTAGTAATTACTCAGATACATGTCAGTTGAATGAAATAACTCAGATGGCTTGTTACGTATTTTTTTATAGAATGAAAAATTTAGATTTTTTTTCTATTTGAAAAGAAAAAATATCAAAGTGATTCAGTTGTAAACAACTGAATATACAACAAGCTTTTTCTTTGCTCTGACACAAATTAGTATATAGACAATAAACAACATCCACTTTTCTATGTACCACATTTTAAGTATAGGTCTTTATTCTTATACAAGGAGAAGTACCGAGGGTAAGTTAGGAATATATACACCAAGGTTAATATTCTAGACTAGCGCATGCTTTCTGCAAGGCCTTGACACTTGAAGTCCTAGTGCCCTCATCCATGATAGAATGGTCAAAAATACTCTCCATTTATAGAAGAAGAAATAGGGGCTTAAATTTAAAGAATAACTTATCCCAAAGTGACATAGTTAGTTAGTGACAGAGCTGAAATACCTAGTAAGTCTGATGTCATGCTCCTAGCCACTGTCTGTCGCGATGTTCAGAGAACTTATCTCATAAAGCTAAAGTGAGAATTAAATTAGGTAATATGCATGAAAGTTTCAGTGTTTTGAGCACATAATATGTGCTCAATAAATACTAACCACTAATATTATTGCTATCACTACTAGGCCATTTCCCCGAAGAATTTGCTGGGATTGCCACCACCAGGATATCTTGATACTTTATAGCTCTACATGCTCTCTTATGGAGCCATCAAGTGCATTCTTTTCCTTGACTCTCTCCATTCAGAGGCATCCTTACTCCACTGCAAAACAGTGGGAAGGGCTTTAGCAGAAGCCATGAATTCCTGGTCTTTAAAACTGTACTCTGATCACATCTCATTTTCTCTCTTTAAAGCTTGCATGACATGGTTACGGTCGAGGGCTTCACTTGTTTCATAATGCAGTCATATGTAGTGTTAACCTACATCTCTAACGGTTCAAGAGAGCATGATTTCAATGAAAAGTTATACATACACACACATATACACACACACACATATCTTGCTAAGTGCATGGTAAGTTGGATATTTTTATCCACGAGAAACCTGGGGAGCAGAGATATTAAGTAATTTATACAAGGTTATCCAACTAGTGAATGTGAGGGCCAGAATTCAAACTGGGGTCTTTGTAACATCAAATCTGAGGCTTTTAATCACTTCCTTCCACACAGCTAGGATGGTTTAGCACAATTCAAATGACAGACATTCACTGAAATGTGTGAAAGTGTGTCATAATGCTATCGTTTTTCTCAAATGCTGTTAACCATAATATTCCATCAACCAGAACATTCCATTCTCCTGGGGTAATTTACTGTAAAATCAATCACATTTGAGTCTGAAATATGATCTTTTTATTAGTCAGACCATCAATAATTAATTTTCAGACAAATTTTACCTTAAGCAGAATTTTTGCAAGCAGAAAATAACATGCATTTTCTTGTGTCTTGATGTTTTTGTTTTACTCTACAACTTTGTTGACAGGTTATGTCAGTGAAAATGCTGGGAAGGGAAATCAAATCAAATCAAATAGAGGTTGGTTCTAGAAGAAACCATATCAATTATTTAATTCTGCTTTTTCACCGCTACTGTTGTCAGGTACTTGGTAGCACAGGAAAAAAATATTTCTAGTTATTTTAGACAATAGACCTCAGAAAGTCACTGCTTCAAATGAAAAGGATTATTAACAATTAGGAATCTTTAGTGCAAATATTATAAAAGAAGATATCAGAAGTATTTACTTAAAAACATTTGTTTTTTTCCTAAAAAAATTAAAAATAGACCTGCCATATGATCAGCAGTCCTACTTCTGGGCATATGTCTAAAGGAAATGAAAAGAGAATACCAAATGCCTTTTACTCCCATATTCATGGCTGCATTAGTCACAATAGCTAACTTACAGAAATCATCTAAGTGTTCATCAAGGGATGAATGGATAAAGAAGATGTGATACATACACACACACACACACACACACACACACACACAATGGGCTATTGTTTAGCCACAAGGAAGAAGGAAATCCTGACATTTGAGAAAACATGGATGGACGTTGATGGTATTAAGTCAAGTGAAATAAGCCAGACAGAGAAAGACAAATACTGCATGGTCCCACAAATGTGTGGAATTTTGAAAAAAAGTGTCAAATTTAGGGGTGCCTGGGTGGCTCAGTGGGTTAAAGCCTCTGCCTTCGGCTCAGGTCATGATCCCAGGGTCCTGGGATCGAGCCCCACATCGGCCTCTCTGCTCAGCAGGGAGCCTGCTTCCCTTCCTCTCTCTCTCTGTCTGTGTCTCTGCCTACTTGTGATCTTTCTCTCTCTGTGTTAAATAAATAAATAAATAATCTTTTTTAAAAAAAGTGTCAAATTTATAAAAATAAGGAGTAGAAATGTGATTGCCAGGGCCTGCGGGGTGAAGGTGGGGTACATAAAGAAAATTGGTAAAATGATATACATACTTTCAGTTTGTAAGATGAATTAGGTCTGAGGATCTAATGGATCACATGGTGACTACACTTGATAAAGCCGTACTGTGTAATTGGATTTGCTGAGAGAATAGAACATAAATGTTCTCATCAGCACAAAATAAAACAAAACAGAAAAAAAGATAAATATGTGTGGTGGTGGATGTATTAATTAACTACATGGAAAGAATTTTTTCGTAATGTATATACACAACAAAACACCATAGTATACATTTTAAATATCTTACAATTTTGTGAATTATATCTCAATAAAACTGAAAAAACTTTAGACAGCTGAAAGTATAGATCTGACTGGCATTTGAAAGTGAATACTTATAAGGAGAAACTTAGTAAGAAAAATATTTTAATGTGATTCTTTAGACACATATCGATGTTCTGCTATGAACGATAAAGGCCTAGTTCACCTATACCATCTCTTTTCATCCTTCACAACCTCTTCCCTCTAGCAATCTAATGATGATAATAATTTTAGTATCTGGTTGAATCATGAATTGTTGTGTGAAAAATGATTAAATATAGGCAGTTTCATATGGCCCAAACGACTGTATATTTTAGGGTACTATTAGTTAAATATTCATAAATTAGCATTTAATGTTCTCTTCTCATTTTAATTTCTACCTTCTGACTTCAGTAAGCTACAAATTTACTTCTATGTTTTCAACTTTATAACGTTTCTAGTAGGTCCTACACCAATTGTAAATACTTTAAAAATGATACATAATAAAATAAAAAAACAGCTGAAATTGTGCTTAATGGTATATAGTAACAGATGATTTTCAGAGGGTCATAATAAGCAAGTGTATAAGAATAAGCAAGATAAATTTTTACCTTCTTCGAAACCTATATGCCAACAGAAATACCAATAGTCTAGTGGTGAGCAGATAGACAGGGACAGAATCACTGAGATACTCATCAATAGAACACTGTAATTAGAAGCAAGTGTTGGAGGCAACAAATTGGTTTGCTATGAGAATTTGGGGAATCCCTTGTTTTCTCTATGCTTTATTTATTTTTAAGATTTTATTGATTTATTTGAGAGACAGAGAGTTAGCAAGCATGAGCAGTGGGGAGGGAGAGAGAGAGAGGGAGAAGCAGACTCCCCACTGAGTACAAAGCCCAGTGTGGGGCTCTATCGCAGGATCTTGAGATGGTGACCTGAGCCAAAGGCAGGCACTTAACAAAATGAATCACCCAGGTGCCCCATGCCTTCTTTTTTTCCTTTTTAAAAAATAAATATGGTATGAAAGAAAGAGGTCATAGGTTAGATTTCAACAAAATTAAAACATTTGCTCTACAAATGATCTTGTCAAGAGGATGACACAACAAGCTACAGACTTGAAGAAAATAATGGCAAACCATATCGGATAAATGATCATTATTTAAATATATAAAGAACTTGCAAAGCTCAACACTGAAAAGTAAAACAAAAACAAAACATTAGATAACATGCAAAAGACATGGAGGGACATTGCACTAAAAACATACAGATGGAAGCACATAAGAAGATGTTTAACATCATTAGCCATTGGATAAATGCAAATTAATACAATAAGATGTCACTAATAGAGGAATGACTTAAGTAATAATTGGTAATGATGCTAAGGTAAGGATGCTACTTTATCCTATGTTACCACACCCTGATCTTTAAGGATATGGAAAAACTAGATCATTCATACATTGCTAGTAGGAATGTAAAGTGGTACAGTCACTCTAAAAAACAGTTTGGCAGTTTTTTAAAAATCCTAAACATGCAACTAACATATGACTCACAATTACACTCTGGGCACATTTCCCAGATAAATAAAGACTTATGTTCCCACAAAAATCTGTACACAAATGTTTATAGCAGTGTTATTGGTAATGGCAAAAACCTGGAAACAACCCAGATGTCCTTCAATGTATTAAAGGTTAAATGATGGGTGATTCATGTACACCTGGAATACTACCCATCAATAAAAAAAGAAACAAACTATTTTTGCACACAACTTGTATGGATCTCAAGGGCATTATCTTGAGTGAAAGAAGCCAATCTCCAAAAGTCAAATATTATGATTTCAATTATATTCTCAAAATGACAAATTACAGTGCCGGAAAACAAATCAATGGTTTCTGGGTATTAGAGATGGTGTCTATAAAAAAAAAAAAGTAAAAATATAAATCAAGAGGCAGACCTTGTAACAATCATATTTAAAATATACTTGAAAAGGAGGAAGAAAGATAAAAATTTGGTGATTCTTCCTGAAATTGACATTGATAAATAAGAATGAGACATGAAAGAAGAAATAAGGACACTGTGTTTCTTTAGGCATTGTACAATTGAATTTAAAACCAGTCCTTAAAAAGTCAGTACCTTAGCAAGTGCTATAAAATCTTAAAAGTCTTGGAAACATGGTGTCATGCATACTAAGACCAATAAAGAAGAAAAGGATTGTAGAGGCTGCTTAGTAATTTATAGGGGTAGAGTGAGAAAAATGTCCCAGATTTCAAACTTGCCTTCTAGTATAATTGTTAAGAGACTTGGTTTTGGAATTTGTAGGATTTGGGTTAAATACAGGGTGATACCATATACTACTTATGTGACTTAGTTTCCTGATCTCTAAAATGGAGATGATGACAGATATCATGAGACTAATAAAATAAGACAATATAAGTAAACCAACCAACCCAGGGCCTACCACAGACTAAGCAGTCATTAAATGTTAACCCATACTACTTTGCTACTGTTTTCAGAAAAAAGTTGGAAAACTTTATTCTAGCCAGTAGAAGAGCATCTTAAACTTCCCATGTTCTTAGCTTAGCTTCCCAGAATCATTAAAAGCCAGCTAGCGACTTAGCATGGTAATTGTGTATTCGGGGGATTGCACTGTGATGTTAAGCTCCAATGCAGTATCACAGAATAAGAGATGAGAAAAAAATGTGAAGGAAAATTATATTAGGTGTGTTGCTCTTCAGAAAATACTCAAAAAAACTGAACTCAGTAAGGTTAAAATCTCATCTACTTTAATGGTTCAAAGAGGTTTTCAGTTTTGAGGGTTTGACATTATGTAGTTATGAAAGTATGTCTTGAAATTGACGTTTGTAAAGAAAAATATGTATGGTATAAATTTTTTTGGCCTTAAGAAATTTAAATAGAAAAATCTTTAATATACAAACTGCAAATCTACATACACAGCAGCATCTATGGACCATCATAGTACATAAAAATAGTGGACAGGGAGGGTAGGGGGAAATGGAAATGCATGGAGGAGAGAAGGTATTCAGGTTCCCGACTTCTTCCTTGTCCACACCATTCTTGTTGCCTGCAGAGCACATGGTCTTCACAGAGGGCACATCAAGAGATAGAGGAGCCTTGAGAGCATTGCTACGAAGATGAGAAGGAAAGCATAGTACGCCCCTGCAGTGTCACACCTCAACCCCCATCCTATCATCTAGGAAAAAGTAGATTCAGTTAGAAGATTACTGAAAGGTCACTGAAGTCATTTTCCAAGAAAGCCTTCAAGCAGATTAGGGAGGCCTCTAAGGAGGTTCTCTTAGTCATGAGTACAAATAAAAGTGGCATGATGATTTTCTGGCAAATCTATACAATGTGTGAAGAAAAAAGAAAGTACTCAGATCAATAAGAATTAAGAATTAAAGTATTTGCTTATAGGTCTGTGACACAGAAATGAGATGATTCTCTGAATCAGGTTTGAGAGACCTCCAATATCTGCTCTTTCCTCAAGGACTGTCTTGGCTTATAGCCCCAAAGTCTTCCAGATGGCACACCAAAACTTTTGGGGAAGCTTGGTTACCTCCCTCCAGATGTACCAAGGTATTGTCTGAAGTCCCATTACAGTCTGTCACAAAGACCTGGATTCCCACAGTTACATGAATTCTCTGGGCTTCCAGGGTAGGAGACTGGGTGTGCAGTTACCGAGGCTCAGTCCTTGATAAGAAGGTAGCTTAGGGGGAAAATGAGATCCTAGATCATTATACCTGCTAGCCTCCCTTGTTGTTATTCCAGTGATATGAAAATTTTATTTCATTCAAACCATGGAATATTAAGGAATGAAAAAGAATAAGCTACTGATGTACACAAAAACTTGGATGAATCTCAGGGTTAGTGGCCAAGATGCTCCATTGGAAGGGAAAGCCTGGCTTTAGGATGGGTTCTTCTGAAGCTCAGAATGGTGTACCTGCTGTTGACCATGAGATGAAGTCCTTCCTATGGTGGGAGATGTAGTGTTGAGGACTATGATCATAACCATGGCATCAGATTTTGTGTTGAGGGACAGGTTAGGAATTTCAGCCAAAGGACAAATGTGGATTTCCCTTTTGGGACACAACTGATCGATACTGGGTCTAAAATTAAATCTAACTCTTTACTATCTCCTTAGCAAACTTACTCAGGCCATCTAACAGGGCTCCACTGTACATAAAGCCAATATTAAAGAAGAAGAGGTTGTGAAAAAAAATTTGATTCTCTAGAATCTAGAGAATTCTAGACCCAAAAGATTCAGCACTGACAACTTCTGTCAGGCCAGAGCTGACACCATGTTGTGTTGGGATCCAACCATGGTCAAGTCTGTAATGGGAATTCAGCATTGCCCCATCTACTCCTGCATCCCATTAGCAAAGATTAAAATTACAATATTTTTTAAAATAGACAAATGCACATCTCAGGGTAAACAAAGTCTGATTAGGATCAAATGAAAACAAGTAGCAGATATATTAATCATATGCTGAAATAATACTGATGAAAAAATCAGAAAAATGTCTCATAAGCAGGTTTGATAATGTCAAGTTATATTATCTGGCATAATATAGTAATGTAGTCTGTCTGCAGAACAACTTTAAGGAAATATGTCAGGCCTTTGGTAATTTTAACAGTAACAGTTATAACTATAACAAACAGTAATAAGCAATAGCATTATTATAATGGACTTCAAGTGGAAGAAATGAAGATTACTTAGAAAACTACGGGCCTGAAAAAAATCTCACCTCAGCGATAAAGAGGTCAAATTGCTACTACACTATATTGCCTCTACTTCTTCTGCAGTTAATAGTGTATTTGCTGTTCAGTAAGAAAGAGCTATTAATTAGAACTAAATTATAATTGATTTGTGCCAAATTAATATGGTTTTGTTTAGAATTTATTATTTTTATACAAAATACTTTAAAATGGTTGTTTAGTTTCTAATGTCAAACACTTACTAATTCTTCAAGAATAATGCTGTTATCCAAATAAATAAATAAATAAATAAATAAATAAATAAATAAGGTTAAAAATTCCAGAGCTCTTTTGCAGTTGTTACATTCATCTCACTATGGGTACAATTACATATCTATACTATACTGTATGAGTATAGTTTCTTCTTTTTAAATATTTTGACTGAATTTTTCATGATTAAAGTCAAAATATAAAAGAAGACTTGTGTCTCTAACTATGATGGAATGACATATAGTGGATCAAGGTTCCTTCTGATAGCTTTTAGAAAAGCTGGACAAATATAAACAAACAAACAAACCAATCTCTGTCTAAAGAACTGTTGCAAACCTAACTAGGACTTGGGGAGCCAAGATTCCCAATAGACAGAAGTTGTAGAGAGGTGAATTGACCTTCTACAAACCAAATTTCCCCTCAAGGCATTTATACAAGGTTCCTATATCCTGGTAAAAAGGGAGACAGATGGAAGTGAGTGTCACACTCAATAACTCTTCTCAAAGCATTTGTTAAGATCATAAGCTCTGCAAGAAAATAAGTAAGATATTTTTCAGAAAGCTGCTGAAAAGTAGAGCAAAGTATTCATCAATCTCACACAAATTCAAAGACAAAATTCATTCTTTTGGAACCTGCAATGAGAAGTAGTCTTACCAAACTGCCAAAGTTCTTAGACCCTGGAACACTACAACATATTAGTTGGGATGACCAGGGATTCATAGAATCTTCCAAAGTCTGAAAATTAGCCTCTAAACAGCTTCGTTTGTGACTGGATTAAGAGGTTTATTCCCATCCTGGCTGCCTGTCAGAGGGTAGGGTTTATCCTCTTTGGGAGGAGATGGTAAAGCTTCTATAATTTTTTTTTCTACAATTCGTGAATCACATTTTCCACCTTTAATAAAAAAATGTGAGGCATTCTAGTAAAAATTAAGAGAAATGAATTAACAGATAGCCTTGTTATTGTTGTTATTAGCCTCCGACTTTAAACTTAATGTGTTATTCAACAATATTCAGAAATGAGATGGAAAAATTGAAAATTTTATGAGGAATCTAAAATCTATAAAAATCAAATTAAAATAATGAAAGTGAAAAATGTAATAATTAAAATTAATAACTTAACAAATGAGTTTAACAGCAGATAGGACATAGTAAAAACAATAGAAAGGACTCGTGGATGGGAAAATAAGGTTACAAAAAATATCCAGATTACAGAAGAGAGAGAAAAAATGGATGGAAAATACATTTTAAAAGGATCAAAAGACTGCTAGATATATGACAGAGTAAAAAGGTAAAAATGTGTAATTGGAGGCCATAGGGAGAAGAAAGGAAAGTGCAAAACTGTATCTGAAGAGATAATGACTAAGAATTTCTTAAAACCAGTGAAATTTATGAAGTCATTTTAAAGAAATGTTCCAAATGTCAAGCAGTGGAAATCCAAAGAGATCATGTAAGACTACAAAACAAAATTGTAAGACTACAAAAACAAAAGACTTATCGTAAGACTATAAAAACAAAAGACTAAGAGAAAACATAAAAGCAACAAAAAAAATAAAGAACATGCTGTTCTCAGAGGAACAACCATCAGACGATGGCTGACTTCTCATCAGAAATGATGGAAGTTTTAAGTCAATTGGGTGATATATGTAAAGAAAATAATTCCCAATCTAGAATACTCTAAAAATTGAAAACAGCATTATAAGTGAGATGAAAACAAAAACATTTTCAATCAAAGACTGAAAAAATTTATTGCCAACATACTGACACTAAACATGCCAATGAGAACTCTTGGTTCTCCATAGAGGGAAGAGAGGGCATCCAAAAGTAGCAGGTGCAATATATGCAATTATAAAAATAAAAGAGAAAACTAAAACCGAAAATAAAACAGATTTATAATTATTCTTGGAAAGAAGAGAAAATTAAGTTTATCCAGCTGAGCCTCCCTAGCCCCCAAAAGCATATGCATATTTTATTTTAATTAAAGATAAATACACTCTCCCTCACTCTAGGGCAAGAAACAAAGACGACAGTTCATCAAAAGTCAGATAAATATTTTATAGTGTTTGGTATTACATTTATATTTCAAATAATTGGTAAACACTTTCAAAGTACTGCTAAAAATTTTAAGAAATAAAAGTATTTGTTACATGATTTAAAATTAAAATGTTAAATTCTTTTTAAAATAAATGATTATCTATGATTAATGAATCAACCATGTGTGTTAAGTATATTGATGTTTCACAAAAGACATTTGAAAATATTCATATAGTAACTATTGTTAGTATTTATTCTTAAAATTATAGTGAACATTCATTTTAGTGTAAACCAAAAAAAAAAAAAAAAATGGCTAAAAAATCCCAGCACCAATTATGTAAGGATTTTCTCCTCATAAAAGAACAGAGAATGCAATTACTCCTTTTTCTTAAACACAATAGATTAAATTCCTTGTGCCTTTCTCTATTTATCAAGGGAAAATGTGACAATATGAAATCTCCTTCCTTAAAAAGCTTTTGCTTAAATCCTTCCTAATATCAAATTTTCTTAAATATATTAGAAAGAAACTTCTATCTCTAATCTAAAGAAAAAAAATGATTAATGGTGTTTTATCATAAGTCATAATTCAACCATGAATAAAGATATTACCACAATTTTGTACATGTTCAGAAAAAAAAATTGTTCATCATACTCGCCATCTATATATGGAAGCACCCTGGTCTGTGTGAACCAGCAGGGATTGCGAATTTGTATATGGCAACTCCTCTGTCATAAGCCTCCTGTCCATGAGGGTGCAGCCTCAAACAGGAAGCCCATCTGTTGGTAGAGAACTGAAGTACAAACAATAATGACGACTGAATGTTGCATTGGAAATGAACCAAAGAGTGTATGAAACTCTTTGTGCAGCCACTGTCTTTGCCGTACTTGTATATCCATTTCATTTTGATTAAAATAAATAATCAAAATAAATTCTGGCAGACCTTAAAACACTTGTAAAAGCTAATGCTTTTATGAATAGTTAGAGATTCTCTTTAATTACATTAAATATTTGACACACAATCCTGGTATATTTTTACAGATGAGATTTTATTTTGAGTCTCAAGACCAGGAGCACAGTAAGAATGTAGCTCAGCTTTCAAATAGCTTTCTTTAAATAAACTGAAATGAATAAAAATTATGTTTCAAATACACTAGATTATTCAACAATGGATTATTTCAAATATTCAAATTGTTTACCTCTCAGATTGTCCTCTGTCTCTATTTTTACTTCACAAATATTTATATTATAAAAAACCAGAGGCTAAAAAAATAAAATCAGAGGCTGAAATATTATAACATAAAACAGATGCCAAAAATTATTACAATTAACTACTAACCTTAAAGGGTGCAATTTCCGATTTTTAACTGTACCCAATATTTCAATTCAGCAGTATAATAACTAGCAAGAAAGTATTTAAGTATATTAGAAAGTTATGTTTTAAATTCTGCTTTTAGTGGTTCATTGCTAAGTACAAGAGGATAGAAATAAGCTTTTATTCTTCAAGTTAAAGTTGTTGATATTTTGTATGTTGGGAAAAATTCCTTATCATAAGCATAATATTATAATGAAATGTATTTTCATTAAACCTTCTTTTATTCATGAAAGGGCAAAATCATTTGCTGGTTCACTTTGTTCCAAGAACGTGCTGAAGTGCTAAATGAAAGTATGCCGTTCAGCTAAGTACCTTGCACATTACAAATCAGAATGTTAAACTGTGAGGTTAAAATGAACTAGATAAGCAAATAAGTCTTTTTCCTTTGCCAACATTTTCTTTTTATTCAGCACATATATAGAGACATATCTTATTTTTTTTTAAGTTACAAAGCTATTTAATACCCTACAGAGCAATAATAACCCTGAAATTTGACTGTTCTTTAGAAATATTTCTTTCTCCTTAACTATGGAGGTTCTCAGAGGCTTAGAGGTAGGCACTCTGATTATTTCACATGAAGACTCTCAGAAAGCAAAAATTCTGGCAAAAAAGGGCTTGCAAAAAATGTTTGTTTGTTTGTTTTTTAATCAAAGATTAAGGTAGCTAGTCCAGTCCCTTTCTTTGTTCCAAATATTTCAGACCATAAGAAACTCGGTCTGTTTCTAGGTCCTCAGTACATTCTCAGCTATAGATAGAGGAGTCAGCTAGGAAACATTAGTAGTGGATACTAAGAACTATTAGATGATTCTAGAATGGAACCACCCTTTCAAGAATATCTTGTGCCAAGATTTTTTTACATCCCAAGGCAAAAGGTAGAGCTGAGCATCCAAGGTACTATATCCCTAGATCCAAAACAGGCTTCTTATGTTTGCTTCATTGGTTCTAAGGAAGATTGGGCTCCCTCCCATCCCCCCAGCTCTTCAGCTTCATTTGGGGCTCCCTTCCATCCCGTCTCTCTCTGCTTCAGCTGTCCTCAGGTTCTCCCAGATAGACAGCCACATCCCGCTCTCTCCATCCCAGAGCCTCCAGACTGCTACTGTGCTCCACCCTGCTCCCACCAGTATAATGTCTCTAAGATAATATGGGATACTGGAGCATGATAATGAAGTTAATGAGAATCCTTTGTTTGAAATCTGAAAGAAACAGGAAAACATCTGCCTCTGTATTTCCAGCATCTAGAAGAGTGATCGTCATGCATTAAATAAGCCCTCAATAAAACACCCTGTATTTGTGTATATACAATATTATATATGTATGTAGTATATTATAAAAATTATTTAGTAAAATTTGAGAGTCTTGCTTAAAAAAAGATTTGAATTAGATGACCTTCCAAGTCATTCATTACATATCTAACCATGCTACAGGGACACTGATATTGGCAAATAACTTCACGTTTCTCTGATGGGCTACTTTGCACTCTACTAACTATTTGTATCTCATGGTTTCTGATAATTATTCTGATCATTACTTTAAGACCTTATCACCCAGGAGCAGTCCCCCAATTTTTTTGTTATGTACATTTTGTACACATGTAGATACATGTGCACTCTGTTTCTAATATGTAAAATAGATTACATATAAAAACAAATGTATTAAAATATTACATATTAATTTATCATATATTTATTATATAGTATATCTCATGTATAGTTTAGATTTTACAATTTATATATAATTAATGAACTTAAATGTCAGTTTTTAATGTTGGTTTATAGATATGTTTGACAGATATAGATATGTTTGACTCCAGATTAAATTAAACAAGACCCAATAACACTGTGTTTGTCACACTACAACTATCACAGAAGAGAGTTCACTTAAATGTAGTTTTCAGTGTGATCTTCAGGATAGGCAGCTTCATCCCACCTAGCATGAAGGAGATCTTTACATAAAATGATACCTGTGCTGTCACAAATAGTGGAAATGGCTACTATTTATGGAGTACAGTGGATTCTCCATTCTTTACTCAGTGTACACTATGGTCATGCCTGTCCTCTCATCTCCTCTCATTTGGACTTTCATATTGGTGTGTGATCACGTACTAGAAAGCGCAGCATTTGAAATATAGGGGTTGAACATAGCAGCTGACAACAGACCAATCATCCATGCATTCCTTTACTCCATTCATCTATTCAAAAAGCATATACTGAATACTAATTGCTCAAATACAGTGAAAATGAAAATTACAGTACAATGTGCTAGGAACTATAATCCAGGATCCAGTTTGTGTAGGTTCTCCACTATCATTTAGAGATAAAATACATGAAAAATGCAGCAGAGTATCTGAACACTTTTCATAAACCTTGATTTGTAACAATCTTATTCTCAATGAAGTAGAATGAAAAGATCAAAAGAAAAAAAAAGCAAAAAACTCATGCCACCCACAATTGGACATTATGTACTTGTCAAGTCTTTAACATGAATTCTCAACTTAATTTGCCGAATATAATCACTCAGAAGAAGTCCCTGGCTTTCTTTAGTTCTGTAGGTATTCCTGAGAAATACTTCTATCTGTCCCCTTTCAACTTTGACCACACTTCCCACAGTGTCATGGGACAAAAACTCTCCCTGAAGAACTGTGGCACAGCACCACGTGAACTAAAACACACTAATAACTAGTTACATAAACCTTGTGAAAGCGAGCACTATGGAGTAACTAACTAGTCGACTGGAAGTTATATCCACTGAGTAACTGTGGTTCATTATTTTTGTAACATAGGAAGTAATAACAGTATGCAATATATCACATAAATGAAATGTCATTATTATAGCTGGCTTCATTCTATTTATATATACTATATACATAGTATATATATTTTCTATGTATATCTATATGTTTATTATGCACAAAATTTAGCCAACTACAGTAGTATAAAACTGTGAAATAAGTTAACTATGCTCAATGACAAAAGCATAATATTTATGACAGTCTAATTCAGTTAAAAACTCACACATTTTTTGAGCATATTCTATGTTTCTTAATGGAGTTTACTGTCTAGTTCAGGAGACAGAACTTTACACACCTGCAAGTCAGAATATAACAAGAGTTGTGCTTGTATTTATACTTGCAACACCTGGAGACAGGAAGGAAACAGCAATAGTGAACTAGACTTTAGTGCTTGGAGAACATTTTGACAGGGGGCAATAAGAGAAAATTTATTATATACAGAGGGAGCTTTGGCAGAATATGCAAAGATGAAGGGTTTGTTCGTGTGTCATTCATCTAATTATTCAATTATTCACTTACTAATATTCAATAAATATCTACTGAATGGGTACCATTTCAGTGTTAATTTTTGTAATGGTATTACCCATATTCAACAAAATTCTTAAAACTTCATTAAAACTTCAATGTCAAGAGGACTTTGGACATAATCACATTTGTTTTAACTGCAGGTATATCTTGAAAAAAAAAAAAAAACTGGCCAATTTCTTAAAATGTGTTACCAGCTGATAGATGCCTTCTGGGATGTATGAATGAGAGCTCCCCTGATTAAATACCAAGGAACATTAAAAATAATTAGGCGATTAAAATTTCAGAAAAAAATTAAATCCAAAACACTTGTCTAGAAGTTTTATATGCCATCGATAAGATGCAGCATAAACCTAACATGTCTTAACATGATTGCATTTTCTATAAACAAAGATACTTTATTAACAGCCTAGAGGTGCTTCAAAGTTTGGAATGAGACCTGTGTATTTACAAATTGTAATCTGATGTCTCTTTAGAAACAAAAATTATAACCTTAAATTTTATCCATGAAAATAAACCTTTTTTTCTTCCCATACATATTACACTGATATTCAAGAGGAAGAAAGGAAATAATTTGAGAACCTGCTGGAGGTGAATGGCTTAGCTCCCACTCTGCTTTGAACATGTTAGAGCTTTGTTAACAGAGTATTGTTTCATAACTCGTACTGGGGTTATGTCCCAATGTTAAAACATTCAAAAAATTAAAGAAATAGCTATAGGAATACCATGAATTCATGAATCTTGTTAAGAGAGTACTAATTTCATTTTAGGAACCATAAGAATTAAGTAAAAAGAGTGTCAGTTTTAAATCAAGTAGACAAGGGTTCACATCCTGACTCTGCCACAAAGCAGCTTTGTGATTTTTTAGAAGTTTAGTCTTTTCAGATTCTTCAAAAAGTGGCAATGATACCTTTAGGGTAGATGATTAGGGTAGGGTCTTAGGGTAGATGTGAAAATAAACCAGAGGAAAAGTTTTTTTAAAAGTTCCTAGCATAGGGGTGCCTGGGTGGCTCAGTGGGTTAAGCCGCTGCCTTCGGCTCAGGTCATGATCTCAGGGTCCTGGGATCGAGTCCCGCATCGGGCTCTCTGCTCATCAGGGAGCCTGCTTCCCTCTCTCTCTCTGCCTGCCTCTCTGTCTACTTGTGATCTCTGTCTGTCAAATAAATAAATAAAATCTTTAAAAAAAATAAAAAAAAAAATAAAAGTTCCTAGCATAGTGTCCAGCACACAAGTACCCATAAATATTGGCCCCTCTCTTTTTCTCCTTTCTTTTTTCATAATCGTTCCTGTTTTCTGTCTTAAGCAAGTTTCAACTTTTGATGAAATTTGTTCAAGGAAGTTACTGAAGTTGACTTTCTCAACATATTTAAAAAATACAATAGCAAATGACAAGCAGAATATAATGAATGCATACCTGATTTACTTCATTACACTCACCATTTCTTGAAAAGAATGCAGTGTGCTAGATGAAGCGATCAAGGCATATTTTTAAATTAATGTTTTAATTAACATTTCTAATTATATGTGTAAAACTGTGCCTAGACGGCATCTTTTGCTCCTCGAGAAGCCACTACTCTATGACACGGCTATATTTCAAAGGAAACGTTTTTTTAAATGGAGACAAAACATACACTAATATTAGTGGGATGTCATCTACATTTTAGTTACAAGAGCAGATCCAGTACCGAAACCGTTATCTCTTTTTTGTGTCCTATTTAAGTAAAACTGAACTTACAAAAGGATCACTGAGATTTGTAAAAAATTTAGATAGATCACTTCATTTACCGGCTACTTCAGAGAACAACGTAGTTTTAAATTGGTATATTTTCAAAGCATGTGTCTTTAATTTTCAGTTTAGCGAATGAATGGTTCTTTTTTCTAAATCATCATAGAGTGGTTTTGGCAGTACTAATGCTCTCAGAGATCAGGTCTATATTTGTGCTGATTAAAAAGATAGAGCCATGATACTCTATCCCTGATCAAAATATTCTCAAATCTCTTGAAATATTGAGGTATCATTGCATCTGGGAGGATGAGAAGTAGAAATCAGAAGGACGGGAAAGAGTTCTGAAGCAATTTTTCATCACCACTAGATAGAAGCAACTGTCCAATGGAAGTGGGGTTGAATTAACCAGTTGTAATGTGTATTTGTGGTGGGGAGGTGATGGGCATATCAAGAGAAAAGACAAGTTTTTTATTGGGAGCTGTCTCCTCAATCTCATTTTCAACGACAATCAAAATGCTTATGGGAGGTTTTCCATAGATATTAAGAAGGTGAAGAGCACTGGCTTCAACTTAGCCCAGACAATACAAGGTAGATAGTAAAGATGCACATTAGAATCTGATCTCATAAAATGTTTAGCAATAATGAATTTGTAAAAGAAAGATTTAATTATTTATTACATTTCCTGTCACCTAGCTTGCTTTAAAAAAAAATCATCTTTTCATAAGAAAATATTCAGTCCACTGTTTTACTGTCCTAGCTATACTGTTCAGCAATTTTTGTATATCTATATTTATAGAATCTTTCATGTTTTTGAGCATTGATATTCAAAATTTTAGCTATTGAACGGATGTGTGTATATCTTTGTGTTACAATCTATGAAGTAATTAGAAAAGATAGATTACATCAGCTTTTAACTGTTGAATGTAATGTTGGTAATCTGAATTGCCATAAATTATCCTGGCAACTAAACATACAGTTATAAAAATATGCCAATATTCTCAACAACATATTTATAAAAATATTTTTAATTCAGGGGGTTAATCAGCATATCCTAAAGGTTATTATTATACTTCAACAAAAATTTATCGTGCTTATAACAGACTTTAGGTTTCAAAGTTTAAAATGTGTGTGCTGAACAAGATCTATATCTGAATTTCTCTTAATCAGAAAGAATAATAGCAATGTTTCAGATATTTCTTATTTATGTAAAGTATGAATTAATTAAGGTTATCTTACATGGAAAGTTATTTGATCTCTTACTATTTCAACATCAAAGTCGCCATAAAATTCATAGAGAACTTTCATTTTCTCACAGTTTTTTTCTGTGAATTTGAACTTGACCTTCTGGGAATAACTACAACAGAAAAATAAACATCATAAAAATTACAAAATTTTACAGCTTATATATAATGGAAATCTATTTTACCTTTTATAAATCTTTGAGAACCATTAAGCGAGTAAATGGAAAACATCTTATTTTCCAAAACCAGAGATTTTTAGAAACATTGTCAATGTTTGAAAGGTTTTACTAAAGAGACATTTCTTCTATCTGTTGAGCTTAGATACTTTCTGCTTTGATGAATGCTCGTGTTTCTTTAAGTTCTTAAGAGGAAGAAGAACTTTTCTAAATTTGCAATTATACATCTTTTCGCTTCGCCTTGTTTGGACTGTCTAGTGATCTAATGGTATATTCATTATATTTACTCACTCAAATATTAAGCATCTCTTGTGTATCAGTCTCATTAACGAGTTAGTGTTTCTCTTTGAGGGTAACTTTCTTGGCATAAATCTTCACTCCACGACAGCGACTTTGCAGAATGGCTGAGCTCTGATGAGAGTTCTATTGAAAGGCTCTCCAGCTCTATGTTTTCTTATTCATAATAAGTGTAAGTGCTTGCTTTCTTTCTACCTGCACTAACCTTTATTAACATAATCCATTTACATAAAATACTTTGATAAAGCCCATTTAACTTCTACTGATGTGCTGATTTGGCTTAAACGCACTAATTCACAGTTTTTAAAGTGTTTCTTTCACAATGTCTTATCTGAATTTTGATTCTAATATCTGAAGTACTAGTTATCCGTGTAGCTCGATTCTTTGCCATCAATACTTAAGGGGAAATGTTTCCTGGGATGCTTCTCCGGGTGACTAGAAGTAGGTATTACAAATGTCAGTTTAAATAGCAAACCATAACAGAGATGATGATTTCAATGTTTTAACATATCCACCCACACTTTCTTACTCTCATTGTCAAATTCATAGTTTTATTTAAAAAAAAAAAAACCTAGTTAACCATTTTTCTTAAAAAAAAAAATGTAGTATGTTCTGTTGTGGTTACAATGATCGAAAAGCCGGAAATTGTATGAAACCCGAAAGATATGTTTTTTTTTTTCAGTTTTACAAGTCTATTCGAAATTTATTTTTTAATTAAACAAGTAAGCCTTGCTCTGCCTCCTCCCACTCCCCTACCTTGGTGCTTACTCAGTGAACAGCAGCAACCTGCTGCATTTTATAGCTATGGAATTTAATGGGAAGGGTCGCCCTAAGAAACTATGTGAACAAGGGTGCATCACAGTGGATACAACATAGTGAACACAGACAAGATAAGAGCTCCCTTTTTTCAATCTCTCCCAAATCTTCCATCCCTTGCCAGTATTCTCTAGTCTCTACTCACAAAAGGCAGCTGAGTTCACAGCTGGAACAACAAGTTGTGCTGTGAATCTCAGTGATTTACCCAAGTAGCAAACAGGGTCATTGGCTTAATTGGAATTTCAGTTGCCAAGCGGACTAGGAATCCCTAGCGTTGGTCCAGCAACACGGATAAAAGTGTTTCTGCTTCTTGATAGAGAATGAAAATGACGCAGAGTGTAATTGATCGACAGGAAATTGATCACTTTCCTTTCTTCATTCCCCCAGTTTAGGTGCCAGCGAGTCTAGGGCTCACTCATGCATGCCCAGGGGCCACCAAGATCTCCATTTTCCCCAAACGCATAAAAGGCTAAAAACAGCCTTCTTCCCCAGCACCATGGCGTGGCTGCAGCTGCTTTGTTTACCATATAAGTCACACCAGGGGTTCACTCCTTGCCTTCTCCCCTGCTTTAAAGCTGGATGCACTGAAAGGCTGAGAAGCATCCCCAAACTCCCGCTCAGCCCAGGTCAACCACAGAAAAAGCTTCACAAATCCGGTCTGGAGCCTTAAAGAGAAACCAAGCAGCCGAGCCTTTTGAACTCGTAACCCCCCAGGGATGTCCGCCTCCCAAGAGGGAGCCGGCTTCCCAGGCTGCTTGAGAAACTTAACCGAGATCCCAGAAAGGAGACGAGGTGCAGCTCCGGTCAAATGGAGCTCTGAGGCGACACCCTCTTTACCTGCAAAGTTGGCAATTTTCTGGCTGAAGAGCGATCGATCCAAGGACATGCGGCGCGGGTGCTATGCCGGGTGAGAGCACGCCCGGCAAATTCCAATGGGATTTCCTTAGTCGCTGCCGAGTTTTGGAGCATTCCAAGGAAAACGCACGAAGCTAGAGCCCACGCAGCTGGCACCGAACTGGGCGGAGTGAGGATGCTCTGAGAGCGGTGCCATGGGAGGCGGGGGAGGGGCAGCTCCGGAGGGGGAGGTGAGCTCCGGGGGAGGAGAACTTCGCCCACCCCCGCCCCCGCCCCCACCGATCCCTCGGGATAAAGTTAGCGTTCCCACGGCTGACAGCGGATGAGCCCGGAGGACGATACCCCGCCCTCCGTCCCGGGCGGCTGCCTGACTCAGGGTCCGCACAGACCCTGCTGGGTAGGGACCGCAGGTGAAGATGCGCGTCCCACGCACTGCTCTGCGTGGCCGTGGACGGGACCCGCGCGCGGGCGGGCGCTGACGCTGGGTCCCCGGCTCCGCTGCCCCCAGACAGCCGCCGCCTCCCTGGACCAACTCCTTGAGGTCAACCAGTTGGGCAGGCGGGTCACCACACCGGCCGTCGTCCAGCCAAGTCAGCGGCCAGAACCCACGGTGTGGTCCTGGGTGCCGGCCGGACACACCTTTAGTCTTTGGGCGGGTTCTGCAGAGACAACGGAGTTCAATTCGCGCGGGGACCCGGCTCCTGAACGTTCTGTTCCCAAACCAGTGAACCAGCACCCAGGAGGCAGGTCGCCCGACTAGAAAAAAGTAACCCCTACTCCCACCTCCACCCGGGAACTCTCAAAGCTTCTCCCACTCCGGCTCCTCTGGGCTCCCGGCACCCCCTCTCCCGTCCTCAAGGTGTCAGACTTCCCCTGCTAGAGCTGGAGTCTGCGGCTTGCCACTAGTGTCAACAATTGAGACAGTCGCAATGAATAAATGATGAGGCACAGCGTTCCATCCACCCCCACCCAGCCCGGTCCTTCCAACAAGCATAGGAACTCAGTAAGTTTCCAAATATTAAATAAAAACCCCAAACACGCACCAGCCCCAGAGCGCGAGGTTCGGGGGCTTCAGGTGGGGAGTGTGTGAGTGTGTGTGTGTGTGTGGGGGGGGGTGCATGCGTGCGTGTGCGTGTGTGTGATGCTTGCATCAGCGTTCTGAGATTTCAGGATAAAAGTTATCTCTTGGCCAATCTCTGTGGAGTTCACGTACTAAAATAAGACCAAAGTGCGGAGAGGAAATGCCATATATTGGTAAAGTTGGCAGTAACTTACTTGCTGTAAATGAGACGTGGTGGTTCCCAGCTTGTGACTCACAGAGCCTTGGTTGGTCACGGCCCACTGACTTGAGAGTCCATTTGTAAAATGAAGAGTGGCGTCCATGCGGAATCTTAACTAAGGAGTGTCCGCCGGAGACCGTCGGTTTTTACTTGATTTCCTTTATTTTCCGAAAGCCCCGGGGTGAGCGGTGGGTCGCCGACCGCGTCTCAGCAGCTGCCTGCTCCAGCTTCGGGCTGTGCAACAGATGAGTGGCAACCCTTCCTTCCCGTCCCAGCCACGCGATCTTACACCTTCCTGGAATCGGTGCTGAGCGGACTGAGAGGAGCACCAGTTTCTTCCCAAGGAATATTCCCCAAGGGCGTCGAGGGTAGGCGGCAAGCCGGCACTCACACGCAGACTCCAAAGCGCAAGATTAAATTTCCTTCTTGGTTATCTCCCCCACCCCCATTTTTTTTTTTTTTCCTTTCCTCTTTAGTTCACGTAAGTTGAGGGTTTGGGGAGGGGGGATATTTACATGAATAAAGAGGGTATCTCCAGAGATCACCCACTTATGTGATGTGCATGTGATTCTTCTTTTAAATCACTTTTCTAATTTCCAAATGTCTCTTTCTCTCTCGTTTACTACTCGTCTCCTGTGTTTATCTCAAGCTCAGCCTTGACACCAGTTCTAAATTTTTAGGAGTACTGCCTCTAGATCATCTCCTCCAAAATACTGAAGTACAGGAGACAAACCTGCCTATAATAGCTCTCCAGAAAACAAAGGCAAGAACAACAAAAGGATTCCCTTCTTTCCTGAATCTCTTTTGACTCTTAACCACGAAAATACATTAACATCTTTAAATGTTTTGTTTAGTTTTCTTAATGTTAAATGATGGCTTTTCTAAAATATGCAAGAACACATCTATCTGTAAACATGGTAATGAACTTTATAATAAACACAAGTCTGCTTTCTATTTAACAAGGGGGGATATATATGAAAATCTGTTTTATGCAATACAACTGTAAATATTTTTATATTTTTTCAGGAAATAACTCCTCTTCCTCTTCATCCTCAGTAACTGAAATGTTTCAGTACCTAAAGAAATAAAAATGAAGCTAACAATTATTGATGGAATCTTTTGTCTCAACCAGATGAACAAAATTCTGCATCGTCTATTTCAGTGTGTCTTTAAAAATAAACCCCTAGTAGAATTACACTTACCAAGATAAGTATATGTCTTTGTAATATATTTTAAAATACTTTTAAAAGAAGGTGGACCAGGGCGCCTGCGTGGCTCAGTGGGTTAAAGCCTCTGCCTTCGGCTCAGATCATGATCCCAGGGTCCTGGGATTGAGCCCCACATTGGGCTCTCTGCTCAGCAGGGAGTCTGCTTCCCATCCTCTCCCTCTGCCTGCCTCTCTGCCTACTTGTGATCTCTGTCTCTCTGTCAAATAAATAAATAAAATAAAAAAAAAGAAGGTGGACCAGTGACAACACATAGCTATTCATCAGAAATTAATAACTCTATTTTGCAAATATAACATCTGTACCAAATTGTATACCTCCTCCTGCCTCTGTTAGAATAGGTATTTTGTAGCAAATGCCATCTCTATTATGATGTTGGTAAAGAGACATTTTGTCTATTTCCTTAAGTTGTTTTTCCTGTAAGAAATGTGCCTGTGACTCTACAACAAATACAAAACAGAAAGGAACAGTGAGGATAGCCATCTGAGTGAGCTTTGTTTCCATGGGAAGAAGAATGTTCTATTGATCCTGGAACCTATTTTCAACAGTTTCAGGTGATTATTGATTGCTAACCTTATGCCACTAAAATGATTAGCAATTACAGGAAAATTATTTGAAGTCTGTTAAGCAACACAGTGAACTGTGTATATTACAGTCATCAGTAATAGAAAGAGGAAGGTTTGTTTGTGGTTTTTGTTTACATTTTAAAATACAAATTTGGCATCATTCCACAAATCTGCAAATGCGGTTCACTTAAAATGCAATTCATTGATGCCAAAGAAATTTATAAGAAAATGTTATATCCTTACTGGAAATTTCTTTTTAGTACCTGAGTTAGAAAAACAAGAAAGCACTCTTGTTTCAAAATTAGCAAGACAAGTGACCCAAGAAATGATCGCAGTAAAACAATTCTCTGCAATGCCAATTCATAGCTTAAATATATCACAGAGCTGGAATTCCAATTGTATTAGGAACTCAACTTTCAACTTAATTTCTGAAATGATACTTCCAGTTAGGAGCTGATATAAGCATGTGAAGCACTTTCTTCCAGAGCCTTTATATCTCAGACTCAGAGGAAATCACACAAACAGGTATTTGGAAAATGGTAGTTCTGTATGTATATCATAGTCATTATTTAATGTGGTGGTAATACTCTGTATACTTGCATATAATGCATGCTATCATCAGATATATGACAATGGCTTTTTCTCAGGCAAATTTGGGAAACAGGTGAGCATTGTCTTTGAAGCCCATGTGACCTGTCTTTTATCTGTGTGACCAGGACTTTCCCTTATTCTGCACAAGGGGTTACCCAAAACCCCTCACTAAAGGGCTTGAGATCACTCAGCTTTCCTTGTAGATAGTGGCTCCTGCCCCAAGTTTTTGCACCCCCCGCTTTTGCCATCAGTTGTAAGTAGGCTTTGATCTAAACCACATGGATCATGCTATCAACACAGCATTTTACCTGCTTTTTAAAAATTTTTAATATTTTCTAGGTTACTAAACTTTCTTTTAAAAATTAATTTAATAAATCATTATACACTTCTATGAAATATTTAAGTATTCTCAAGTCTTGTAAAAGTGGTTTGTTTTTATAGTTTTATTCCCTATTGTAAGACTTTGTTGAAAGACATCTCTGTACAATTAGATTTTGTCCTCAGAACAGGTTCTTAGAAATAGAACCACTACACAAAAATGCAGGAATATTTTAAAGCCCGTGATACATCTTACATGTGTTTTATGGAGCTCTCATTAAGCAGGGAATACATAATCTTTTCCCTCATTTCCTTCTATATTTTTGCTAACTTACCATTTTTGAAGAACAGCATCTCAATGTAATGAGTTGTATTATTAAAAAATATGGCTTTTATATACTTTTTTGCTTTGCTATTTGTTTCTCTTCTTGTGAGTTTATATACTTTTTCAATACTCACAGGGGTTTTAGTGCTATGTTTCCCCATGAGATTTGTAATAGGTCTTAATGCAGTAAGAGCATTAATTACTTATATTTATAGTAGATCTAGCTTGTTTTTTATTTATTGTTAAAATATTGGGTAATGTTAGTAGTTTTTTAAAAAAAGTTTAATTCTTAAATGCCTTAAACTATCACATTTTTCCTGAATAGTTTATGTTAGTACTTTAATATTACATAAGCCTTGTCCCCCTTTATATTCACCAATTTCTTGAGCATTTGTTTTAATAATTTCATTTCTTATAGAACTGCTTAGTTATTACTAATTTAATGAACTCTACAGGGTCATGCTGCCGATGTTTGAAATCTCAGTCTTAACATTCATTCAATAAACATTTATGGAGTCTATATTAAGTGTGAGGCACTGTGCTAGCTGCTTAGTACACATTATGAACAAAACAGATGAGATCCTGTCCTTGTACAACTTACAGCTTAGGAAAGACAAACAAAACTTAGTAAGTATATTAAATAAGTAAGTTATATGGAATATTCAAGTGTGATTCAAGGAACAGGGTATGGAGATTAGAAGTGCTAGTGGGAGCAGACTGTGAGGTGATATGGGTTGCAATTTTAGACAAGCTATCAGGACACTTTTCAGTAATATGGAGACATTTGGGCAAAGACATGTCAGGTTAGGGACCTGGCTATGAAGATTAATTGGACGAGCAGTTCCAGATAGAGCAATAACTTGATCTGATTTATGTTTTAAATGATTATTTTGGTTGTTTCATTGAGAATAGAACGTGGCAAAGTAAGGGGGAAGATAGGGAGACCACTTAGGGGTCTCTTGAAACAAACCAGGAAATACAGTGTGGACCAACTTAGATTCATCAGAATTTTCCACAATATAGGATATAAGAAGAATTAGGATGGCCATGAGATTTTTGGCTTGAGTAACTAGATGACTCTGGGTAAATAATGTTCTGAGAAGGAGATGACTGAGGATGGATATGTTTTTAAGGGGAAGATTCAGAATTTGCTTGTGGATACTTTGGGTCTGAGTTGGCTGTTGGAGCACTGAGAAGCTATGTGACCTTGGACAATGTTACTTGATCTCCGTCTTTTCTTTTTGTGGGAGTGAAATAATCATTCCTACCTCATAGGCTTGTTTGAGGACCAAAGCAGTTTTTTATGTAAAGCACCTACAGCAGTGGTGAACAGAGGGTTTGCAATATGTAGGTTTTATCTATCAATAGCATCATACTTAATTCTAACATACTTGGGTATTATTTTTGCATGCATTATTTAGTAAAGATCTGTTTCTCTTTTACAAAATAGGGAGCCAGATTATTTATTATAGCTGGCAAATCATGAATTAGTGCTTTCTTTCTATGCTGATTAATGTCACCTTTATTATAAACCAAATTCTTTGGCCAATGTCTTTTTCTGAGCTATCTATTCTGTTCTTATTAAGATTTTATTTTTAATTAATTAATTAATTATTTTTTAAAGATCTAATCTATTTATTTGAGAGAGGGAGAGAGCACAAGGTGGAGTGGGCAAAGGGAGAAGCAGACTCCCCACTGAGCAGGGAGCCTGATTCAGGGCTCAGTTCCAGGACCCTGGGATCATTACCTGAGCTGAAGGCAGATGCTTAACCAAATGAGCCACTCAGGTGTCCCCTATCTATTCTGTTCTATTGATACTTCCATTTTTATGAATCAGCTCCAAATTGCCATTTGTCTCATTCCCTGTCTCATTGTGTATTGGTGAATTACTAAGTCCCATAGCTGCCTGGCACTTGTTGGACAGCACCTTCATCTGCTCCTAATGTCTAGCTGAGTACAGTTAGTGAGAACCATTATGATGAGGCTGATAGGATAGTAGTATATTATAGTACTGTAGACATTATAGTACTATATTATAGTACTATAAAGCGCTCGTGATAGGGATAAGCACATACACATGCCCAATAAATGTTAAGTGTGCACCAGCATTATCAGTACCCATCACTGAATGAGGCTCTAGAATAATCATTTACCCTCCTACCCCCAGTCTGGTGCCCCATTGCATGTGGTACCATGGAGGACTCCGAGCCCAAGTACACACTGGTATCCCAGCACTTCTGTTCTGCACTCTGACCTGGATATTTCTTGGCATACAGTTCACCTCTATTAACTACTCTTCTACAGATGCCTTCTTAATTATGTTCTGGACGTTGCCGTCCTCCTAGATCTAGCATGGAAGTTAAATACCACAGAAGGAAATGAGAGTGACATTTGACTGCCTCAGGAGACAAGTGGTGGAAAAGACCACTTCCCTAATGGATACTAAACGTACACTAATGTATGAATGTGTACCAATCTTGAAAAAGGAAGCAGATCATGAGGAGTGATTAAAGGGCCTCCCGACCTCCAGGAGATCAGGTTTGTACATTCCCTTAAGCAGAGCACTAGGGGAACATCAATTTTGTTGCATAATCCGTGTGCTACTATTTTTAAGATGTATTTATTTTTGAGAGAGAGAGAACATCTGCAAGAGCAGGGGAGGGACAGAGAGAGGGAGTGAGGGAGAGGGAGAGAGAGGAACTCAAGCAGACTCCCGCTGAGCATGGAGTGTGACACAAGGCTTCATCTCATGACCCAGAGATCATGAGATCAAGAGTCAGATGTTTCACTGACTAAGCCTAACCCAGGTATCCCTTATTTTTTAATTTAGTAGAAACCCTTCCACATTCTGGTGATAGACCCACAGTTACTCCTACATAATATCAACATTATTATAAAATCTCTGTTCTGAAACATGAATTTGCTGTATGTTAAGAGAAGTTGTAAAAGGGCTTCTAGCCAGATGCTATTTCAAGCTGGATTATTTTACCTATCTTTAAAATCAAACTATTCTTGAAAAAAGAGGGGAAAGAGCATAAAGTTATTGGGTGGAGAGAGTTCTCCTTAACAATTGTGTGTCTTGAATTATCTGGGTTTCTTTTTTTTTTTTTTTTTAAGACTTTATTTATTTGACATAGAGAGACACAGTGAGAGATGGAACACAAGCAGGGGGAGTGGGAAAGGGGAGAAGCAGGCTTCCTGCAGAGCAGAGAGCTGGATGCAGGGCTCCATCCCAGGACTCTGGAATCATGACCTGAGCCAAAGGCGACACTTAATGACTGAGCCACCCAAGCACCCCTCAGTTTTTTTGTTTTGTTTTGTTTTTTATTTTTTTTAATTTAAATAAGGATTATAAACTTCTGAGAAAATAAAGTGTCTGTTAAATGGAATGGCTCTTATCTACCTTACAGTATCCAAGAAAATAATATGTCAGGAAATAATATTTAGGCTATGGCTTATGCCTCGTTCACAGGAGGAACCCAACTACTACTGAGTGATCAGCCTTTAGTCTCTAGTCAGTCATTAAGAATACATCAGCGGACTGGCCTGGGTAGCTCAGTCAGTTAAACGTCTGACTCCGGCTCAGGTCATGATCTTAGGGTCCCTGGACCAGCCCTATGTGGAGCACCCCACTCCAAGAGCCCCATGTGGGAGCTCAGTGGAGAGTCTGCCTTTCCTTCTCCCCGTCCCTCTGCTGTTCCTGCTCCCCGCCACCTCAAATAAATAAATAAAATATTTTTTAAAAATTAGAATCCATCCACAGATCAAATGACTTTTAGAAGTGGGAGACCTGGACAATACCGTACAGTGAGCAAGGACACACATCCTCCAGCCCAACTGCCAAGGTTAGACGTCAAGCTCTGCCATTTGCTGGTTGTATGACTTTGGGCATATGGCCTAACTTCTCTCCCTCCGTTTATTTCTAAAATGGCAGGAGCACCTTCTCCATCTCTGTAACTAAAGGTAAATGAATAAATACAAATTGCTTACAGTACTACCATCGTAAGGGTGACATGTTTCTTGATTTTTTACTTTACATAGAAATAAGTTCAATATTGTGATTTTTTTACAGAGCCTGAAGCTGTTTCCTGAAATGTTAATAAAAATGTGGTCTATTTAAGAAAAGAAGGCTTAGAAATTCTCACAATGTACCAGAACAGAATGAAGAGCAGAGGTTTGCAGTTGATCAGTCAATTTAAGCAGAGAAAAGACCAAATTTAAGGGACTCCGAGCTACAAGAGCCATTCAGTCCCGGACTGCCTGGATTGTCTATCCTTCCAAATATGCTGGAAAAGCTAGCTCCCACTGTGAGGGAAACGGAAAAAGGGACAAGGGAAATTGTTTCCTAGAAAGAGCGTCAAGTTTTTTTTTTTTTTTAAAGATTTTATTTATTTATTCATTTGACAGAGAGAGAGAGAGAGAGATCACAAGTAGGCAGAGAGGCAGGCAGAGGCAGAGAGAGAAGCAGGCTCCCCACTGAGCAAGGAGCCCGATGCGGGGCCCGATCGCAGGACCCCGAGATCATGACCTGAGCCGAAGGCAGCGGCTTAACCCACTGAGCCACCCAGGCGCCCCGAGCGTCAAGTTTTTAACTTAAAAAAAACAAAACAAAACAAAACAAAAACTTTGAGGTTTCAACACACAGATATACATTTGTAGTTAGAAGTAAGAAACTTGGGTACCTTACCTTTTATGAGTTCTTTATGATGTACATTTTAAAGTTATTTCATTTTCTTTTCAAGTCCTCTTTATTATATGGTGCCTAAATGCATAGAGTCAGAATACCTGGATCCAAATCCTCCCTGAACTCTTTTCTTACAATGTGATCTTGGACCAGAATAACATAACCATTCTGTGACTTTGGTTCTGCATTTGGTAAATGGACATAATAATGGTATTTTCTTTCCTCAGTTTTTATGAACATTACATGCGGTGGTATTTGTAAAGCACAAAGTAAGACTTCAATAAATATACTAAATTTTATCCCTTCTTTTCAATGCAGGAAACTTTCTTTAAGAGCTTCAAAAAGGGGAGCGCCTCGGTGGCTCAGTCAGTTAAGTGTCTGCCTTTGGCTCAGGTCATGATCCCAGGGTCCTGGGATTGAACCCCGCACTGGGCTCTCTGTTCAGTAGGGAACCTGCTTCTCCCTCTCCCTCTGCCTGCTGCTATGCCTACTTATGATATCTCTCTCTCTCTGTCAAATAAATAAATAAAATCTTTCAAAAAAAAAAAAAGAGCTTTGAAAAGAATAGTGCACAGCATAATACGTAAGCCCTAAAACTATAGTTTTCATGGGAGTGTAAATTATCATTAAGGGAAGAAAACCAGTGAAAGTATAATCAATTTTACATATGAAAGGACACAGATATTTCTCTGTAACATGTGATAAATATGTGCAGATTAATCGTTCACAGTGCTCAAAAAATGCCAAAGATTTGTTGAACACCTGGCTTGGTAACAAGTGTGTCTATCAAACCTGCTTCCCATGATGGAATCTGGGTTACCCTATTTGTTTGGTTCTTTCAGATCCAAAAGCAATAGAATTCCTCTTTGACAAGTATGTATGCCATCAAAGCATTACTTCATTATCAGTCACTCCACAGATGTCTCTAGTCTTTCACCTTGAAGGAGCGCACATTTCTTGTGTTGAATTACTTGCGACCTCGTCACAGAGTCATCAGCTCATCCCTCATCCATAGACATTCTTGGTTTTGGCCCTGAAGGTCTTGCATCCTTAGAAACCCCTGAGTCCTAGGCAAATCAGGATGGTTGGGATCTGACTTCATTGTTGACAACCCCGATCTAAAACAATTTCTTTTTCTTCTGAGTGTCCATGCAATATGCTTAGCATGTCTCATTCATTTGGTGCTTACAGAGTTCATACCTTGTCATGTGTAAAAAGTATTACCATCTCAGTAGATTTAAATTGTTCGAAGAGGCAGCATGATGTATATAAATTTTACATATGCCTTGAAGCCAGTAGACCTGAATTCAAATACTACTAATTGTATCAGCTTGGGAATTTTAACTAGTGGTTTTTAAATATGAATTTTTATTTATGAAAGAATAATGATATCAACTGTAACAGATATGATTCCCAGTCCACAAACTGAATTGAGAAAAAAAAGTTTTAAAATACATATTATAATATGTATTTATAATATGTATAATATGTATTTGTAATACATACATACGAATATATGTATATATATAATACATATAATATGTGTAATATGTATTTATAATATGTATATATAATACATACAGAGATCCAAAATAGGGCAATTCTAAATACAAGGTAAAACCCTATTTTTCTTCTTAATAAATATGAAAAAGTTGCTTTGGTCAATTAAAATATAAAACATGTAGACAAAATTGAAAAATGTCTATGTATATTCAGCTTATGAATTTTCATGTCAATACATTTAAAATCATAAGATATAAAATAAAAATATATAGAAACATTGCTTATTTCTGTTCTCATATTTCATGAAACAATTAAATTCATCTGTAATTCAAAATAAATTTCCTAATCATCACTAGAAACATTATTTGAAAAATCTAACAATTTTATAGAAAACCTTATTTTCATTTTCATTTAAGTACTGAGAAATCGACATTGCCCCTTTGCACCCTAGTGTGAAGCTGTCCTTGAAAGGTTTATCTCAAGAATCCATTCACATAACATTAGAAGGCTTTTTTTCATTTTTTACAAATCACCATGAATACTGCTGATTCCTACAAAACAAAAAATGTGATTTTTTTAATAATATAAGCCTAATTTACAATGTTTCTGGACACATATTCCTAGACATAATTACTACTATTGTCTCGTATTTCTCTGTGTTCATTTTTTTTGCTGATAAATCTAATGGTGTGTTCTACGTGATCCATGATCTGCATTGATTGGGGTTGTCTAAGATTAATTTGCACTTCCTAGATTTTATTTTTTATTTCTTTAATCAAAATGAGGTCAGTAAGAAAATTCCCAATCCCACCAACTATGCTGTATGAAAGCTACTTAAAGACTCCGAAAGGGGTTATTATTTCTTTTTTTATATTAAAGAATATACCTGCAACTGAAACAGATTTAGTTGAATTACATAGTACATGTAGTTGTGCTGAAAACGATATTCAGTGCTGACTAGCTGTTTTCTTGTGGTTTCAGTTTTTCTTGATTGCACCAGTCTTCATATTGCATTTGGGAGAAAATACGGGAGTTATTCGTTCCTGCTAAGGGAGAGGGAGAAAGGGAGAAAGAGAGAGAAAGGAGAGAGAGGGAGATATGGGGAGGGAAAGGGAGGGATAAACTTAAAGAAAAGAGGGAATGGGAGAAAGAGGGGAGAAGGAAGGAAAGACTTGACCTCTAAGCATCTTAGAAGCACTTTACCCTGCCTAGTGAGTCAAGCTCCCTGAAATTCTTTAAAAAATGTAATAGATAAAAACATTCTCATTTCTCATCAAATCGCTGCATTTTATTATTTGACCATGTAATAGTGACTTCATATCAGTGTTGTCACTTTTCTGCCAGAGGTCTGTTGAGTTGAATTCCAGTTGACCATTGTAAATGTGGCATCTGTCATGTCATGTCACAGCCTGGTACCAGTGGCAAAACGTTCACTGTGGAGATGTACATTTTTGATACAGCAGGATATAATGAAGCACCTCAGCTTCTCTAGAAAAAGAAATATTACATTGATTTTTTTGCCTTGTTTCTTTCAGAGTATCTTTTCCTTTTATGAGAAAATATAAACTCGGTCTTCATATATTAAAGGACAGGGTTTCCCTGGTTTTGTTTGCAAGGGTAGGAACATATGTGTGAATAGCCAAAAAACACTAGTCTTCACCAAAAGGAAAAGATGTGTCCTACCCAAGACGAATTTAATGCTATCTACAAATTATACATCAGCATGGTATGATTATTTTTATTGTTGAAATGTTTTAAGCTTTAGGAAAATAGCTGATTTTGTATTACATAGCTGCATAACATATTTGTAAAGATAATGAGGCCTTGATATTTCTGTAAAGTTAAGTGGCATAAACAAGGTTTGTTTACAGTAACCCTGAGTGGTCTTGGCTAACTTTGATAAACCTTAAGCTTCTCATCTACAACTTGCAAGTAATAGCATTTTGCAATGATAATGTCACAACATTTTGATTATGTAGGTGAAACATTCTTACAAAATATATAGAACTAATATATCTAATCTTATGCTGACGTAATTTGTTATCTTATTTAAGTGCCTGAATTTTTTACTGTGCCAGCCTTTATTTCAAGGTTAACCATGTGTAGTAGAACAATTCCAAAGGCTTTTATAATCAAATGTCTATATATAAGACAAAGCTTCTTTTTTAGACAGAGTACCTTTTATAGCGTTACTACTTCATTCCTATTCATGAAAGAAAAAGGAGGCATAAGATTTGTACTCAAGGACCTACTGTAGATAAAGATTCAGAAACATCTATTTAATGAGTCATGTGATGGAGGAGAGTGGGTGATTAAAAGAATAATAGCTTCTGTAGAGATGGAGCTTACAAAGCCATGACATGAGGAGAAGATAGTACGCATTCATGAAGCCTTCTGTTCCTCATGCGGAGAACGTGTGGTTCGTAAGGTCGTGGACTGCGGTTAGGAAGGGTGAGTTTGAAGCAGCTCAGCTCACCAGCTCCAGCCAGAGCAGTCCGATGTCAATGTGAAATCAGTATCCACGGGAACAGCTGGGCAGCGAGATCACTCTGTTGTCCGTGACTTTGGAGAGGGCATGCACCCCATGTGCCAAATGCCAGAATTTCCTTCCTCAGTTATGATGATGACTTTTGAAAGCGCAGTGTGACCTGCGCTTTCTTAGCTCTGAGCTGCCTTTTCACAAATAAATTAAAATACAAAACTAAACCCTCCGAAAACACAGTTGGTATTTAAGAGTTGTTAAAATGGTATATATCACGCTTTCAATTGTCTTTTCCTACGCTAGAATTGCAATTTGTGAGGAATTCTTTGGAAATGCATATGTGTGTGTGTGTGCCTATGTGTGTATGTCCATGATTACTGAGTCAGATTATGGGATATAGATATGAAAATATATTTTTTTTATTTTTCACACTAAATGTTAAAACATTCTTGCAAGTAAAAACTGGTGAAGAACAGTGCTATGGATTGAAAGTCATACCAGCAAAAGAGAGATGACTGCCTAATCTTTTAGCACAAATTATATCCCAAAAGGCAAAACAAAAACAAAAACAAAAACACCAAAAAACCTGGTCAAGAGCAAATGAATTCAGCTCTAAGGGTTAAATTGATCTGGATTGAACAACTAAATAATTTTATTTTCAAGTTCTTTGGCATTGTTTCTAAAAGGACACTCTTTGGGGGTATATACATTTTTGTGTATCTCACTCTCACAAG
Organism: Lontra canadensis; assembly: GCF_010015895.1. Classification (NCBI taxonomy): domain Eukaryota; kingdom Metazoa; phylum Chordata; class Mammalia; order Carnivora; family Mustelidae; genus Lontra; species Lontra canadensis. The sequence goes on from NW_022631061.1 coordinate 9,461,980, forward strand.
ATAGTTTCTGAGTGATGGGTCTTGATTTTGTCAGTTAAGTTCAGTTCATGTCATTGTTACTGAGGCCAATTAGTCCCTAATTTTCAAGGCTGAAATTTTTAAAAAACTGTCAATGGCAAACAACTCATGTTTCTTCTGGTTAACTAGCACTAAAAGAAAACAGGGGGATGGTCTGGCATGAGAACCGACACAGTAGGCCTATAGATGGTGCTGTGGAGAAAATTTAAAAGTTACAAACCTCTATGTCCAGACACCACATTTCCATACCGGCACAAAGGTGATATTGATTGCTGAATTACAATCAGTTAGGAAAAGCCCTAAGACATTTAACTCTATCTCTCAGTTTTACAGGGGAGGAACAGAAAAAAATGAGTTTCTTAAGATCATTTAATAAAACTAGGTAGCTGAGAAACCCATGCTCTAAAATGGAGAAAAAGCGGCTGGCAAATGGTCAGTGGAAGGGCCATGTGACACACTAGCAACGGATAGGTTATGTTGGTTAGCTACTGGTGTGAAATACTTGATCCCGAATCTAATTAATACAAAAGAAACAGAATTGCTGGGATACAGAGAACCATTCCACAGTCCAGGTGGATTCCTCTGACCATATCAACTAGGATTTTTTTTTTTTTAACTTTTTTTTTTTTTTTTTTTTTTTTTGGACAGACAGAGATCATAAGCAGGCAGAGAGAAAGGGGGAAGCAGGCTCCCTGCCAAGCAGAGAGCCCGATGCGGGGCTTGATCCCAGGACTCTGAGATCATGACCTGACCTGAAGGCAGAGGCTTTAACCCACTGAGCCACCCAGGTGCCTCAACCAGGATTTATTTTAAATAAAAAAACAAAGAAAATGAAAGCTATAAATTATGCTTATTGGGACAATTTTAAGTTGCTTCCTCCATCCCTGTTTCTCCCACCACCATCAAATGACTTTTATAAATGTTTTAAGAGCGACATATTGGCTACACAGAATAATACATGCAACCTAGAAACAATTAAATGATACCAATTTCCTTGTTATAAAATTATATTTCTCTTATTATATAATTTTCTGGTTCCCACTTGCGTTAAATATGATTTTTGTATCAGGATGGTGATTCATAAGCACATGAGATTATTCTAAGGGAGACATGAATACTAACTTTTGTCCTAGTCTTTAATAAATCACTAACCTTACTTGTCTCACATAGTTTGCAAACTTTTTTTGGCTTCCAAAGTTATTTTGCTCTGTGTTTTCCCCTTCTTTTGAATGAGCCATTTTCAGTATGGAAGGCATTAAGTAATAAAAATAAAACAAATTAATATTCTGAAAACAGGTTCTTCAATATACATGTTTGTTCCCTCTAAGGTGTCAGATAACTATACATATTTCTCTTGGAATCTAAAATGTCCATTCCAACAAATGTCTACTTGTGTCATCCATAATGACATAGATATTCTGAATTGGTTATTAGTTGGGATAAAGCACATGAGATATTAAAACACTTCAGATATCACAGAAGGAAGAAAATGAGAGATGAACATTTGATGAGCAGGAAAAAAACATTCAGAGAGGAAAAAGGACAGAAGGTACAGTGGGAACAATGGGGTGAATGGAATGATGAGAAAGAAAAATGGCAAAATAATCATTACTTAAACCTCTGTAAGTGGAAAGGCATACTTTTCTCCATTCACCCACTTCCACTTTGTCTCTCAAATGTTCCCTCTTTATAGGAGGAATTTCTACTTGTGGTAAATACATTTACATTCTAGACATGGGTTATGGAATACAAAGGAAAAACTAGAACCCAAGGTGCAAAGATTTTCTACTTAGAGTCTCAGCAAAAGAGTTTTTTCCAAGTAGGGTGCTATTCAATACATTTCTTTGATGTATTTTCTAGATAATTGCTATCAATTTGATAAATATCAATTTTATAAATAAAATTTATAAATAAAATAAAATAAAAATAAAACACAGTCTGTTGGGCTAAGAAGCCATATCTACTAATTTTTTTTTTTAAGATTTATTTATTTATTTTAGAGAAAGAGAGAGAGCTAGCAAGCAGGGTGAGGGGCAGAAGAAGAAGGAGAGAATCTTGAGCAGACTTCCCGCTAGGCACGGAGCCTATCACGGGGCTCCATCCCAGAAACCTGAGATCATGACCTGACCTGAAACCAAGAGTCAGGTGCCCCTCTACTAATACCGTTTTAAAAACATGAATTCTGTCTTTAGTTCTGATGATTGAATTAAAATTAAGGGCTGAGGAACAGCTATCCTTTTCTGCCCTCCCAACTTAGCTCTTTCTTACAGTGGAAGCCACTTTGCCCTCTCCCAGCCTCTTGAAACTCACTGAAACCCACCATTATCAACATAGAAAAGGCCACATATCCCCTGCTCTTAATGATTGGACTGGAAGATGGGCCCTTGACAGAGGTTGGACAAATTATTCCGTGGAATTGATAAGTAATGAAAAGTGAAGCGCTCCTTGTCCTCTGAAGCTTCTGGGGTAAGATAAAGTTTAGAGCTACCGAGAGCTGTCTCTCCTACTTTGTGGAGAAAGCAATGGTTCTTCAGTAGAATAAATGGTCTCCATAATCTCAGTAGACGAGATTGCAGGACAGCATACAGAAAGGTGGAGAGAGACAGAGCTGTTATGTCTAACGACAGAGATGAAAATGAATACAGGGAAAGAGAGATCTGAAGGCAGCAACCAAGTTTTTGGAACAAGTTGAACCTGAGAGGAGCCTTACAGCTGCCCATCCTCTTGAGGTGATAAGATGCATTCCCCTTTTGTTGGTTGGTTCACTTGACTTGTGTCTTCTATTAAACCCCAAATATTGAATTGGGGTCCTGTCGCTTAAAAAAATAAATAAACCCCTGCTTAACAGAAAGGCGAAGGTGTAATAATAGAATGTGAGGACTTTAAAGCCCATTAGAATATCAGTCTACAACTTTTTTGGCTCTGAGACTTTAGAGAGGTGATTTATTCTGTCTTAATGGCAGTTCATGTATTAGTAAAACATGGATGTTAAGCATTGTCTCATAGAATCGCTGGGAAAATAAAATGTGAGTTGAAAAGGAGAGGGAATATCTAATAGTTCTGTGCTGAACTGGCAGGTCTGCCCACATGTATTATATTAGAAAAGTGAGCCGGAGGGCACCTGGGTGGCTCAGTGGGTTAAGCGTCTGCCTTCAGCTCAGGTTATGATCCCGGAGTCCAGGGATCAAGTCCCACATCGGGCTCCCTGCTCAGCAGGGAGTATGTTTCTCCCCCTGCCCCTCACCCTGCTCCTGCTCTCTCTTGCTCTCTGTCTTTCAAATAAATAAATAAACTTAAAAAAAAAAAAAAAACAAAACTGAGCTAGAAATTGAGCACAGTGGAGGACAAAAAAAGAGTGGATTGATTTCCAAAATGTTACTGGCCACCTTGCTGACAATGTTTCATGTTGTGATATGATGTGTCTTTTCAGAATGGCTGCTCTTTGTACTAGGAGACCCTTCTGCCTGGAGTCACTATGTCCACAGTTCACCCCCCAGAAGCGGACCCCTGTCTCCAATAACCAATCCCCATATTCCTTTTTCTTTCGCTTCTTACTTATGCTCAGCTTTTTAGACCAAGTCTACAAGATCATCTTCTCAAGCATTTTATTGTTGTTGGCAGCCTTTGTAGCTCTCTCACTTCTTTAGGAAAACAAGCACTTGAGACCCACTTTCATGACTTTTAAGAAAGTTTGGCTTCTCCTTTATTTCTTTTGTATTCTGACACACACCATTCAGTGACATTTAGTGTAGAACATAAAAACTGTCTTCTGTTTTATTTCAATAAGGTTTTGTTGTTGTTGTTGTTACCGTTACTAGTGGTTGCTGGGTGTTTCTGGATCCATGCCAGAAACCAAAATATGAATCTGCTTTATGAACCCAGAGAAAAATGACACCCGAGACACGTAGGAATGGCATTTTACCTCTCCTGTGATTTCATTGTTCATGGTTTAGTGACTGCAATAAAGCAGAACAGAGGGATCACACTGTCCTCCAAGCAGCCTATGCCTGTTTATCTGTCCCACGGCTTTTGAGAAGAGGTGTTTGCTTTGTTTTTCGATCAGATGGTGTGATAATGGCGAAGAATAGCAGGTGGGACAAGGTTGCTAAGGGATGGACCCCCCCATCAGCTGATCTTTTCTGGATTGAAGTGTCCTCCCTCTTTTCAGCACTTCCCTTCCAGCACCCCTACCAGTTCCAAAGTACAATACCAGTAGATACAACGTAAAACAAGATGAGGTTAATAAGGAAACATGCTAAGATGATCCTAATATCACATTTCTAAAATGAATCATCTTGGGTGAGTTTTTGAATTAATTATTTCACATTGCATCACTTTCTCAAATGCTACTTTTGTGAAAACTTTCTATAAGGAAAACTTAGAAAAGTAAGAAAACTTGAAAAGCTACCTAGGCAGAATTCTGATGAATCAGAAAATGTCTACACTGGAGTAGCAAATGAATTTTCTATACTCTAAAGGGAGTTACTTGTTGAATAGAATACTGACTAAGGCAAGGTCATCATAGGCAAATACAGTGTACCTCAAAAGTCCCAATAAAATGTTGAAATAAGTCATAATAGCTTATAATCAATTTCTGAAACTGGAAATCCACCAATAGCAAGTCACTGTGGACTTGTTTGTCCTAACCTTTAAATAACATCTCTGTGCTTTAATCCTTCAAGAGTGTATTCTATGAAGAAGATGCTGATGATTCTAATGGTATAACTACTTAAATTATCTTAGTTTGCAATTGCTTGTCTACAAACAGTATTATGTCCCATTTTTCTCCCTTAGTACCAAGCACTAAATACAAAGAAAAACTTAAAATATAGGTGTAGGAGGGGAAAAAATATGGCTCTTACTAACTTTGATGAGGAAACTATGACATAGAAAATAGTTCAATGTCTCAAAATCACATTACTTATTAGTAATGAAAACTGGGGCTCTTAATATCTAATTATGTGCTTCTTATGCCTAATTGTCAATAAGTAATGCTAATCTCAGTGGTCTTTATAGCTGGAGAGGAAAAAAAAAAAGAAAGAAAAGAAAAGAAAAAGAAATTTCCCTCTTGTGTGACTTGCAGAATAATCCTGTCAAATGTATGCAAACTCACATTCCAGATTAGAATATTAAAGCAAGTCATTTTTACAGGAAAAGATGTTTATTTCAGATTAGGGGCATGTGAGTCACACTTCTAGAAGTACTTTCTCAACTAAGCAGCTTCATCTCCTCTTAGAAGGCCATGCATTCTTCTGGAATGGCCCAGAAGGATTCATCAGTGCTTACTATTTTGCACGTATTGGACACGTATTATCTGCTTTAAACTCCGAATAGCCCTGCAGGAGAGATATTCCCATTCCCAGTTTACAGGCCGTTCATACAATTGAGGCTCAGAGAATTTAAGAAACATCTTGAAGTCACAGAGCAGCACCGCACAACCCCTCGGGGCTCAAGGCAGATTACCTGATTCCCCAGCTTCTGCTTGTCCAATCCTCTGAGCTCCCTCCATACAGAAGAGTGGATCTAACCCTGTCGAAATGTTACAATCACATGGGGAGCTTAAAAACATTAATTTTTTGTTTGTTTGTTTGTTTGTTTGTTTGTTTAAAGCTTTCCCGGCAAGACCCCACCTACAACCGATTAAACTGAAATCTCTTGGTGGAGACAGAGGGCGCTAGCGAGCACCCAGGGGTGTGAGCCTTTGCAGAGGACGATAATCAGTGGGATCACTGGTTCGTGAAGGGAAATGAGCTGTGAGAGCAATTCCTTATTGCTATAGCTGACTTAGGGGGGGACGTATGATTTATCATCCAAATCAGGGCACATGAGAGAGGGCAAAGAGACTGGTATTAATAAAAAGCAGGGACAACTAATATAAACCAGGCTGTCTTGAGCTAACAAATAGATTTTTACCTTCGTTGTGACCCCAGACTGAGTCCCAGGATATTGTAAGTCTAACAGCAAGGATTGCTTTCTTTAACTCTGTCTCTAATGGAATGGTGTGGAAAGGCACACAGTATTTGCAAGATGAATACATTCAAGGTTGTTTTCCCCTTTCTATTTTATAGAATATAATTTTCTCATGTAAAATAATTGCTGAAATTATATAAGGTAGATTTTTAAAATAGTCAATATTTTCTGAAGACAAAAACAAAGAGCTTAAATAATATTTCCATTATGGAAAAGCTTTCTGGACAGATGCTGTCTGAATGCCCCACCTAACTTTGCACTATTTAGTAGACTATGTCATTTACTCTGGGAATTAACAGAATTATCTTCCCCCTTAGATTATAGATCTGAATTTTTAGCCGAGATAAATAGACCTATGGATACTTTATATATTGGAATAGCAACATAATTACATTTACACTGAAAAAAAGATAGGGGTGGTTTTGTACAAATAACAACCCTAGGGCAAAGTACATAGGAAATAAGGAGACAAATTTTTGTTGGATAATGGACTAAACCTTGTTACCCAAAGCAATGGGCCATGTCTAATCTCTCTGTCTCTGGATGGCAATTTAGAAGAACACGTGCAGCACTAATGTGACCAATATAATTGTCTTAAGATTATTTAAATCACCATACATAAGCTTCATAACTTAAGATACAGAGCAAACTATTTATTTTGAATAAGGAATGTCAGAACTTTTAAATGGTGAGGACTTAATATGCACTAATGTACACTTAAAAGAAGCCCCAGAGTATGCAAACATTGGATCCCTTTTTAATCCTCCTGTTTGTAATTTATACTGCTAAATTAACCTAGAAGCCCATGAGCTGTTCCTATATGCCACACAGAGTAATACATCATGGAAGCCTTTCCTATGGAAAGCTCTAAAAGATACATTTAAGTTCTCTTTCCAATCATAAAAGTTAATTTATTCTCTTCTTTAAGATTTTATTTATTTATTTGAGAGCAAGCAAGAGCAGGGGGAGGGGCACCGGGAGAAGGAGAGGCAGACCAGGGAGCCCAAGGGGGACTCTATCCCAGAACCTTGGGATCATGACCTGAGCCGAAGTCAGCTGCTCAGTCGACTGAGCCACCCCTAAAAGTTGATTAATTCTTAATTGAAAACAACACTATAAAAAGTAACTCTAGTAAATTGTATTGTTCCAAGGTTTATTAAACAGTGAAATTGTACCAACATTTTTCTAGGAAAATATTTTATACAACTATATTGTACTTGATTATTCAAAACACTAACTGATGGGTATATATTATAGAAAAACATGATAAGTATAAAAAGACTTATTTTAAAAGAGATATAGAAGTTATTTGAGTATATTCTAAATTAAGAGCAGAAAATGAGAAATAATAATTAAAAAAATATATGATCCTGGTCCTCCACTGACTTCTGCTTTTATTTCTTTCCTTTTCTTTTCCTTCTTGATGCCCCCTGCAGTTTCTGAGGGGTTCACCCTCAAATCTCCTCACTCGGCGGGGAGAACAGGCTTCAGCTCTTACCACCAAGCAGATGGTTCCGAAATCCCTGCTTCAACTCCTCTTTCTTGCCACAGTCTCTCCTTTGATCTATAATTTCACATTCCCAAATGAAACTCTCACTGGGTTGTTCCTCACTAATGTCAAATAATGAATCTACAGATAAATCCATCATGGCGGTTAGAGATAAATACAGCTTTTGGTGATCTTGTCCAATATATTTGACACAATGCTCAATTCCCTTTTGTGGAATTAACAAACTTAGTCATTCAACATCCTCACTATTTATCTTCACTATTTAACATGGACTCCTTAACCCCACAGCCTCAATTTTTTAGCTCCCTGAGCCATGTTTTCTTTCCTACAAACTCTCCCTAGACACCTGTCCCTAGAGCATGCACGGGGACATTCTAGTCACTCCTGCATAATGGTGGCCTTGGCCTCAATGATTATGGTAATCAGGCTTCCATTGTTGTTGTGGCTTCTGTTTCTCTGCTAGAAAAATTGCTCTTTTCTGTAACCACAGCAACAAAAACATGACTTTCTCTGCCCCAATTCCAAAATTTAGTTTCCCATGAAGCACCAAAAGAGAAGTTAAGACACTGTTTAGGTTTAGAAATTTGCATTTGCACTGGGGAAATCATGATAAACATGCTTTCTTTGCCCTACTTCTATTTACTGTGTAAAAAAACTGTCAGATTCTTCTCCCCTTAAGAAAGAAGGGCTACATTACTCTAATGCATCTAAGTGTTATTTTAAACTAGTTTTTACTTTATTATTTTGAGTGACTTAATGCAAAGAAAGAAATCTAGATTTAGCCGTGTCCTAGTAGGGATAAAAAATAAAATGGAAAGTAGAATAATGCAACCACCCACTGTGGGCCAGAGGGAGAAGGTTTTAAAATTATTCCATCTTAAAGTTTTATAGATAGCCTCATGTGCTGTTATCAAGTAACATAAATGAATCCGTCAAGACAAAAAATGTAAGTTGCACCACTGAATTCTTCAGGTACATGTTCCGACACCACATGGGCTTTAATTAGTTAAATAATAAAACCCCATTCTGCCACACCTGAAGGGGCAGCAAGCAAACTGAACATGTCTGCAGGGGTAGAAAGACTTCCACATATGACTTACCCTGGAAGTCATCCTTCTGCAACATGAAGGGGCAATCTATGCAAACTTGTCCCCACTGTGCAGAAATGAAGAAGGTATTCCTGAGAAATGAGCTGTGGCAGCAGGGAATTATAGACAAAAGAGACAGAAATCCCTGAGTTTCTAGAAATACATTGCTTTGTCCAGTATTTAATTAAGAACATGGAGAGCTAAGTCTGTATACATGGTTGATGGAGATATTAATAAAATCAATGCATGATATTACATGCATACCTCTGTATCTTTTGCCAGATTGCCCATTCCATTAAAACTATTCCTGTTCACCACACATGCATCACAAGAAGTTATAATAGTGTTGGGTACATATTAGACACTAGATAACTAATTCTAGGAAGGTTGAGAATTTTCTGTAAGTAAAATAAAAGCCCTGATAAGAAGAAAGGGCAACTCCTGGCCTGGGTGACACAGAAGATGACTAGCAGATAATAGAGAAGCAAGTGACAAAGAAAAAAATAATAGCAAACTGTTACATAATGCTCACTAGGTACTAGCCGAGATTATGTATCAATGTATTCAGTTCTCTCAATAAGCTTCTGTGGTAGGAACTATTATAGCAGGGAAAAATCAAAGGTATAGAAAATTAAAATGAATAGATAACTGTTTTATCTTGCCCAGGATATGATTGTTGTACAAGAAACAATTAAGAAAATTAAGTTATTAAGAACTATTTAAAAAGAGAATTCAGTGAATTAGTAAGGCACATGATTGATATATAGTAACCAGTAACATTCAGATATAAAATAACACCTATATAGGACCTATAATGAAGGTTAAGACCCCATTTGGAATATTAACAGAAAAGATAAAATATATAGGAAAAATTATGCAGAAATTAGGAAAATCTATGGGAAGAAAATTGTGAGATATGGAAGAGGGAAAAATGAGAAGCCACGCAAGTATTTTGTGAAATATGTATAACACATCTCTGAAAGCTGTCCAAGAACACTTGAGAACATATAACTTGGTTGTTATATGTGTATGAATTGGGGGTAGTGTGGGAACTGGACTCATCAGGTCAAGGACGGAAGGCAGACTCATTATTTTCTCTTTAAACACTTTTTGGTCTTTAAATCCATGAACAGATCACCCATTCTAAACTTAAGAAATAAGTTTATCCAAATCTTAAGCATCTATTTTATCTTAATAGAACAGAATTCTTATACATATCACCTAAAAAGTGCCCCAAATATTCCACCAACCCCACACTTTTAAATGCGTAAGTTGTAATGAATATTGTAGGTGAATTATTGTAGGCAATAAGCTTCTATCATGAGTAGACAATAGATAAATCACTCAGCAAATTTTGCAGGCATGTGGGATTGTCTATCAGTTTCAGGCAGTGAATCAAATTCAAATTCACCCTCATCATAATATGAACAAAATGAGAAATTTAACAGAGCAATGAAATCATCTGAAGATCAGCTTTGAAGGTCTTGCTTTAGGAAAAATGATTTAAAAAAAAAAAGCTTTCAGGGGATTTCAGCAGTAACCTGTGACTACATCTCCATAACTTTTCTGTCATCAGTTGGAAGATATTGAGTATACTAACTTCTTTAGTTATGGCAACTTCATGATCAGACAGCACACAAGTGCACTGAATGCTAAGCACCAGGTTTTTGACTAGAGTTTGCACAGGAATAATGAAAGGACCCAAGTAGGAAACAATCCACCAGAATCTAGCTGAGGTTTACAATGCAATTCTCCTGGCACCCCAGGGAAGGAAGTGGGGGTTAGGGGATCTTCAGGGCACTTGACACATGACTTACAATCTGGCAGTAGACTTGAGTGAGTAGCTGCAGGTTTTTTAAAGCCTAGAGAGTGATCTTTCCTTAACCAGTTTTAAGAAGGCAGATCATTTTGTTTGCATGTGAATGCATGTTTTATTAAATTAGGTGACTTATTAGATGAGGCTTAATAATGAACTATAATGAATAATGAATTATTAAGCCTAGGAAACACAATTATTCCTTTAAAAATTCACCTTGTAAGAAAAACCATAAGAGACTCTTAATCATAGGAAACAAACTGAGGGTTGCTGGAGGGGAGATGGGTGGGGATAACTGGGTGATGGGCGCTAAGGAGGGCATGTGATGTGATGAGCACTGGGTGTTATATGCAACTGATGAATTATTGAACTCTGTATCTGAAACCAGTGATGTACTATATGTTGGCTAATTGAATTTAAATTAAAAAAAAAAGAAAATCAATCAATCAATAAAAAATTTGCCTTCTAGGTGAAATCAGCATCAAATGTAAAAACTAACGTTAGGACAGAATTAAGGTAGCAATGGAACTGTTACGTATTTTTTCTCCAATTAACTAAAGGCTTTCATCAATGTTGTACAAAACTGAAATGAAATCTATGGAATGTGGATATATTCTGATTCTCAAAGTGGAAGAATATAATGTTCTAGGTGCTACATAGTGTATAATTTTGAAAACTCAGAACTTTGGACATTTTTTGAAATAACTATACTTAAATTATTTTCTGTTAGAAAATTGTGTAATATCTAATCAGCTGCAGAACAACTTATACTTTAGCAACAAGTAAGTTTAATGTAGCAGCTGGGAGCATGGACCCTGGAGTCAGGTGGCTTGGATTTAAACCCCTGCTCTGTCCCCTACCAGGGTGTGACCAGGAACCAGCTGTTGAATTTCTCTGTGCCTCTCTTTCGTCATCTACAGAATGGGGATTATAATTCTTTCTTTCCCATAGGGTTTTTGTGAGTATTAAATGAGTCTTTTTCTTATTAAGAAATTATTTTAACTTATATAATCATATTGGTACCTGGAAAATTTGAACTATAATCCCATAGCAGAGATATTAGAGAGATGTAATGTACCATAGAAAATTCCAGAAGCAGTTTAAGCAGAAGGGTTCTAGATGTGCTTGCATTTGAGTTTGAGCTGCTTTGCTCACTAGATGAGTGCTTTTTGTAAATTTCCTTAACCTTTGTGTGACTGGGTTTCCTCATTCACAAAATGCATCTTCAGTGCTGACCTCTTCATGTTCTTGAGAAAATAAGATGTGTTAATGAATGAATGAATGAATGAATGCTTAAATTGTCTTATTTAGAGTCTCAAACAGTCTCTGGTACATGGAATAGTTTAAATAATCTTTTTTTTTTTCATTTTATTTTATTTTATTTTATTTCTTTTCATTGTTCCAGCATTCATTGTTTATGCACCACACCCAGTACTCCATGCAATAGGTGCCCTCCTTAATACCCACCACCAGGCTCACCCAACCCCTACGCCTCCCCTCCAAAACCTTATAATTATTCTTATTGATGTGGAAATACTGATGTACAAAGCTGATGCTCAAGAAAAAATTCTTGAGACATCTTTGGTGCTGAAAGGTAGTTTTATTAAAGCACGGGGACAAGACCCATGGTGGGTAGGAAGAGCTGCCCTGGGGTTGTGATGGGTGACTGATTTTGTAGTTTTAAGTTGGGAGGGGATTAGGGACAGCACAAACCTCCAAGGCATTTTGGAAACAAATGATCTTTTCCAGAAAAGATCATTTATTACTGATTAGAAAAACTCAGTCATGAGACCCTTCAGATGTATTTTAATGGGCCATACACTTGGAGGATGAATGCTAACACATGTTTGGAGCAGATTCACAGGTTACTGGGGGTTAGGCTAAGATTGCCTTTTGCCCTTAGCAAAATGTCAACATCAAAATCACTGAGCTCCCAGAGGAAGGTCACTCTGCCTGTTTCAAGGAGTTACCAATAAGCTGTAAGTAGTAAGGAAATTTAATTTTTTACTTTTGCCTTTATTTCCCACATCACTTACTATAGTTCATCTCTTAAACTGATAATCCAGTTAGTCATTTTTCCTATCTTAAAAATCAGTGTACATTACTGCTTGGTAGTGATCAAGATGAATGAAAGAAAAATGTATACTATAATATGGAGCTCTTTTCCCAAATGTGATGCATGTGGCAGGGAGGTATATGAGGTGGTCCCTTGGAGCGCAGAAAGAAACCATTCAAATTGGAATTCTAGGTGGCTCAGTTGGTTCCACATCTGCCTTTGGCTCAGGTCATGATCTCCAGGGTCCTGGATGGAGCCCCACATCGGGCTCTCCACTCAACGGGAAGTCTGCTTCTCCCTCTCACGCTCCCTTTGCACTATCTCTCTTTCAAGTAAGTAAATAAAAATCTTTTAAAAAAAAAGAAAAAATAGGAATTGTATTGAATAATTAAATAAAACTTCAATAATGAGAAAAATAATATTTCAATAATATTTAATGCATACCTTGACTATAGTAGATACAAATGAGGGCGTGGCCTCAAGGAGGTTTTACAGATTGGTGTGAACTTTCTGGAAGTTTAGAAATAACTGACATAATAGAAAAAAGCTAAAAAAGAATAAGCAATTCCTTAGAAGGGACTAAAGAGCCAGCACCCTGGGCCTCCAATGTACTTCTGTCACTTCTTATTCTGTAATTCTAGGCCCGTAGTACTAAAAAGTAGTTCTGGATTAAAAGCATTAACATCACCAGGATGATTCTTAGAAACACAGATTCTGGAGCCCACCCCAGATGTATGGAATCAAAAATTCTGATGAAGTGAAGTTCAACATTCTATTTAACACCTTCCAGGTGGTCCTAATGCAGGTTAAAGCTAGAAGAATCGTTACTGGGTTCCTTTCCTTAACTATTACTTATAATAGTTAATTTTATATTATTAATTTTATATTATATTAATAATATAATGAATTATTATTCATTAATAAAGTAAAGAGGTTGAACTATGTCCCTCTTTTCCTTTATTCCTTCAGTCCTCACTTTGCAGAGTAGTGTGGGACCCTAAAATGACTTTGAATGCTGACACCCTGCAGAGCAGTTTTACTAATCAATGGAAAATTTTGCAAATGTCCCATGACCTTTAAACTTTTTTTGTTAACACATTAAAAACTGTCTTACAATCAGTCATAAATGTTTCAGGAAATGAAAGAATGCTAATATTTTTAGTACATTCTAATTCAATGCTTTAATAATATTGAGAATTAGTGTTTTCTTTATTCATAAGAACTTTTTAGAGAGACCTGCTTCTGGGTTATGGAGAAGACATACTTCTCTCTACTTCTCCCATTAAGAACAACTAAAAAAACACGGATATTATACTTAAACAAACATAAGACTGAAAATTGGAAAGAAGTTCAACTGCCCAGGGGCCCCAGGGCCTGAGGAACAACATGGTGGTAGGTTACATTTTCTTTTTGCCTCAAATATCCCAGACTTATAGAGAAAGAAGCCACCAACCAAGCATGGCCAACAGATACAGACCCAGAAAGCCTCAACACAAGCCTGTTGTCTCTAAATAATGGAGCAGGAAAGGGCAGCCTAGCAACACAAAAAATGTTTCAACAATAATCCTACTACCTCAAATATGTACTATAGGAGAAACTGTAGACCCTCTCCACAGCATCAGTAGAAGCTGAGTGGGGACCTAGAGTTCCATTCAGTGGAGGCTATAAGGAAGCACCCCAATCACCCTCTCCTCATCCAGGGTAGTATCAAGAAATCTGAGTGTGGGGCCAGGACTTTCATCCCTGCCAGGTGGTAATGAATGCTGCCACCAACCACTACGGTGTCAATAGACACACCATGTGGGGATCCTGGACTTCTACTCTGTTCTGTCAGTAATGAGGTATCACTGGGATGGTGTTAGAAGTGGCCTCATGTCAGGTTAAGACTTTCACCAACACCCTGTAATAATGAGGCCTGTCCAACTCCCCATCATCAGTGGAGCCCACATTGAGCGCAATAATGAGGCACTTCCACATCCCTCAGCCAGAAAAGTATCAGAGGGGGCCTACTGGGGAACTAGAACTACCCTTTTTGCTCAATGGCACCGAGGAGTCAAGGGTGTGAGAATGGAGACTCTCACCTTCCCTTGCCAGAGCAATGGCAAAAAATCCAACAAAATTAAAAGGTTTAAATAAAATTCTGAGTCTTGTAATGTAATATTCAAAATGTTTGGGTTTGAACTGAAAATCATTTCTTATACTTAGAACCAGGAAAATCTCAACTTGAATGAGAAAAAGACAATCAACAGACATCAACACTGAAATGACAAAGATGTTAGAATTATTTAAAAAGATTATAAACAAGCCTTCATAAAAATGCTTCAGAGAGTAATTATGAGTGTGCTTGAAATAAATGGGAAAACAGAAAGATTCATTAAAGAAGTATAAGATATAAAGAAGAACCAAATGGAAGTTTTAGAATTGAAAAAATATAATAGCTGAAATTTAAAAGGTGAGTGGATGATCTCAACAGCAGAATGGAAGGGCAGAGGAAAGAATCAGTAAACTTGCTGGTAGAAAAACAGAGAGAAGAGAGTGAAAATGAACAGAGCCTCAGGGACCTGTAAGACTATACCTGAAGGTCTAACATTTCTATCAACAGAGTCCAGAAAACAAAAAAAGGAAGAAGGTACTGTTTCAAATTCACTTGAAGAAATAATTCTAGAAACTCTCCAAATTTGGCAATACCCTCCCCAAACAACACAAAACAAAACAAAATAAAAACTGCAAATTCAAGAATCTGAGCAAATCCCAAATGGGTTAAACCCCCCCAAATTCTGTAGATATCTATGGAGTATATATGCCAAACCGTCTAAGGTGTTAGGATGGATAAAGTAAGGCCACTGCCCTGCAATGGTAATTTCTAGTGTTAGATATACAGACATGGAAACGTAGTTTTAATCAGTGTGATAGTGTGGCAGCGTTCTTATCTCACAAAGTCAAAGAAAGAATCTCAGGGACAGAAACTGTGAAATGAAGTGAAAGTTTATTAAGTGACGGTGAGGAAAAAAAAAGGACAGAAAAAAAAAAGCTCTCTAGAGTGAGGGGGTTCCAAATGTGTTGCCCTGGAGGGCTTTTAAGGTCAGTCTTTCATAGGGAACTTGGTAAATATCTTGTCAATAACATTTAAGACAAAGAGGGTGGATTTGTAACTTTGGGGAGAACATCACATCTATATTTAGAACAAACAAAGCGGATTTATAGTCCCCTCTCTCTGGTTAATATCTCATCTATAGTATTTCTTCATGTCTGAGATTTTCTGTGAGCCTGGCCATGTAGCCCTCTACCTCTCCCTACCTAACCTCACCTGTCCCTTACTCAACAGTTGTAATGGTGAATGTTGGCGCACTTTGCCGAGGAGAGAAACCTAGAGGAAGAAACCTAGCATGCAATCATTCAAGCTGAGCCTCCGAGTACAAATACATCCAAGAAAGGATCTTGGTAAGGGGCATAAGAGGAACACACTGGCCCAAGGAAAAACATGACCAAGGACAAAAAGACTTGGAACAATACAGTGTGACTATATTTTGATAATACTACACTGCAACTTGTGAGGTAGATGGGGGAGATAAGACTTAAGAGTGATAGTGTGTGAGACACTGTTAGCATTTGGAAGATTTGAATGAAAGTTCCCTGTTCCCTTTGGGGAATTTGGTAAGGTGCTAGTAACCTGCTATTGTGTTATTTGAAGAGCAGAAAAGGACTAATGTTCTACAAAGCATTTTTCTGACTAATCTGATATGGTCACGGTAATCAAAGCTTGCGACTAAGGCATTAAATGTCCTTGCCAGTCTCCTTAAGTTTTTTACGCAAATGGTAAAATAAGAATTCACCATCTGTCGTTAATATTAGGATGCTATTTTTATCTTCTTTCTTATCATCTGTAATGTGTAAACATCCTATGATAGCATCACAAAAACAAGCTCTGTTGTACGAAAATCAGGGTATTGGGGTAATGTAGGGGCATCTATGTAGAAATTGATGTTGATGAGGAAGTTCTGGGAGAAAAAGACACATAAGTCAAAATATATAGGTTTATATGGATTTGCTTGAATGTGGGTTAAATAGATCAGTGCAAGTAAATAAATTAGCCCTGAGTTTAATTTATGAAGCCTGAAAAATAAACCGTTTGAAGAGATGCAATAATGAATAGTCTGTTCCTTTTCTTTCAACAGTTCCATCCTATTCCAAACCACCAGATCTGGTCTCTGCTGATGAGCCTAGCAACTCTTCATGTGTCTGCACTTTGCTCTTTCCCAGACTCCTAAGGAACAAATTAATAATGTAGCTAAAACCAATCATCAAGTAGCATTCATTGCTGGACATCTATTTTACATGACCTTGGATGGAACTCGACCTCTTAGTGCAGGAGACACTAATAGTTAAATCTGCAGACACAAGCCTCCAAGCACACAACCTGAAATTCAATTAAATCAGCATTTTGAGCTCCAGTTGTAACATTTAAGTTACTGCTGTACATCTGGTGTCTGCTCAGCGAGCTCAAACAAAAAGAAATCACAGCTGATGTTACTGGTATTGGATCAAGCAAATACTCTATTGGTTTAGGGGAAAAAAATAAATTAAACAGTGAGTCCTTGAAATATTGGACTCAAGTTAAACATGGACAGCGGGGTAGAAAGAAATTTTCTCATTTCTGGAAAGAAAAAGTAACAAAAAGAAAGTAAATGAAAATGGAAGAAATACACAGGCAACATATATGAATATCTAGTACTTCATTGAGGGAGAAATTATTAAGAATATTTGTCTGATATATACTTCAACAAGGAAGAAAACTGATGGCATTTTAAAAAGCTTAACGGAAGATCCCCATGTCTATTCACGGTCCTGCAAATGAAAATGGCCATAAATTTCTTCCACACATTTTTATTGAGAACTCAGTTTTATACCAGACACTATTCTAGCACTAGAGTCACATATTCATAAGGTCCTGGTTTTCACTGAACTTACTTTCTTATGGAGATGGACAGAAATATGTAAGTAAACACAGACTTAAAATTCTTTTAAAAATTGAAAGTGTTATGAAGAAAATCAAAATGACCCATGAAATGGGAGGTTTCTGAGGTGGGCAGAAGACTACTTCATTTATATGTTTTTGTAAAAAATGTTCTTATTTATTTATTTGAGAGAGATAAAGAGAGAGAGAGCGAGCATGGTATGCAAGCGAGGGAAGGGTGTGAGGGAGAGGGGAGAATCTTAAGCAGATCACCCCATCTCATGACCCTGAGATCATAATCTGAGCTGAAACCAAGAGACTCGTTTTTTTTTTAATTTATTTGACAGACAGAGATCACAAGTAAGCAGAGAGGCAGGCAGAGAGAGAGAGAGAGAGAGAGATAGGAGGAAGCAGGCTCCCCGCTGAGCAGAGAGCCTGATGCGGGGCTCGATCCCAGAACCCTGAGATCATGACCTGAGCCAAAGGCAGAGGCTTTAACCCACTGAGCCACCCAGGCGCCCCAGAAACCAAGAGACTCTTAACCAGTTGAGTCACCCAGGCACCCCAGAAGACTACTTTAGATAACATACTGCAGAAGGCCTTTCTGAGGAGGTGAATTTGAACTTTTATAATGAGTAGGGAATAAGCATTTCACTCCAAGAAGAAGAATGAAAACAAATGTCCTGAACCAGGAAAAATCTTGGAATACTTGAAAAATGAAAAGAAGGGCAGTGCACCTGGAACACAAACATGAGAATGAGAAAAGTAGGAGATAAAGTGGAAAGCATATGCAGGGAGAATCCCATTCTGGGTTGTCATTTTTTATTACCTGTAATTCAACATGGAAATGTAAGATAATAGTTTATGCCACTGTTAATTAAAAAAAGAGGAAGATGACTAGGTCAGCTCTTGGCTGGACTTCAGATTACAGAAAATTTCTGGAATTGACAGTGATTTTCTGCGGCAGTGATTAGCATCAAAAGCAGCTGTCAGGATAACAACAGGACGTTTTTCATGGAATAATCTACTTTTCTTTATTTTTTTCTGAGATGTCTCTAAAATGTGTTTGGAATGAGGAGCAAGGACATTTATCTGCTTATGAAGCATTTAGCATCTCAGCATCTATGCTAACATTTTGTGGGTAACAAGAATGTTTATTTGTAAACAATGTTTCTTTGTAAACATTGTAAAAATAATTCTCATGGGCTACTGCAGTTGCTTCATGTGATTCCTGGTTCCTATTAACTGTCATATTCTATAATCCTTTGAAACCTGAATCTGGCGGTAGCAGGACTTAGGCAAGAAACAATTACAACCTGAGATATACCTAGAATCAATTAAGACTCCAGATTTTGCAAATAAGAAAATTTCTTAACAACTTGGTAGAACAGAACAACAAGATAATGCATGACAAGCAGAAGGAAGGTCTTGAGAGGTATTGAACTTCCAGAGACATTGTGTTTAAGGAGAACATACCTATTAATGGACTCTCAAATTTCAGGTCAGAATTCCAACATCTAGAACTCAAAACAGGCAGGACTAGTGGGGAAGGGATTTGGGGGCAATGCTGCAACAGAAGTGTGCATGACTGTTGATCCAAATGGGAACTTTTATTATAGTACAACGTATAATCGACTTAGAGAACAAATGTATTTGAAAGCCCTTTTTAGGTTTTCATATCATTTGGAAAGGTCATTCTCCTAAAAAGACAACATTTGACTAATTGTGAACCTGTCTCGATCATTTTTCTCATACAAATGAAGAGAAATAAATACAGAGATATTATTTAGGTTGGTGATTGGCAAGTGATGTGACTGTGTTCTCTTGCTTTTGGAAATAGAAAAGGAGGAAAATGTTATATAGATGGGCTAAACTTCATAAAAAATATAGCTTTAAAAATTGGTACTATAAAATATGAGCTAATGGCCAGGCTTTAGATAATATCACCTGACAAGAAGGAAAACAGACATGAAAATTCCCAACCATACAGCTCAAGAGAAGCATTTTGTGTTAGAAGAATAGATAGATCTAAATATTGATAAATGACAGATAGAGATAGAGAGAGAGAGAGAACTAAGTAAAGTAAATAAGTAAATCCAATATGGCCACATAAGGAAAGGTCTGATGAGCACAAATTTTTTTTAAAAATTGTATGAAATATAAAGGGAAAATTTTATTAACTCCACAAAACCTGACAGCGCTCAAAGGCACTTACTTAGTGGTCAATTTTAATTATACTAAAAGTGGGAAAAATTAAAATATATCGCAAAAGACTATAAAGAAGGCTAAAGCCAAGAACCCATTTTGGTAAGTTGCTCAGACAGCAGAACAGATCAGAGAACACGTATCAGGTTGTGTTCTATATTTTAGGCACAGTACTCGGCAATTAGGCTTGGCAGGATTTGTAAAACCATAAAAATTGTTTTCATTTGTATTTAAAGAAAAACAAAACAAGCATACAAACCAAGTTGTGATAATTTATTGCTCATACTAACTAGTATAAACTTATTAAGACCAAAGAAGATGGAAGTACATAGTTCCCGTTTTTTTCAACATTGTTCTTAAAGAAAATGATTTACAAACTGTAAATATCAGAACTACTCCATTATTTGGGAATTGAGAGGTTTTTGGATAAATGATCATTTGGCAAATGATCCCTGATGCAAACATTTCCTCTTTATCTCTAAAGTACTCATGAAGATAGAAAGGTGTACTCACCCTAGCATCAAAAACTGTGAAATCATTAAAAGAATCTTGAAAAAGTTTTCACAAGAGAGAAAGAAAGAGAAGAAAGAAAGAAAAAAAAAACGAAAGAAAGAAAGAAAGAAAGAAAGAAAGAAAGAAAGAAAGAAAGGAAGGAAGGAAGGAAGAAAGGGAAAAGGAAAGGAGGGAGGAAGAGAAAAAAGAAAAGAAAGAGGAGGGGAGGAATGGTATACAAGTCTGAAAATTGACAGAAATGAAGCAAACTTCCCAGACCAAAATAATCTTTACAAAACAACCTTAGCTGTTATCCATTATCTATTCCAAAATGCTCACATATTCCAAAAATGTCAGGTCTGTATTAACCATATAGGCATGTCTTCTCTTCTGGACATTAAAAATTCTTTTTTTTTTTTTTTTAAGATTTTATTTATTTATTTGACAGCGAGAGAGAGACAGCAAGAGCAGTGGGAGTGGGAGAGGGAGAAGCAAGCTTCCGCGGTGCTTGACCCCAGGACCGTGGGATCATGACCTGAGCTGAAGGCAGACCCTTAACAACTGAGCCACCCAGGCACCCCAATTCTTAGCATTATTCTGTTGATTTAGAGAATGCTCTCTGGAATTCATCATTCCTGACATCTCATCACAGAGGAAATATTAGAGAATATTATGATTGCTGTGGTGGGCTGAATAACAGCCTCCAAATATGACCTCATTCCAATCCCTGGAACCTGTGAATATTACCTTATATGGCAAAAGAGACGTTATAGTTGGGATTAAATGAAGGGTTTTGAGATAGGGAGATTATCCTGGTTTATCCAGGTAAATCCAGTATAATCTCAAGGATCTTTGTAAGAGGGATGCATGGAGTCAGAGTAAGTAAGAGGAGATGGTGAGGTGAGGGAAGGATCAGATTGGAGTGATACACTTTGAAGATAGAAGAGGCCACAATCAAGGAATACAGGCATCCCCTAGAAGCTGAAAGAGCCAGGAAATGGATTCTCTCCTGGGAGCCTTCAGAAGGATCCAGTCCTGCTGACACCCTGACTCTGGCCCAGTGAGACTGATTTCAGACTTCTGACTACCAGTGCTATAGAAGAGGTGGTGGGGTTTTTTTGTTTATTTGTTTTGTTTTGTTTTTAAAGATTTTATTCATTTATTTGACAGAGAGAGATCACAAATAGGCAGAGAGGCAGGCAGAGAAGGGGGGAAGCGGCTCCCCACCGAGCAGAAAGCCCGATGGAGGCTCCTTCCCAGGACCCTGAGATCATGACCTGAGCGGAAGGCAGAGGTTTAACCCACTGAGCCACCCAGGCGCCCCTATAGAAGAGGTTTTTGTGAATTTGTGTTGTCACTAAGCTTGTGGCAATAGTTACAGTAGCAGTAGAAAATTAAAACCGTATAGTCCAGTGTTATGAATGGATATATAGCATGGTGAAAACCTGAACAGTGGTTTTTTTCTGGCTATGTAAAAATTCTTCAAGCCTTTTTGTATTTTTTCAAAAGTTCTTCAATGAACTTGTTTTGCCTCAGGAATTAGAATAAATACAATAAAGTTAAACAGTAGGCATATATAGGTTGAATTTGTGTTTTTTAATTTCCATGTAAAGTTTAGAATCAAAGGTAGTTGCAAGGGCAATCTTTCCTTCTAGGTTTCCACTGGTAAAAATGTTATTACTAACATTTATTGGTTTGCTTATTATTTTTAAACACTCTTTTTTTTTAATATTTTATTTATTTTACAGAGAGAGATCACAAGTAGAGAGGCAGGCAGAGAGAGAGAGGGAAGCAGGCTCCCTCCTGAGCAGAGAGCCCGATGCGGGACTCGACCCCAGGACCCTGAGATCATGACCTGAGCCGAAGGCAGCGGCTTAACCACTGAGCCACCCAGGCACCCTGCTTATATTATTTTTAAAATTTTCTCTGTATTAATAATTTTAGCAGCTATTCATGTTGTTTAAATACACTGCTACTGTTAATTCATGCAAGTTTTTTTTAAATTTTTTGCTTTTTGTTTTTGTTTGCAATTATCAATCCCTCCCCTTCATCAGAACATGCTTTTTTTTAATGTTATGATAGTCAATATACAGTACATCATTAATTTTTGATATAGTGTTCAGTGATTCATTATTTGCATATAACACCCAATACTCATTACAGCATGTGCCCTCCTTAATACCCATCACCTGACTAACACATCTCCTGATCCACCTGCCCTCTGAAACCCTCAGATTGTTTCCAGGAGTCCATAGTCTCTCATGATTTGTCTCCCCCACTGATTTCTCCCCCTTCAGTTTTCCTTTCCTTCCTCTAATGTCCTCTGTGCTATTCCTTATGTTCCACATACGAGTGAAACCATATGGTAATTGCCCTTCTCTGCTTAACTTACTTCACTTAACATAATCTTCTTCAGTTCCAACCATGTCAATGAAAATCATGAGTATTCATCTTTTCTGAAGGCTGAGTAATATCCCATTGTGTATATGGACCACATCTTCTTTATCCACTCACCTGTTGAAGGATATCTCAGCTCTTTCCATAGTTTGGCTCTTGTGGACATTGCTGCTATGAACATTGGGGTGCACGTGCCCCTTCTTTTCACTACATCTGTATCTTTGCGGTAAATACCCAGTAGAGCAATAGCCTAAAGGGATAATTTTTTGTGTGTGTTTTTATTTTTCATTCTTGTAATTAGAAAAAAAAAATGAAATCAGGTTTCTTGAGTAATTATTCCTGATCCATGTTTTCAGATTCTCTCACTCAGATGAAAATTGAATAAAAAACCCCAAACTTCAAAAATCAATCTACTAGGGCATAATAAGTTCCAATTAAATGTCTTAGAAAATAATTCTTCTATGAGTTGCTCTGCTCTGAATATTCTGATGATTCCTGAAATCCAGGATTAGTGTCTTGGTGTTTTAAATAGGAAGTTACATCCAATTAATTTGTTTTGGACGGAGATATGAAATTGTAACTGGAAAAGAAAGTTAAAAAGAATCATAAGAGCATTTGTTTTAAAAACTTGAGAAATCAATCTGTATCCAAATAAAAATAAAAATGCTTTATATCATTCATTAGTCTACCTTTCTTCAACTCTGGATGTCTAAATTATTACTATTTTTTTTTGGAATAGAATAGTTTAAGTACAAAAGTAAACGAAAATATTTTATTGAAAATTGCTCTTCATATTTCCTATTGCAACATGTCACTCAGTCTCATACTTCTGATTTCTTTATCTGCTCTATTTTTTAAATAGACTTATCATCTTCTAATAATACACAATATAATACTTATTTACCATGATAAAACATAAGAATATTATGACTATATTGTCAAACATTATGCTAGACTTAAACTCTATATTTATTTATTTTTGTTGACTGATACATCCCAAGTGTCTAGTATACAACAGAACCTCAATTAATATGATGGGAATAAATGAATGAGTATGTACTATTGAGAGCCAAATATTGCTATAGGCACTGGGAATAAAGCAGTGAACAAAAGAGACAAAATCTTTCCTAGTGCAATTGACATTCTAGGGACTGAGGTAAGCGGGGCCCCAGATAGTCCTCAACAACAAATGAAGTTTCTGATTTTTTTTTTTAATGGAAGTGGGGAAAAAATGGGATGATGAACTAATAACAGGCCCTTTGGGTGGCTGTGTTAGTTTTAAAATGCAGAGAAGAACTCACTGAGGTATTGATCTTTAAGCTGAGCTTTGAATGAGAAAAAAACAGAAGGTCTTAGAAGAGCATTTTGAACAGAAGGCACAGCAAGTGCAAAGGCCTTTGAGAAAGGCAAGGATAGCATTATGAAATCATACTAGAAGAGTTGGGATAAGGTATCGACAAAGATGTGTGATTAAGCAGACACCAGAAGGATGAGATCAGGAGTGGGTGAGAGAAGCATTTCAGATTAAGAAATCAGTCTAAAGGAAAAAGAAACAGGGTGTGTCTGGAACACAGTATTTTAAAGAATATGGTCAGGAAATGAGACTGGGTAGTCAAGGAATGGCCAGATCCCGAAAACATTCTACTTCATGCTAAGGTTTAAACTTTATTCTGAGAACAGTCTGAAGATATTGAGGGATTTTAAGCAAGGTTAAAAAAAATATCATAAAATAGACTTTTGTTTCCACTAAGCACAACTAAAAAGGCTAGGTGTTATAGAAAACAAACTTAAGATTGTGAAAGAAGCCTGCAAACCAGCTAGGAACTTCAGGACCCAAAGAACAAATTGTAAATTCCCTGAGTTTACTTCTGCCTTATGTAATCTGGACATGGAGCTGAAGAAGCTAACACCCTGAGAAGGCTAACAAGCAAAGACAAAATTAGCTCAAACAAAAAGCCTGCTTCCTCCAACAGAAGGGCCAGGAAAGAGCTAGCCCAGCAAGACAGAAAACCTTTAGAAAACAATTCGTCTACTCAAGTCAAATACCACTGAAGAAAACTGGCTTCACCACCAACCCTGCCAGCAATGGCTAAGTGAGGAGCTGAGATTTCTACCCTAGCCACAAGGTAAAAAAGCACTGTCATCCCCAGCTGTGGCAGAGCCAAAATCATCAAGACTTTCACCATCCAGAAGAGGTAGTGAGGGGAAAACTCCCAAGCCCCATAAGGGATCCTCAGTTCTCAAATTTCCTGGTTCTTTCCTAGGTTGGGAAGGGAACTTTTTTCCTCTGCTCTTGTAGATTCTTCTACCTGGTCTAAGAATTAAATTGACATGAGACAAATTAACAGGAGAAAATCAAGTTCAATTGCATATACAACAGGAAATCCACACAGCTATGAGATACCAAAGATAGTCAGGCAAAGAGGTACAAATGTCATCCTGAACTAAGAAGGGGGTAGGGGTCAGGGACTTCCAAGGCACGGGAAACAATGTACAGGAAGATGAAAAGGCGTAAATGTTTGGTAAACCAATATTGGTAGTGCCATACAGAAAAAAATGTGATCTATGGAGGACTTTCAACAGACTCTGCCAAGTTCCTCCCTGTCCACTGTACCTACTTCATATAACCATGTAGTTACCTATGGTGATGGCTCTTTTCCTGCAGTAGGTCCTCAATCTAAATCCTTTGGGGCAGTTAGTGGGTAGATCAAAGTTTTTTCCTGAATCTTTTAAGCCTTGATTGTTTTTAGCTTAAAATAACCCGCAGGTCAAAGTTGCACATCTGGGGGTGACCTGCCTTTGGCTCCTAAACTGCAAACTAACCGGTGCACAGTCCAAGCTGTATCTACTTTAAATCCACTGATTTCCTCCTTCTATCTTCCACAATAATCTGCACTGCTTTTTTTTTTTTCCTGGTTCTTTTTTTTTAGATTTTTTATTTCTTTTCAGCGTAACAGTATTCATTGTTTTTGCACCACACCCAGTGCTCCATGCAATCCGTGCCCTGTCCAATACCCACCACCTGGTTCCCCCAACCTCCCACCCCCCGCCCCTTCAAAACCCTCAGATTGTTTTTCAGAGTCCATAGTCTCTCGTGGTTCACCTCCCCTTCCAATTTCCCTCAACTCCTTTCTCCTTTCCATCTCCCCATGTCCTCCATGCTATTGGTTATGCTCCACAAATAAGTGAAACCATATGATAACTGAGTCTCTCTTCTTGACTTATTTCACTCAGCATAATCTCTTCCAGTCCCGTCCATGTTGCTACAAAAGTTGGGTATTCATCCTTTCTGATGGAGGCATAATACTCCATAGTGTATATGGACCACATCTTCCTTATCCATCTGCACTGCTTTTAAGAGTATTCTTAGGTTTAAACTTTTCCATGTTCTGTTGCAAATGTAGTTATTTCCTTTGATAGCAGATTAGGAGCTACCTGGTTTTGGTCTGCTTCTCCTCCTCAGCAAAATCCCAGAGTGGGTCTCTAGAGCTGAGGGTTGGGACAACAGCAAGCTTCTTTTTGAATGACACCTCTACCCTAGGAGCTCAGTGTGGGGATGGGCAGTAGGCAGAGGTCCTGTGGGTTGTCTCTGCTAGTGTCAAACCACCACAAGCTGGAGTAATGGTAACTGGGGCCCAGGATTCTCAGTATGCTGTACCCAAGGCAGAGCCTCCCTTTCATGAATGTGGGCTGTGTGCAAGAAGGGAGCTCCAACTGGGGCTGCACAATGGATAGCAAGGGGCAGGATGAGGGTTCACTGAATTCCTTCTGCCCAGAAGATGGCCCTCAGAATGGGTCATCAGTGATGATAATCAGTGATATGATAGCTTATTGATGAGAAGTTAAAGAACAAGGTTAAAATATACAGTTGACCCTTGAACAACACAAGGGTTAGGGACAATAAAGCTTAGCTACTAATAGCCTGCTATTGACTGGAAGCTCTACTGATAACATAAAAATTCAATTAACATCTTTTGTATGTTTTATGTACTGTATGCTATATTTTGTAATATAGTGAGCTAGAGAAAGGAAAATGTTATTTTAAAAAATCATAAGGAAAAGAAAATACATTTACTGTACTAAACCATATTTATCAAAAAAATATTCACATAAGTGAACCTGTAGGGCTCACACCCCTGTTGTTCAAGGTCAAGTGTATTCACTGAACACCCGGCACTTGGTTTGTTTGTTAAGTGAATTATTAAATGTTCAACTAAATAGACTAAGTCAGGTTAGTAGTGATGGGGTCACTTCTCAGATTTTCCTCACTGCCACCTTCCTAATTCCTCATACCACCCCATGTAAAACTCATATAAAATGTCCAGGTCTCAAGACACAATCATCAGTGACACTGCCTAAAGGGTTGTCAAGGTATGTTTTATTAACTTGCCAGCAATGGTAGAAGCTCTATCGTGTCGATTTTTATCCAAAACCTCTGAGTGCCAATCTGTTTTTCAAAGATTCTCATTTCTTTTTTCCTTCCCTTCCCTTCCCTCTCCTTTCTTTTTTCCTTTCCTTTCCTTCCTTTCCTTTCTCCCTCCGTTTCTTCCTCCCTCCCTCCCTTCCTTCCTTCCTTTCCCTCTTTTTTCCTTTCTTTTCCCTTTCCTTTCTCCCTCCTTCTCTCTCTTTCTTTCTTTCTTTCTTTCTTTCATCTTTCTCTCTTTCTCTCTCTCTCTCTTTTTCTCTTTCTCTTTCTCTTTCTCTTGACTTTGATCACAGAGTTGAAGGGCTAAGAAGGTGAAGAAAGGTGCAAAGTGGCAGATCAGACCCTGTGAGTGCAGACTGACAAGACCCTGGAGCAAGGAGGAAGAGCCCAGCCTTGGTCCTAACAGATGAGTCTGGGACTCGCTAACTGTTCCCTAATCAGAATGTAAAAATAAGAAAAAATAAAAAATAAAATAAAAATATAAAATTTTTAAACCTCTTGTCTTCCACTGTCTTTTTTTTTTTTTCCTTTTGGCCAGACCAAATTACCTTTTAAAATAAAATATCAGTAGGCTCAGAACATTACCCCACAGGCCACATGTGGATGGCATGGGGAAAAAGCACACTGTATCAAAAAGGACTAAGTCATTTATAACTCAGAAGAGAAAGCTGGTTTGGAAATGCAGACCACCAACACTGAATAATTTCATCTGACTATAAATAGCACATTAACTGAGTAGGCAAATCTGCCAGGCAATGACTGAAAAATCTCTTTAGAGTGCTTGCTTTATCTCTTTTTTGGAAATATGTTCTTTGCAGTGAATTAAATGAATTACTGGTAGCAAGGACATCACACACAAATTAAAGAGATTTCTTGGTTATTATATTTGTTTAGTAAAGAAAATCAAGTGGGAAAATGCAGATAAAAACACATTTTTCTGTCTCATTGCACATCTACATCAAAAAAGTAGATAAGCCTCACATCTGATGTTATTCTCCATAGACAAAGCCTAAATAAATAGAAATGGTTTCAACGAAAACAGTAACATTCCTCTTATCTGAAAGAGTTGTACTGAGAATAGTGCCTACTCTAAAATTGGCCAAATAGCAGAAAGTTAAGAAAAAAAATGAATATTTTAATTTGCATATGGGGAAACCCTCAGGTTTTCATTCAGTCTTCTGAACTATAGATTTAACATAAAAACTTGAAAACAGCATTCCCTCTCATGGCTGCTTAGGAGTCAATGGAAATTAGAATACGATTGGAACAAATATAATGAGAGGAGTGGTGATAGTCAACAGGCTAGGCTCTCATTTTCTATAATATTTGATTCCTGATGGTAACTATTTATTAAATACATGTCCTCCCGGACAGGTTCCAAGATCGCAAGACAAGGATTTAATCTTATTCACTGCTCCAGGCGCCTGGGTGGCTCAGTTGGTTGGGCCACTGCCTTCAGCTCAGGTCATGATCTTGGAGTCCCAGGACTGAGTCCCACCTTGGGCTCCCAGCTCTATGGGGAGTCCGCTTCTCTCTCTGACCTTCTCCCCTCTCATGCTCTCTCTCTCTCTCTCAAATAAACAAATAAAAAAATATAAAAACACTGCCCCCAAAATGTTAGCTATATAAATAAATGAATACTATTCTAAGATTTTTCTAACGAAGAAAACAATGTTTGGAGGATAAAGCCACAGAGTGTTATCTTTCCCTTTCCAGAGGGAAGCAATATCATGGAAAGGCATGTGGGAGTCCAGATGGGACAGAATGCCAGTTTTGCAGCTTGGGGGCCAGTTATAAACCGAATGCTGTAGTCATTAGAGCTACTCACAAATATTCTGATTCTTGTGTTGGCAGGGGTGGGGGGTGGCAGAGAATATAGGAAGTTTGCACTTTCTCACTTCCTTTAAGGATGGAATTTTTTTCAGTGATGAAATGTGAACGGAAGTGTCATGCTACACTCCTGAGTGCCTATGCACAATGCTTCGCATGACCCGCCATGAGTGTCCTGGTAGCATGGTTCCAGTCGGAGCCTCCGTCAACCAACCTCCTGCTTCCCTTATTGACCAGGAAGAGAAGAGCTTCCCAACCCCTTACATATTTTTAAAAGTAATTGCCTGTGTTCAACTCTACAATCAAGACCAAAATTATTTTCTCTACTTTTTTTTAAATTAAAAATTAATGGGAAATCAGTTAAAACAGTACAGAAAAGACAGTACATGACATGCTGAATGTATAAGACAAAGTCCACCTACAGAATTTCTCTGGATAACAGCCAGAGTGCTTAGTTGGCAATGGGGCTAGACTGTCAAAAAGAAACATTGACTGTCTGCAAATAGATCCATTTTATGTCGTTTCACAGCCTGTTTTGCATTTCCTTCAAAGCACTGTCACAAACCTTAAACTGCAGTGTATTAGTGAAGTTTCTAGTGAATATTCTACAGCTAATAAACATAAAATGTATTTTTTAGATGAAACATGAGAATAAAAATGCCTGTAACATAACAAGATAAGATATCCTTGTAAAATAAGGTAAACCAAAGCATTTAATATTCATTTTTTATCCCTAGGAAATTCTGCAAAGCTGAAAGACATAGAGATAAGTGTAATTGCCAATGAAAAACCTATTTAAATCTAGTTAAAAGCCTATTTAAAAATACCTATACTAGTAAATAATTTAAAGACTTGTTCTTCAACATGACTAACCCAATTATTAACACCTGATTTATTTGTATGTTTCAATAGCATTGAGAACAATTATTAGATTTATTATTATTATTAGATTTAGGTTCTTTAGGTTCTTTCCTTCATGTGCAGATGATCTGGAAGCAGTGCATCTAGTCACTTCCTTTCTACTTTTTCTCTTTTCCCTAAACTAAATTCTAAAGAACTGTAATATCCATATACTCAGTAACAATAATTACAACAACAACAATGCACACATACCTCCTAATACATCGGCAACAGTAATATCTTAAATTTAATTTGAACTCAAGTTCTATCAACTCGTTATGTTCCGTAGCAACCTGAGGAGGCAAGACCTATTGTTATTTTTGTTTTTTATAAGCAACTGGGTCGCAAAGAGTGTCCTGAATGATGATGCTCTCGGAGCACCGTACACTTGCCCTGTCCCTTTGACTTTCCTTTCCTTTCCTGCTATGCCAACTTCTCCTCACCTGCGCCACACAAAAAAAACAATGGAATTAAGAGCCCAGAGTTTGGACTTAGCACACCTACGTTCACACTCTATCAGGCATCCTGATTCCTAAAATCCTAGAAGTAACAAAAAGATCACTGGAAGTGGAAGAAAAGTTAATGTTCTGCGGTTTGTATAATTTAGCCCCTAGGAAATGACTGATGATTTTGTCACTTCAGTGATCTGATATTCTATTCCACAGAAGATTAGAAGGTAAAGATAAGAAATGATGGGAGGTGTTCTTGGGTATTAGTACTCTGTCCACAGCGCCATGATTACTGAATATCTACCAGCAGAGAAAGAGAAAAGAAAGAAAAAAAATCTGAAAGACTAATAAGAACACTTTTGCTTTTTTAATGAGCATTGCATATGTTATGGCTCTTAACAAGGCTGCAGGTAAGATACTTTAATAGTTTCTTGATGATTCAAAATTATCATGATTATGAACTATTTTACTTATAAGACACTAAAGCCCTCAAAATCTGGCTGAAAGTGTTTGATTTTATCCCAAATAAGTACATTCTAAAGTCTCTGTATTGTGAGAGAGCATAATGATAAGTAAAAGTCATAGAAAAATGGAATTTATTTTAGAAAAATTTTAATAAAAATAACTATCATTTCAAAACAGACAAATATCAGGGCTTTAAAAATTATTAATTGGTTGTCTGGAAAATTTGCTTGGGATTAAGACTTCATTTGTCATTCAGGGAGCTGACTCCCTGCTCTGTCTGAGCATTTGAATGTTTAATGCAAGAAAAAAAAAATCAAGAATGTTGAATCAGGTTTTCAGCATGTATTGTGATCCATCTTGGTCAAGAGCCAATAGGGCTGTTATCATCTTCCAGTAGTTTGAGCATCATTATAGAGTTCCTACAAATAGATAGCTATTATTTTAATGCAATTCTAATTGTAGCCTTTGCCATAATAAACTATGCAGGCTAAGAATATTGTCAACAAAACTGCTAATCAGATGATTAGTGTAACCACTGTATTTTAAGATTTTTAAAAGCTGTTCAGCTTAACAAACATGTGGCTGCCATGATCTTTCTTTGCCCATGGCAAGTTGTATTCACTGAAGTCAGTAACTAGTACGAAAGGAAGAGCTACACACATCTTTGCGCTTTAACTTTCACTACAGCTGTGCTTTGTCTAAAGCTTATACAGTTAATGCAGCTGTTTCACGTGTCCTTCTCCTTGGTACCTGATGAATGTATTGATACTTTGAACTAAATAAGATGCCCTACTTTCCTTTTCCACATTTCATAAGCATGCCCTGAGAGCAACTGCCTGTTTTCTCTTTGTTCATGTTATTTCCTGACTTCTTGTTACACAAATTTGGCAAACACCATATTGAATTCATACTTTTCTGCATTAACCTTTCAATCTTGGCTATAAAACACATTTTGACTATCTATTATTTTGACTCATCCTACTTGTGATTCATCAAACAGTCATTATCTGTAGTTACAGGACACTTCATTTTTAGTTATCTGACATGGTGGAGTATTCTCAAGAACTGGCTGGATCTGCTTTATTAATATACCTTCAGAGACACAGATCTGGACAAAATAGCACTGGTTCAAAATTATAAACATCCTTGTGTGTCGTAGGCACAGTAGGAATAAAAATGAACTGCAATCCAACCTTTAGAAGTAAATTACGCATTTTAAGAGAAACATTAATGAAATGAAAGAAATAATTTAGTCTTTTGTTATATATTAAAACAGTGCTTTATTTAAGAAATTCTGGGATGGGAAAAATACATATCTGTGAAAATGTGAGTTTACAGTTCTATTTATATGCATTTACAAAATGGGCTATTTTAAAACCAACTTTTTAAAAATATTTCTGAGCAAAATTAAGAATCATTCTCGGGCACCTGGATGACTCAGTTGGTTAAGCTGCTGCCTTCAGCTCAGTTCATGATCCCAGAGTCCTGGGATTGAGTCCCGCATCAGGGTCCCAGCTCCACAAGCAGTCTACTTCTCCCAATCACCTTCTCTCCTCTCATACTCTCTCTCTGTGTCTCTCTCGCTCTCTCAAATAAGTAAATAAAATCTTAAAAAAAAAAAAAGAATCATTCTCTGTACAATCAATTGAATAGATCTGTAGTGTGCCCAACTCAGCATTTATGAATCAAAGTAAATGCCCTTCCTTCAGGTGTAGTTGTTAGATAAAGAATGTCATGTGTTAAGTAAAATCTTACTGGGAAACCTATCCAGAGCTAGAATTTATCTAAACAGTTAAGTGTAGGTCACAAATACTAATATGTCTTCTTTGAATGCACAGCTATAGAATGCACAGCTATAGATTAAGAAAGTTCTCCATACAGTCAAAAAGTAAAGCCTGGGAAACATTCCAAAACCTAGAAGACCTCAAGGGGTAAAAATGAAAATCCAAGAGTAGACCTAAAAGGATGTTGTATACAGTGTCTCTCCTTGTTTTCTCTTCATAGAAATTCATGTCGGCCTCAACTGGGAGACACAGCACAGGCCCAATACCTTGTGCTTGACATTTGGCTTCAGAGCCAGTAAATACTGGCTTCCAACTTCCAACTTCCCTTGGTTCGCCTGACCTTAAATATCTCAACCATCCCACTATAAAAAGTTACAAAAACAATCATAAGGACAAAGAACACATCATAAAAAGGCATCTTGGATTTTTCCACTACTCTCCATCACCACTGCTCTCCTAATATCAGCCAAAAAGTCTTTCTGTAACAGCACATCTAAACAGCTATCTGTGGTGCAGATTAATGCCCACAGAGTTGACTCTGTGGTAGTGTAAGATCCTGAAGGGGTTTGGGACTTATCAAATGTAGTACTACTTTGTAACATATGCTGCACACCCTTCTCTTTTTAAATGCAGTTTCACACAGAACACCATTCTATTAAACAGACCGAAGCAGATAGTCCATGGGAGAATCACGGAAGTCACCTGTGAACACCTCAGAGGAACTATCGGGCTCCCTACAGCAATGGGAAAGCTGTTGGATAGTGCAAAGGAGGTGATGGTGTGTAGCGATTGGGAGAACGGCCTCTGGGGCTCGATGGCCTGGATTTGAGGCTGAGTGCTGCCATTTTCTCTCTGTGTGAGGCCAAGTAAGTTCACTTGACTTCTCTAAGTCTTGGCTTTCTCCTGTGTAATACAGAGTTAGAAGAATTAAATGAGTTTATGCAAGTGTTTAAAAAAAGCCTTCCTTCCTTCATTCATTTTAATGTCCTCTGAAATGAGCTGCATGAACAATGTAGTATCCTAGGACTAGACTTTATTGAGTAGGATTGTGTACTTTCTAACCAGATTTTATTGCTCTTAAGTCTATTATACATTGGTTGACCTTATCCTAGAGAGATCAGTCACCATGGTGATTCCAGACTTTGCATGTTTTATATGTATTCTTGCGTGATGTTTTCCCAAGTGGGACATGCCATGTATATTTGTTTTTAAAGATCAACAACCATTTTATTTTTATTTTTTAGAGATTTTATTTATTTATTTGACAAAGATCACAAGTAGGCAGAGAGGCAGGCAGAGAGAGAGGAGGAAGCAGGCTCCCCGCCAAGCAGAGAGCCAGATGCAGGGCTCGATCCCAGGACCCTGGGACCATGACCTGAGCCGAAGGCAGAGGCTTAACCCACTGAGCCACCGAGGCATCCCGTCAACAACCATTTAAAAATGACTATAAAAATAACTACTTCTAATTTAAGATCGGTTTCTCAATTAGCTCTTCCTTGACTTTCTTTACATATTAATTCAATTAACACCTAGGCTAATATAGAGTCATACTATCTTAAAAAAAAAAAAAAAGAGAGCGAGAGAGAGAGAGAGAAAGAGAGAGAGAAGAAAATTCCAAGGCATTTTGAATGGCCTCCAGCAATCATGCCATTTTTACTCAGTCTGAAATAGAGATCAGCCAAGCAACAGGGCTTTTCAATGAAGCCTGTTTTCTGCTTCAGTAAATAGAGTCTGAATTAAACCATCATAAATCAAACAGGATTAAAATTTAGGAAGTGATCATGCTACTGGTTTTAATTAGGTTTTTGTTTTGTCTTCGTGTGTGGTGTGTGTGATCGCTTGTGAGCCGTTTATTTAGACCTCACATGAAACCAGCCAGGTAGAGTTGGGGAGATGAAGGACAGTGATGCCCATCCCACAGTGATGTCTGTTTGACATTAATAATTACGTGCTTCATGCTGGAAGTTGCACGTGCTCCTAGCCGACAACTTTGGCTACTTGGGGTCTGTCTCCGGCTTATGATGTAGATTTTTACTTTTGACATAAAAATACAGCTGATGGCAGGGGAGAAAGTTTCTGACATATGAAAGAGAAATAGGGCATTTAATAGCATTTATTTCTGGGGGAAATTACAAGAATTTGCATTGAATTGGAGAAAATGACTGCAAAACAGGGAATGCACACTGTGCTACAGAGAGCAAAAAGCACATTTAGTCCTCATACCCTCATTACCCACTGAGTTCAAACGGAACACAGCTCTTTCTCCAGAGCCACCTACATGATTAGGGCTTTAAAGGATGGTGGCACAGCAAAATAAAAGCTGATTGGGAAAATTGCTAGTTGGTAGAATACACGTTTTAAGGTTTACTGCACATACTGAGCTTACATAATACCATCATTACCTGTGACTACATCTGCATGTGTTTAGTTAGAAAAGGTCATTTAATTTCTGAATCTTCTCAAAAAAAAACCCTACAAAAAGCCCACAAAAACTAGCTAAAAGAATAAGATGGATGAATTTCTGAAATAATGTCAATAGCTTTTGAAAGCTACATGCTTTCACTTCCTTTAATTTGTGCCTTCTTGGCTCAAAGCAACCATTTCCCATTTCGTTCTGCTTAAAAGGATATTTCATGTAGGAAATAAGCAAACACAAGAAAAACAAAATGCTGCAGAAAGACATTAAGTTTTAAATGGTTATTTTATAAAATAATGGCTGTTTTTCTGATTACAAAAGTGATATATGCTCATTATATAATATGTGGAAAAAAGAAGAGTAATCATAAAAAAATAAAAAGAGCCATTAATCTACTGCTAATATTTTAAAGTAGATCCTTTTTTTCCTATATTTGTATGTTTCTGTGTGTTTGTTGAGAGGATATGAGAGTTAATATTTCTATATCCTCTTATTTTACTTAAATAATACAATTAAACTTTTCTACATCATATATATATATGTGAAATACATACATATGTATGTATTTAATTACTTATTGTATTTATGGACATATTATGATTTATTTCTTTCGCTTTCAGTTTTTATTTTATAATCATAGGCATTTACATTGAAATTTTAAAACAAGATAGTGACTACTGATGCACACATTTCTTGTACATGATTTATTTCTCTAAGATAAACTCCTAAAAGTGTCGATGCTCTGTCATAGAAGATGAGCTTGTATGAGTCTTTCAGGAACTTGACACCCCATTTCAGATATGTTGATCAGTTTATACTAGCACCAACAGTGTAAGCCACAAGTTTTAAACCATGTCAGCTAATTATTATTATAAAATAAATATGTATTTCACATAGTGAATATTTATTTGCCCATTTGAATTAAATACCACCATTATCTTGTTTTAATTGGCACAGAATTTATATCCTAATCTTTATCTCTCAGGTTAAGGTAACATGAAGAATGGAATGATCCCAGGCAGTCTTGCAGAGATCCCCATGGAGATTTCTTGGCACAAGTAACCACTACAGACCATGACATAAAGCTGCTGAACCAGAGGGATTGGGCATACAGTGGTGATGATGAATGCTTAAACGTGGTAAACCCCACCTGAATGTGCCTCTGTTCACACAAAAAATGCATTCTGAGAACTTGTAGAGATACTGCAGATCTCTTTTTTTCCCTTAGATTTTAAAAAATTTATTTATTTGAAAGAGAGAGAGAGGAAGAGGGAGAAGCATGCTCCCCACTGAGCAGGGAGCCCAACATGGGGCTCAATCCCAGGACCCTGGGATCATGACCTGAGCCAAAGGCAGACAGTTAACCAACTGAGCCACCCAGGCGCCCCTAGAGATTGCAGATTTCTTAATCAAGATACATTTCAAGTATCTCCAAGTAGTGTTCAAAGGAAAGGAACTTACAAATTAATCCGTCAAAACATTTTTTTAAGGAAATCTAGAGAAATAACTTTAATGTTATACATAAATCATCTAATGTGAGCTCTATAAAAACATTATGACCAAACACTTTCAGGATGGTATTTTTATTAGTTTCATTGTATAAGGAGGAAAACTTACATCTGTAAGTAACTTGTCCCATACCACATAGCTACTTGGCACTGTGTTCTCTTTCTCTCTCTCACTGCACATGCGCACAAACATCCCACATACATACATATACAACACATATACAGATGCATATATACTAATTCAAATATATGTATATATTTGAACTGAGTGTTCAATGAGTTTAGATGTGTATGTGTGTATGTACTGTGTGTGTGTGTATGTGTACATTTTATAAGAAATAGTATTTCAGAGCTTCAGGAAAATTTCAGTATTCATCAAAGACTAGATAAGATAAAGAAGTTTTATTGCTTTTTGATTCTGTCCAATTTTCTAAGTTATCTGTGACTCATCCTCAAGATGAACTTTCTTGCCCTTTATTAATTACAGAATAATATATCCAGATCTAAGAAGGTCTGTCCCATGTGTCCTTGCATGTGGAAGAGTATACCCAGCGTATATTTATGCCCACGGTCTTGTCCAGTTCAGCCTCACTGTCAGACAATTCCATTTGCGTAATGAACTCTCTGAGATGTCTTTAAAGCCTCTGCCAGCAAAGATGAGGGCATAGCTG
Organism: Lontra canadensis; assembly: GCF_010015895.1. Taxonomy (NCBI): domain Eukaryota; kingdom Metazoa; phylum Chordata; class Mammalia; order Carnivora; family Mustelidae; genus Lontra; species Lontra canadensis. The sequence continues at coordinate 9,498,935 of NW_022631061.1, forward strand.
CCTAAGGATTATGGCTATATCCCCTTCGGTGAGCTCTCAGATGCTGTCTGCACTGAGCTGAATTTCTGACCCCTCCTTTGAGGGCTAACTGAGTGTTAGTGGTTTGCTAAGACTTCTTAAGTACCTGAGCTTTAGTTATCTCATTCACATCTGGAAAAACGGGTGGCAGGAAGTCAAGCCAAGCTAAGTGAGTGAAAAAGGGGTCTCATATTAACAAGCAAGGAATTGAATTGCAATGTTGAATAAGCATTCAGCATCCAATGCTAGATAAATTTGGAAAGCAAAAATTACTATAGATTGACTAAAAATTTCCTTTTTCATTTCAATTAGAACTTTTTGTTGTGTAAACTAATGACCCCAAAAGGCACTTAAGTAAGGTAGATACTGAGACAAATTCAAAGGTAAGTCAAATCCATTGTTTAAGAGATATTTTAAATTATAATCAAAGTAATGTGTGTGTGTGTATATATAGTATATAAACACATCTATATATGTTATATATAAACACAAACATATAGGGAGAGCTATAATGAAAAGTCACAACTTTTCTTCCTTAGAGGAAACTTCCTGACTGTTTCTATTTTAGTACTCTTCATTGTGAACTCAATAACTCCAAGTTATGTATTTAAACTATTACTTACTGATTTATGATTCTTTAGCTATATTTATTATTTATTGTAAAAATATTCATACTATCACTTTCAGTCATCCCTCCTCCAATGTCTTTCTAAGTATAGTCTGCTGATTATTACTTATAAATTTTAAGATAACGGGAATATTTGTTTATTGATTCAAGAACTTCAGGTAGTATATTAATTTCCTCCTGCATGAGAAGAAATATGGTCCATCCCAATCCTTGCCATTCAGCCTGTGGTCTGCCAGGATTCCCCTGGGGACCAGATCATTCTAGAAGCCTCACCCAGAAGTGAGCAAAGCTTCAGGAGGCTTGTGCTAGGGGAGCTTCTAGACCTCAGTGGGGTGGGTGTGATGGGAGGGAGAATAGATGATATCCTTCTACTTCCATCGACCTCTTCTTTCCTGACATACGTTGTGAAATACTATCATAATTTTTTTTAATAATTTTTCAGTTTGCCTTGTAACTATCAATCGCTGTAGTTACTGGTTCTCCTTTGGCCTTCTGATTCTTTATCCACATTTCTCCGTAGGCCTTCACTAAGTAATCTCCCTTTGTCTTTAACCAAATACAACTTATTTATCCCCTAATTTGGCAAAGTGTCCCAAACATTTTCCTTTTTGTGATTTCCATCACCTATTTTATTAAATTCTCAGTGTTTCTAGGAGAATTGAAGTGGTTCACAGTAATAGTTATATAATTCAAAGATTTTGTTTATTTCTCTATTCTGCCACTTGCTAATTGTATGACTCTGGACAATTACTAAGCCTCTCTCAGCCTCAATTCACCTTTTCTATAAAATGTGTATCACCAACAACACCTCATAGCACCACATATGTGGTGGGGAGAACCTAATGAGACGTTGAATGTGGAGCACTCAGCAGTTTCTTCTATATATTTAGTGCTGAAAAAGGTTAGAAAATTATAGCAAATATGAAGACAACACAAAGAGAGGAAATTACAATCATAATATCTCTAGCACTAAAGAGAAAAAAAAATTGGAGATTTAAAAGCAAGCTGGAAACATCAAGGGCCCAAGTGAAATAGGCACTCCCAAATTAATGATGTAGTATCTCTATGTGGTAAAAATAGAGTATTCAGTAAATGAGGGGGCATATTATAGATATGGACAGTAAATGTGTATCATTGGGTGAAAGTATTACCTTTGGTAAATGAGATCAGTCATTTGTAGATGTGAACTCAGTGGACTAAAAAACTAAATGAAATTTGTATTTGCTTCAATCTGAGCCATTTCTGGTCAGTTTATCTTTCATCTCCTGGGAACTCCTTAGGGAAACTCACACAGTATCTATAGGAGAAAGTGAGTCAAGAGTCCTCAAAATTTTGACTGCATATTTCAGCAGTAAAAACTTTTGAGGACGTCTCTATTTTGGGATATGTATGTTTACTTATGATTTTTAAAATATGTTATACTAAATACTGTTCTAGAACTATGTACAACTTAAAAAGCCACAACATAATGAAGTAATAAGTAAACATTATAATACAACCTCTTATATTCCAAAGCATTATTTTATAATGTGCTTCCATAATGGAAAAGGAAAAAAAAAACATATTCTCAGAACAGAAAAATTATGAAGTGTTCAAAGAGCCAAGCAGGTTAGTTCTGCATTGTTGATCTTCAAGTTGTATCCAATTCTCACGGTGGTACCTTGCATCACTGCACACAAGTTTGTTGGAATGGAATATGCTACAAGTAGAGGTAATTTTTTCAAATCTATTTGATCCCTTGCCTAAAGTGGTACTGTTTGGATAATTAATTACATCAGGAGTTAAAAGACAATACCATGAAAAATAATTGGTCTCAATTGTGCTTTTGAAAATTTTCATGTCATGCACTCAAAGAGGTGGGAATATTTGTATAGCCTATAGGTGTAAGTGGTCAAGACTTCTTATAGTCAGAAGCAACTGGCCATAGGTCTCTCTCCAACCTTGACTCCTCAGGGGACATGAAGGCTCACGTGCTAGACATACTTGGAACTGATCTCTGGTATACCAATGGAGAAGCTCTGCCTGGACCATGGGTTGTTCCTGTAAGGAAGTGATTTCCGAGTTGTGTTTTTAAAGATGTGAGTCCAAAAAATGATTTTTAGTACTTTGATATCTTTTATGTATTATGCAATAGTACCTTCTTAGACTTGATTGTTTTTTGTATCTTGGTAATCCCCCTCTTCAGACTGGATGTACTCTAGTAGAGTTTGACTCATGTACCCCTCCTGATACTATGTCCTCTCCAACTACTTTCTGTATGACCACCAGATTTGTTCTTAAGCATTAGTTTCATCAAGCCTCTTCATTATTTCAAAACCTCAATGATGTTCTATGCCTTGGTACACCAAATGCAAGAACTTAAGTCTGGCTTTTACTGCTCCTCATAGCATGGATCTCTCTCCATATGCAGTTTGGTTTCTCAGACTTTTCATGCATTCATGAAGGTACCTATCCATTCATTTACACACCACACATGTATCGAATGCCATATATGCACCTGTTGTGTTAGGCATTAGAGATTTATGAATTAAGAAGACGTGCCTTTGATGAACTAGCAGGCAAGTATGAGAAAGTGGAAAAAGTATTATATACAGCATGATAAATGTTCTAGTAGAGTTAAAAATAAAGGACAGCAGCAAGGAGTTATCTTGCATTGGCCATTGCTCTTGTGTAAATAAGGCCATATTACTGAGGGCATTCATGGTATTTTATTATTTAAATGTTTTCCTGTTCCTCAAAATGTTGCCAGTGGGAGGGTTTTATTTCAGAAATGAATCTTCTCTGATAGTTTGTTTACAGGAAAAATGTGGTAGACAGTGTGATGCAGAGCAGTAAGCTTTAAAGAGTTGAATTTTAAAATGTGATTAACTTAGAACGTGGTATAGAATAAATCATTTTACTGCTTTAGGTCTCAGTGGTTTCATTCATAAAATAAGGATTGGCCCCAGTGATCTCTAATGACTATTTCTGGATTACAAATTATGTTTGTACATTTGGCCACTATGGTGTCTGCCTTCCAGATGTCCAGATAAGATAATCTGTTACCAGTTCCAAATAGATGGATTTGGAATCTGGGATCTTCAGGTAAGAGTAGTTCTTAAAAACACACTTGGGCTGGGCGTCTTAACCTCATGTATAAGGGAATCAGCTAGAGATGATAGGAATTGCAAAGTTTCACAGGTGTCCCTCCTTCTTCAGGTGTGGACCCAGGAAGTAACAGTCTGGAGCACAAGGGTAGCAGAGCAGGCTCTGAGGAGTAAGCCTCCTCTCAGATCCTGATGGTTTTTCTCAGGCTACTGGCCAGATGAGGAAGTGACACTCCTTGCTGGGGAAACTTTAAGAAAAGGATGCTCAGCTGGAATTGGAATGAGTTGTATTTGTTCTTTTCTTAAAGCATAAGTTTTAAAACTCTTGGATATTGCACACCTGACTGAATTTTACCTCCTCTGTCATTTCACTCCTTAAGTCCTCTTAAAAGCCTCTAACATTTTATTTATTTTGCCCATATACAGTACCTTTCAAAAATAACTTGCATTTCCTTATGAATGTTTTAAAGTCTTTTTTATGATTAGAATATGATTACATAACTAGAGTTCACCTTTTTTTTTTATCATGGTCTTTGCATTAAATGTATGTAAGTTTGGCATTTGTCTTACACATGGACAATTAATATTCAGGAAAACTAATGGCTCAAACCTTCATATTTGTTGTCAAGATGTCAGAAATTTTTTTGTCTATGTAGAATTTATTCAAATTACTTGTCTATGTCCTAAATACTAAGACTCTAAAATAAGAAAAAACAAAACAGAACAAAACACTAGATAAACTTCTAAAGAAAAAAAAAGTCCAAAGTTGAGATGGAAGACACATATGAGGGTCCACTCTCTCCATCTTTTCTACAAAAGTTTCTACTCTGCATTGTGGAGTGAGTAGATGAGTACGGAGAGAGGAAGAAACTGACATGGGGAGGAACTATCCAAGATTTCACATATGGAGAAGAGATTTATTTTCTCTATATAAATTTTCATAAAATGTACTTGTTTTCCAAAAAGCTTTTTGTGAACTTTATGGTCAATGTTATTTTTGTGGGGTCACTTGTCAGAATTCGTTTAATGAAATATTTTCTCAGCATTTTCCAAGCTAGACTGGTCTTCTGGGACCTTGAATATTTGGTTAAAAAAATAATAATAAACCTCTATGACATTAATGTTCCCATCTAATAACAATATTTTCATCTTTCATTTTATCCATTGATATTCAAAGGAATTATGTATTTATCAAATCTTTTTAAAGTGAGTGTATAAATTCCTTGTACATCTTCAACATCTGCTCAATGTCAAGACTTCTTTAGAATTCTTGAAGTTAAGGCTGGGGGGAAAATTTCAAAGAGTGGTGAGAAGAAATATACCTACCATTTATTTGTGATAACACCATAATTGCTCTAAGTATCCTTCTCATGGCATACTCAGGGCCTAATACAGTGCTGTTATGCTCATCTAGGCACATACTTAAAGATGCTTACTAGCCTACATGGCCATGAATCAACTTCCATATTCTCTTAATTGATACTGCTCCTTCTGTTCTCACCATTGGGCTTTCTCTAGCCAAGCTATCTAAGAAAACCATGCTGAAGAAGTGATATTTCTTCCCAGAATGTATCCACAGCCTTATTTGTTCACTTATTATGAAATGAAAAGTCATGAAGGTAGGCAAGTTTCTTCGTTGATTCATTAATCTAGCTCTAGAAAGGTAACTTGGGGGTGCTAAAGAAGGCATTCTGCAAAGACTTTCTAAATAAAAGAATAAGTGAATTGATAGATGCAGTTTGAAAGGAAAGGAAAAGCAGGAGTAGATGGAAGAAATATTAAGATGAAAATTTCATAATAATGGATAACTTATTGTAGAGAGAGGGTGAGATAAAGTTCAAACTATGTCCAAAGATCACTAGACAATGGGAAGAGTGACCTTATCATTAACTGAAAGCAGATGTAGAGAAGAAGGTGGCAAAAGGGTCAGAGAAAGGGTTCATTTTGAGGGCCGCCCAACTGTCCTGCTAGAGAAGTCCATCAGAGAGATAGAAAGGCAGCTTCAAAGCCTAGGGAAGAAATATAACTAGAAAAGTAAAATTAAATAATATTATCATGGATTTCATAGTTTAAATGTTCGTATATATTATTCTTTTCTGCCAGGAGTGCTCACTTTTTCTTCACATATATTGACAAGTATTGTATATGTTCTTCATGGTTAAGATCAATGGTGACCTCATTTGGCAAGTCTAACTGACAGAAGGATCTTTCACCATTTCTCCCTTGGTACCATCATTATATTATTACTTGAATACAGTAATACCCTTATGGCACAGCATTATAGACAATAAGCTATATCACTGTCTGTTCTAATTCCCATGTCCATACATACTTAGCTAATCCTAAGGGCAAGAAACATATTTGTCATTAAATGATAGTAATAAAATTTTAAAAATAGTAATGATCACTTTAAGTCTGAATTAATGAAAGCAGCAAATGGAATCAATCAGCAAGAGAGTGAAGAGAAGATAATACTGGAAGAGTGGGAAAGGTATAATAAAATGCATGAAGAAATGCAATTTATGATTTATGGATTTATGATTTATGAGAACAGTAAAGAAGATGGAGAGGAGTAGGAAATAAAGCAAGAAATGTATTTTCTACTTCTTGAGGAAGGAGATTTCAAGAAGAAGGTGCTATTAAGGTCAAAACATAAATAAGACCCATGGGTTCCTAGCGACTCTGGGCACTGGTGACCTATAAGACAACAATTTGGTGGAGTAAATGGAATAGAAAAAAGACTGAAGAGAGAGTGGGAGAAAGACAATGCTGAGGAAAGGATGTAGTCTAGTTTTTCCAAAAGGTCTGATGGCATGATGAAAAGAGAGGTAGTGATAATTCAAATTACTGTAGGATCCTTAACAGTATCATATTTTTACTTCCCTTATAATTTTAATATAGAGAAAAATTGAGATACTATGTACTTTAAAAAAAAAAAAGCTATCCAATGTAAAAGAAGCCAAAATTGCGAGAGAAAGAGAAAGAGACACTTAATGGAGTAGTTTCTCAAGAGTATACATACTCCTACAGGAGAGGGGAGGAACATGAACAAAGAAAGAGGATTTGACTGACTTTAGAAAAAGGGGAGAGAACTTCGAAATGGGAGGAGAGAAGAAATAGTGAAAGTAAAGGATTTTGTTTTGTTTGTTTCTGCTGGAAGGAAAAATTAAGGGCATTGCACAAAATAAGAGTTTTTAAAATCAATGTTATTAAGTAGATACTATGGCATAATTTTATCTGTATCAAAAAGATTGCCAGTTAGATGTGAACAGAAACATACACATAATAATAGTCTTCCTATGATGTAACTGAAATACAGTAAAAATTTTAATGACATTTACAAAATCTCTTAGAAGCCCAGAATACCCTTTTTGAGCATTTGATAATCTTAGCATTTTAATATTATAATTACAGCATGTCAGTACTCTATTTAAAATGTAATTATCAAAGCTCAGAGGAAACTGATTCTTGTGCATCCATAATTTCATACAATGTAATTTTAGAGCTTGAGTTATTTTTGTGTTATCATTTCAGTCATAGAAATATAGTCGGAAGTCTAGGGAATTGTAGCTTTCATGTTTCAATGGCTTTTAAAGATAATCTTTGCTTTAAAAGTGGCCTTGTCACTGGATCCACATTTACTTGAAATAAATCAAATTTCTTCTGGTAGAATAAAAGGGTTTATGCTGTTTTCACAAACATATCATGACAACAAAACTATATCCTCCAAAAAGCTAGTTTTATACAACTCATGCAAACCGTTTTACCCTACAAGAATTAGGACATTGTTAATTATAGTGACTGAAGGATGATTTAGTAATTTTATTGAATATTTACTTAAATGTGATCTCAAGTGGCCTTTTCCATCCACCTTATTTTAAATATCCTCTCAGCAAAATGTAAACTCCTTGACATCAGGGGCTTTGCCTTGTTCATCCATGGGGCCCAGACAGAGGGTTCTCCATGTTGAATCAGTAACTGTTTTTAGGAGGTGTATGTATGTGCTTGACAATGATGTTAGCATTGATTAAAACAATGGTGGTTCCCAAAATATCTGATATCAGAATCACCTGGAAGGACTTTTAAATATTAACCTTTCCAGTCTTCACTTCTCAGAGACACTATTTTGTTGGGTTTGAAGTAGAATTTAGGATTTTAAAATAATATCCTAGATTTTTTGCATAAGTTGAAATGGAATGGCACTCAAACAAAAGCAGTATCTCTTTCCTTTTTTTAATTAAAAAAATTGCATAACCTGTGTCTCTTTCCTTCCTCCCTCCCCCTTTCCTTCTCTCTCTCCAGTCCTTCCTTCCTTCATCCAACACGTGTTATTAAGCACATTAAATACTAAATATTGTGGATAACAAAATGAAATAACTAATCATTCCTGCCCTTAAAATACTTTCTGCTAAACAGTGAAAGGCTTTTACCCTTTGAGAGTGTGTTTGCTCACCAAAAAGAGGAAAAGATGAGCAAATAATAAGCAAAGAAGTCAGCTAATACAGCATGTGTATGGATGAGTGCATTTAAAAAAATGAGGTGTGAATGAAGTAATGAAGCTAATCTTCTTATGAAATTTATGACAGACCCAGGAGACAACGCAAAAGAGACACAGTAGATTTACTGTGAGAAAGAGCATAGTTTTTGGAATAACTGTGGAAAAAAAAGCCCTAAGTGCCCTGAGCCAGTCTCCTACATAAGCACTGATTCGCAATGCAAACAGCCTCTTTGCATTTACTAGAGACATACAGTGGTTACGATTTTGGCCAACTACATCTAACTAGTTCCTTAGCTGCTTGAAACAGGTAAGACCCCAGAACCTACCACTAAGTCTAATCGAATTTCCCATTACAATACATTCAATACACTGAAGCGAGATGGCGGGAACCTGTTAGTTTTACTTGCAACTCTGGTTCAGAAGAGAATTCTCCCCTTCCTGCAACTGCCCAGAACAGGTCTCATCACACTTCTCAACACAGCCTTACTAAGTTGTAGTAGAGTTGACAGCTAGGCGGGGACTCGGGGGCCCAAAGAGTATAGCAGAGGGAAGACATCATCTCTTTTATCCCCTTCACCACCATTCTTTTGTAGATATTCCCCATCTGCCCCAATATAATCAGCTCAAAAGCAGGGCAAAAAGAGGGAACTAGGACTGAAGAGATTGACTAAAGTTGCTCTCTGCTGATAAAAGAAGGGAATGATCCTGGAAGGAAGTGTCAATAATCCACTTTAATAGCAAGTGTTACTGATGAGAAACAAGGAAGAGAGTTCAAGAGCTACACATATTTGGCAAAGTGCATCGGGGTGTGTTAAGTGTAGGTGTGCATACTAACAATAAGCTTCATTATTGTAACACCTCATAGTAACATAGAGAATGATGAAAGATTTTCCATTTATTTAAAAATTTTAATTTATTTTTAAAAAGGTATTTATTTTACTTCGCCTAAGGGTTGCAGTATTTGATATCAAATCTGCTCACCATCCATTAAAATGGAATAACAGAAAATTCCAGAAGTATTTGGTTTTCAAAGAATGTCAATGAAGGCACAAATGTGTATTGATATCAGAGTGGAAAACAGGATTAAAACTTACCCTATCACTAGGCTTCTCTAGTGGGTCTTTTGTTTTAGTATTTGATATACAGAATTGAACTGGGTCTGTTGGACAATCAATCCACAAGACTAAGATTTTTGAGGGATGAGTCAGTGGTGTTCTGGTACACCTCTGCTAGAGTGTGGAAACCCAAATTCGTACCATATTCCAACTTTATTGGCGTAAATACGCCTTCATCACTGATTTTAAATTACCACAGGTTTAACAAACTTCACAGCATTTCTGAATCTTCAGCTTTTGGTTCCAGCATACAACTGGCTAGAGCAGAGTCTTTATACTATTTTCTCTTAACATGTGGCCCAACAAAGAGCACTATGCAGTAGATATTTGATGAATTCTAGTTGAAAGAGCTTTACAATAATTCTTATGAGAAAATACTGGCTTTCCCAATTCCCCTATTGTTTAACTTCAGGGCATGCCAGCTTCTATGGAAGCAATTTTACTTTCTCTAGCCAATGCCACCCCCTATTATACCCTGCGAGAGATGAAAAGATAGAGGTTTAGTGAGTTCCTTACAAGGTTCATGAACATTTCAGAATGTGGTAGTATTTCAAAGGCTGCTTTGATGGCTAAGGCAGGCTTGTCTTATGTCATAAAACGGAGAGTAATTAATCATAAATGAATTATTTCAAGACTCTTTGTAATTAACATTTTTTTAACAGAGTGCAAATTGATGAGAAGAATGTCTGCCTTTTTGTTACCAAAGAGGACAAAGAGTATTTAAAATGACTTAAAAATGCTGGGACTTGTCTAATTTTATATCTGTTGCCACCTATTTTATAAATTAAAACAGAGTCAGCTAAAAACGAAATTCAACAAGTTAGGCAATTGCAGCAGATGAAGATTAGATCCTAGTTTGACTAATTTCAAAGACTTTGCTTGTATGGAGAGAAGCTACATAGCAGAGCCATGTGTGGGAGCTGGGTAGGGGTCTAAACATAGCCTTCGCCTGCCCCTGCCTTCTAAAAAGAATGCTGTTTACTGCTCCTTCTGGGCTTCTGAATGGGTCAATTTAACCTCACTTTTTTGAATTTAAAAAGTCAAAAAGAAGGCTGAGCTAATCCATATGAGAAAGAAAATTCTAGTCCTGGAAGTTGGGAAGAATGTGGCAGGAGCCAGGTGCTGTTTTAGGAAACAGAGGAGGAAAATGGAGGATGAGATCATGCTCTGATGAATAACACCTCGGGAGGGGAAAAGAGGCTTAGAGGATTTTTTTAAGGTTTTATTTATTTATTTTGGGGAGCAGGGACAAAGGGAGAGGGAGAGAGAGCTTAGAACAGACTCCTTGCTGAGCTTAGAGCCCCACACAGGGCATGATCTCAGGACCCTAAGATCTCAGTCCTGTGATCTCAACCTGAACCAAAACCAAAAGTCGGACACTTAACTGACTGGGCCATCCAGGGACCCCTCCTATAAGAATTCTTTTTGGAGTTTTGCTAGATGTTGGCAAATGTAATTCTCTCCACACCCAGACTCCCTGCTGCTGATTTACATTATATGCATCGCCTTAACTGAAGTTTGCCTAAACACAACCCTCCTTTATTCTGGTGGTTCTTAGAAAAAAGAAGAAAGGAAAAGGAAGGAAGGAAAGAACAGGTGAACAGAGGAAGATCGCAAACAATCAGTCCCTAGATGGATAGAAAGAACTTCCACTTCCTGAAGAAGTAAGATGTTAAATGTTTGACACCAGCTCTTTCCATGATGTCATACTTTTTAAAACATGAATGTTGTTACCGATTTTTTTAGTCAATTCATTGTAAATACAAAGGGAGGATTTTCATAAAACTTCAAAAACATAGGACTTTGGCAATTTTACTCAATTTATATATTCGACCTATAAGTAAAAAATAAAATACACAGCTTTCCCTTCTTTCCTGAATAGCAGTAATATTTTCCAGTTTATGCAAAAAGAAAAAAAATGTTGCTCAGCATTTGCTTTTCTACCAATGGTATAGTTCATTTAACTTTTTTCTGCTTGTGAACTCTTGAGTATATTAGTTAATTGTTGACTAGATATTCTGCTTTACAACCAAAAAGGAATCCAATCAAGTTTCCTCAAATATTAAAATTTATAGCCTTGCATATTCAGATCATAGTCTGATAGACATTGGCTTCTGTGAAGCCAGTTCTTTTTGATTTATATGGTCATATATAATGATGTTTAGAAAATTGATTAAAAAGATATCTTGAGGGTTTCCCAAACATGTCTCAGCTCACAGACATTGAAAAATATAAATAGAACTTCAAGGCCAAAGATCTCATGCCATATCAAACGGCAAATATAAGTGATCTAAACTGACATAGGTATTTATGCCTCTATGACACACATTCTTCCCTAGAACCATGCAAAGGCTAAATCTACAGACCTTACACACTGAAACCAACAAACTGCCTCCTCTAGGACTTCTTTCCACCTTGCCAGGATTGTCAGCATTTGGGGATGTATCTAAATTTCCATGCATAAAATAAAATCACTAAATATAGTGTAATGACCCTAGGGTCCTTCTAAGTTTCTCTGGATTCTCTGAAATCTGTGAGTGTGCCTGAGGTGGTGGGAGGTGATGCTGTTTATTTGGGGCATTATCATTATGTCAGTGAAGGCATCTGGTCATCCTTTCCTTCTCCTTGCCCCTCAAATAAAATTCCGTATACTCATCTTCCTGTAGGGCTTCACTTCACTGCCAGCTTTCAGTGATGGCATCAACTGAGAAATCTGCTAGTGGGTCTGACTACAAAAGTGTTAGTATGTCAGAAAGAAATCATGAGGCATTTGGAAACCTAATAATAAAGCTGAGAATGGAAAACTTTGAGCAGCAAAACAAACCAAATTTGGGGGTTATTTTCAGAATTTTATTCCCTTGAGAAATCTGGGCTCTGTAGAAAGAAGACAAAATAAAAACTTTAGGTGTGGAGATTTATAGATTTCTCATGTTTATAGTAGGTTTAATGTTGGTCCACAACATGAATAAACTTCTAAAGGGACTTTAATTTTTCTTAATTTGAAAAAAAAAATGTGCATTGTTTTGTGTTGGATAAGGGTTGTCTCTTTTCATGGAAGTCCCTTTGTTTTCAGGGTGTCTGGTTCAGTATTCTTATAGAGGTGGGATCAGCTTACATTTACAAGGTTTTTGAATCAACCATTGTGGTCTTGTTTTTCCCTCAGTAATTATTAAAATATAAATATGAATTTAGTATTTACCATACGTCAACACTGTGCTGGACATTTTCATCACATTGCTATCCATGTTTTCCTTGTGTAGTGATTCTAAACAGCAATTTTGAAGGTCTCTGATTTTTTTTTTTTTTTTTTGTAAATAAATCACATCATGGAACATGAAAATTGGAAGGGTTAGGGACTTGATTTTTTTTTTTAAGACTTTATTTATTTGACAGAGAGAGAGAGGGAGAGAGAGAGACTGCGTGCACAAGTGGTGGAGGAGGGTAAGGAGAGGGAGAGGGAGAAGCAGGGTCACTGCTGAGGAGGGAGCCTGATGTTGGCCTCCATCCCATGACACTGGGATCATGAGCTGAGCCGAAGGCAGATACTTAACAAACTCAGCCACCCAGGGACACCAGGAACTAGAATTATAGTTTACTTGGGACTGCTAAAGCTATATCTTAGAACCTTAGTTTCCTGGGTGACATAGACCAGTATAATCTCTGAATTGAGTTCTGGTATCCTGCCACCGTGTTGTTATTAGGACCACTCCGAGTTCTTGATAACTTATTTTACTAAATTGGTAATAATGTGAGGGAATATTGGGGAGATCAACTTACAGCAGAATTTTCCAGGACATTGCTTCTAATGTTAGACAGTGTGGTAATTACTAGCTCAGTGACCTTAAGAAGTAATTTTACCTCTGGGTTTCAATATTTTTAACTGTGAAATGGACCATATGGTCACTAAAGTTTCATCTAAGTCTAAATTCTAAGTTTCTAAAAGGATCCATTGGCTAGATGGCATGTGTAATATGTATTCATTCATTTTTTTGTTGACCAGGCTTGGCCCTAAATACCTTCATGGTATACAAGATGAGAAGTAATCATCTCTATTTCTCTTTTCATTGATACCAGGCTATAAGCTAAGTTTAGACAATGGTGTTAGCTGAAGATCAGTCCTGATATACCAGGCTTTGGGTTTTTGTGATATTCTTTGGTATACTTTGAAATAACCGGACACTTTGTCTGGACTTGCAAAGGGGCTTCTACACCCAATGCAACTCTACTGAAAGGGATAACTGTAATCAGATTCTAGTTTGTTAGGGGCAGGGCTGCATTAGCTTGAAGAAGTGCTGACCATTTGTGGGGTGTTAAGCTGCTAACAATTGGCTACTATAACAATAGATAGAGTGGTGAATTGACTAAAAAACGTAGAGTGGTTTCAACAAATAGATGTTTAAGTTTTGTACATGTAACAATACTGGGAAGGTTTATTGATTGTTGGTGGTGGGAGAGTCCTAGTTCATGAGTTCTTTGGAGATCCAGGGATAGAGAGTCTCTACTCCCTTCAACACATAGATTCTGTGTTGGTCACTACATAGGGAGGTCATCTCCACATTAAACAGCTAGAAATAAGAGCATGAAGGAGTTATCCAAGGAGAGATTTGATGACCTGGACTTGCTATTGCATTATATAATTTCTACCTCTCATATTCTCTTGGTTAAAATCAGTCACTGGCTCAACCTAACTAGAGAGAATCTGTGAAGGGCTAAACCTGGCTGGGTGGCCAATCATCAGCAATGACTCCACAGGGTGTAAGGGCAAATACAAATTCCTTGTGGACAGCTATCTGTCTCTACCATGTTTCTCTCCTTTGCTCACAGAATTTTTATACACAACTTTTTCCCCACACATAAAACATAGTTGTCCCCCTTCCCCAAAGGAGATGATCCAAAGTCCTCTCCAGTTGCTATATTGTGTTCAAAGTCCCTGGTCTCTCTTCCCAGTTATGCAACCTACAATTTAAAGATAAATCAATGTGTCTTCATTATCTTCATTATACACACCTGGGGGAGTGACGTGATATAAACAAATAAATAATTCCCACTGATAAATGGGTGCTAAACAGTAGTCATAGATGGGATGCCGTTGGTAGTCAGAGATAACCATCACCACCACCACTACTTCTAGACAGTCACAAAGCTGGTGCTGAGGACAACAGAGGAAAGTTGGAACAGGTGCTCAGCGCCGACACATCCTACCTGCTACAATCAGTGAGGGGACTAGTGGGACTGGGATACAGTGACAGAGAGGGGGATCATAGAAAATGAGATTGGAAAGATGCTAAGGACTTAGATTTTCAGTGTGGTGGGATGCCATGGAGGTATAGGTGAATATGTTTTCTGATTTATAGTTTAGGAGGATCACTCTGCTGCAATCTGGATAATTGACTCCAGAGGAGCAGGAACAGAAGCAACGAGCATAGCTAGTTGGCTGTTGGAAGGGTCTACGGTTTGGATCCTTAGTGGCTGGTATTGGATAGTAGCAATCAAGGTAAGATTGGCTGTATTGAAAAGATACTTTGAAGATAAAGCCAACACTGTATCTTTCTTTACTCATTCTCTGCAGGATTTGGGTACAAATAGGTCAAATTAAACAATAACCTAAATATCCCAAGCTCTTGTCTACACCAGTTCACAAAATATTTCCTCTGCTTTCAGATTTCTAGGGAACCCATGAGTATCCATACTCACAAATAAATGAGTTCCAACCAAGTGTTTGCATTTTCCTTCCATTCTCTTTCACAGGTGTTCATACCAAGGGCACTCATGAATGAACATTCTGTATATTCAACTTCATCTCGGACTTCACCTCCAGAGCCCAAAAGGACACACAACACAGATAAGCAAAAGGGAATCAAAAAGTCAGACTTCATAAAATTTAGACACCATATCGCTCTCAGGAGAGGGGATAAAGCTGATCTGATAAAATTTTTAAGTTGGAGTAGTTTGTCATGGGTGCTTTTTCTGAGTCTTAATTCTTAACCCTCTTCACCTCAAACAGATTTCAGTTCAAAACTAAACAAACAAACAAATACAAAAACAAAAAACAAAAACCCCATATCAGAATAAAGCAGTTCCAAAATAAAATCTCCTTCTCTTTCCTCCCAACATATATTTCTTTAGTGCAGGTGTTAGAAAAGGTAAATATAGGTACTTTCATTAGTTTGTAAACATTTGAGGTCTACATCTCCCCAGAGACAATGTAATATTTACTAAAGTTTATTATAGTGCTGTGTATTACAATATTTTACTTCTATTCCATTATTATTATTATTATTATTATTATTTCTGTTTTATTACTACTTTTGATAGGTGATGAAAATGTAGCTGAATTTTTATTTTATAGGTGGAGTGCACAGTATGTGTGGTAGTCTAGGTAGACTAGTTTTTCTGTGCATAATCATGCTTTAGGAAGAGAAATCGGAGAGGGGTTCCTCGGTGGCTGGTTAAGCATCCCTTCAGCTCAGGTCATGATCCCAGGATTCTAGGATCAAGCCCATGTCCACCTCCCTGTGCAGTGGGGAGCCTGCTTCTCCCTCTCCCTTTGCCTGCTGCTCCCCCTGCTTGTGATCTCTCTCTCTTTTTCTCTCTCTCTCTCTGTGTCAAACAATTAAATAAAAAATCCTTAAAAAAACAAAAGGAAGAAGAAGAAGAAAAAGAGAAATAAGAGAGAGAGAAAAAAAGGAATCAGATGAGCAAGAATCTGTTCTGAGATCCTCTAGATATTCCCAGATTCCTGTAACAGGGAAGAACTGATGTATCTGAATCACAATGGTCCAGCTACCTTAGGCATCATTAGTAAAGTAGGTAATTCACCTTCAGATATGAGAAACTGAGACTACACAGACAAAAGGATACTAATACACATAATCAATTATACTGATTTACTAAAATTCGTTTGCTGTTTGTGGTTTATGCATATCACTGAATAAATCAGATTAATCATGTTTTAAGTGGCACTTGCATAATCCATTCCTTTGTGCACAAGACTTGTGGTGAAGATCTTAATCTGTGTTAGAAATTATCCTAGGCAATGGTTGGAGATACTCCAATGAAGAAGTCATGCAGATCTTTGACCTTTTAAAGGTTTAGTAGTTAACAACTAAACTTCATAATAAATTAAGGGGCACGGGGTGCCTCTGTTGGCTAAGTGTCCAACTCTTGATTTCCACTCAGGTTATGATTTCAGGGTTGTGATATCAAGCCCTATGTCAGTCTCCAAGCATGGAGACTGCTTAAGATTCTCTTCCTCCCTCTCCCTCTGACTCACCTCTTCTTGCTCTCTAAAAAAAATAATAATAAGTGGATTAAGAACTACATAATTCAATGCATTTTTTCTGAATCTCTCATAGTTTTTATCATCTATATTAAGGTATTCCAGTATGGCAGGCTTAAAGGATAAGAGCGTATGAAACAGAACACTTAAACCTTACTTCTAAGTCTTTATTCTAGAGTTTTCCAAAGACTCTCAGAATAAAAGTCATACTCATAGCAAGGTCGATTTAAAAGACTTCTGAGGAGTATAATTATTAAAAAAAATTTAAGACATTAAATGATAGGTAATTAATGATAGGTAAGAGATACTAGTTCTAATAAAGATCTTCAAATCAATAGAATAAGCAAAATCCAGTTTTTATGCACATAGATCATGTCATACCATATGAGGTATTTACAAAATAAAAATTGGACAAGGCATGGACATTAAAGATCAATAGGCTGCCTTCTCAATTCCATTTGATAGCATTGCCATTAAAATATACAGGTATAACCTGATTATGGCCCAGAATATCCTGACATTGAGTCTTACAACATAAATCAAATAGATTTTCTGGCCTTGTTTTTTCTTTAGTCCTTTTCAATTCTATTCTGAAACTCCTTATTGGCAGAGGAACTTTAGATAAATGTTGACCTTTGACTAAAAGTGCATGAATCTGACTTTAGGAAGACCACCATCATTAGGACAGATAGTGTAGAAATCTTGCACACTGAAAGTAAATTTTTATAGTATGATTAAACATGTTTATTTATTTAAACCATGAAAATACAGACACATTCCATTGTTTTTAAACATTAAAGTAAAGATTGTGAAGTTTCTAGTTCACTTTCAGATTGCGGATCATTTTAAGATGGTCTCAAATTATATTTGCTTTTATCACCTTTCACTTATAGTGTTTAAATGTTTAGTGTTTAAGAGGGCTCAGTAATTGTTAAGGTCATATTTAAAAGAAAATTGAGGATTTTCTTGACAATACTTCAAAGTCTGTATGCATTTAACACTGGAAATAACTCTCAGGGTGACTTATTTAGGAATAGAATTAATGGAAATCCAATAATACAAAATGATTACAGAGACCAGAAGCACAAGAATGAAAATGGAAAAACCTTTAGGTAATTGCTTATCTTAATTTTATTCTTTCTCTCTCTCCAAGAGTTTTATAGGCCTTTACTAATCTGAAATAATTTCCCCTGAGGCCCTTGAATGTAATGAGTTTTAACTTAGTAACTGATAATTATAAACTACTCAGCCTTACATTTTATTTTTTTATTGAATTATTGCTGCTTTCAGGCCATTTGATACACTTTTCATTCCTATCCATAAATTGTTTTATTTCTAGCAAAAGCAACCAATAATAGCACGAAGTGGTTTACAAAGGGTTATTGACCTTGAAACTTCCCATCACCTGTTAATTTAATCTTTCCACTTTGCAGAAAGTGGGCACATGTATTTCTGTGTGATTACATGGGATAAACCACAGCTCCTTGTTATATATACTACCCAAATTGATGGTGGTAGTCTAATTTTCTTGAGCTTCATCACATGCCAGATGTTATGTGAAGCACCATTCCTACGTTGCTTCCTAGCTTCACAGATGCGATGAGGTTGTATCTTTATAGTAACCATTTTAAATGTATAATAATTGAGAGTCAGGATGATAAAGAAATTCATTCAAGAACATGTTCAATGCTTATTAATGAATGTGGATTAAAAATGTGGGTTTGAGCTAGGTGTGCCTTGTTCCAAAGCAAGTGTGCTATCTTCATGGTAAGCTGTCCTGAGTGCACTTAAAACTATTTAGCTGTAAAAGAACTCAGTTGTATCCTAAGAAGTCAATTCCATTCCAAATTCGCTATTGTGTTGATGGCCCAACTTTTACTAGTACTACACTTCCTACCAGCATCCTCTCAAAAAAAGAAAAAAAAATAGGATAAAATAACAATCAGAAGCTCAATCAAAAATTTGCCTATAATTTAAGCCATAGAGTGCAGTATTATTAGGTTTATATAATAATTGTAAAGGTAATTCACTAAGTACATAACCTATTTAATAGTAGTAATCTCTTTCCTGGTCTCTTCTCTGTATCCTGGACTTGTCTTCTTATTATGTCTTCTGTGTTCTCATACTTATGTGGGGGTTCTAACAATCAATAAATAATAGAAGTCACACCCCAAGGTAATCTAGTTATGCCCCCAGGATCTTCTTTGAGATCCTGTCCATGAGCTATTTTTGCAGAAATAAAGATTTGAACAGAGATTCTGGTAAAGCGATGGATATATTTTTTTGCTTCTGGGAATGGAAGACTCAAAATGAAGAAATAAGCAAATGGTGATAGGAGAAGATAACAGTAGGATTAAATAGGGATGCATTCTCTATGTGGTTAAGATTCTCATTAGCAAGGGCGAAGGGTATTAAGGGTGGGGGGAGTCTCCAATGGGGAACAGTTAAAAATATCCTTTGGGTCTTATTATCGAATTACATTTGCATTCTTCTCATCTCATTCCTATGCTGCCTTTCCTTTCACACATAGATTCTCATATCACCAAGACTCCCCACTCCCACCCTGGGTGCAGTATTGTCCCCAGCAGGAAATCATGCCCTGTAATGAGAAATGTGGGTGATGGGACTACCTGGCAGGTGAAAGGTATAAATATGAAGCCATTATTGAAAATCATTCTGCAAATTGTCAAGCCTGAGGGGCAGAGTTGCTGAATTGAAATGTTAAAGCCACCCACTAGCATGACAATATTATGGCTGAGGACGCATGGGCTTGGTTATATGGGCTTGGTTAAGTCACAAATCCTGCAAGCCTGTTTCCTTACCCAGGAAAAGAGTAATTATAACAATGTCAGCCTCATAAGGGCATTGTGAGGTTCAAGTAAGTTTATTATAAAGATCATTAAGCACAACATTGGACACACCCTAAGTACTAAATGAATGATGTATCACTGCAGGAGATAATAATTGGCCCAGAAGAGAATGATATGGAGCCGTCTTTTCTCTAAACTTCAGCTTGTGCGACTTTATTTCATGAGGTATGAAGTAGTAGAGAATTTAAACTGCATAAAATATTTAACCTGAATATATAATCTGCATTTTAAATATTTGGAATTACTCTTCCTCTGTACCAATTACTCTGTTGAGCCTAATTGTATTCACGCTGAGGAAGAGGGAAGAGGGAGATGCTGATGGCTCAGAAGAATGGGTAATATAATATATGTATGGTGAGACAATGCCAAGAAAGTGGGCTTATTTCTAAAAACAGTCATCTGAACTCTCTATGAAAGCAATGAAATGAGTTCCAACGGTAAAGTTACAGGAGGGGCAGGTGGTGGGGTTCTTTCTGAACAGCTGTTTCAGAATACCGGATGGGTTCTTTTGCCAACTCTGTTAGTAGTTCCACCCATCTTTCCTTAAATTCTATTTCCAAATATGTAAATGTGTAAGGATATAAACTGAATTCAAGTTTATTTTTAATTACATTGTATTATCTCATTACAAAAGAAGACATTTGTATGATTCGAGGAAGTAACATGCATTTTCCCATAGAATTGGAAATTCTATGGAAATTTCCCATGCTACTGTGTCTTACTTTTAGGTTAATGCACTGATATATTTTCCTTATAAAGATGTCATTCTAGGGATGCCTGGGTGGCTTTGTCAGTTAAGCATCTGCCTTCTGCTCAGGTTATGATCCCAGGGTTCTGGGATCAAGTCTGCATCAGGCCCCTTGCTCAGCGGGGTGTCTGCTTCTCCCCCTCTCTCTGCCTCTCCTCCCTGCTCATGCTCAAGGGAGCTCTTCTCTGTCAAATAAATAAATAAATATGTCATTCTAGAAACATATATATAAATCATCTGGGTGTCAGTTGTTCCCATTGCTACTAGGCCCTCTCAGTGAATACATTCAGAAATGGTAAATAATGGTAGGTAGGTAGGTAATATGCGTATTACATATGCATACACATGACATATATTTCTTTATATTTATCTATTCAATTGTCAGTTATGGTTCCTCCATTTATTTTATTACAAAGTCTCTTTCCCTCTTTAGAGAGGTTTTCAAAAGTTTCCTGGACCTGGCATTCCTCCAGAGAAGTGATTTTATTCTTGTCCTTAAGATATTGGCCCTGGTATAGCCTTATATGAAGGCCAAAAAGGTTTTTATTTCTGGATGAGAAACACAGGTCCTGGTTTTCTTTGGACTCAACAGCTTTCCCTAGTCTAGTAGCTACCTAAATGCCTCATACCTTTCTAGTGTCATCTTTAAATCAATGAAATTCTGGGACACATTTTTCTTTGTTCTCCTTCATGCATCTCTGACTTGACATTCAAAATCTTGATCTTTTTGAAAATCACCTTTAAGTATTCCCTAACTACTACCATGGTTTATTTTTTTCCTCAGCCAAAATTCTCAGTTCATTTAAAGAAGGGGGCAACAAACTTTTTGTATGAAGAACAAATAGCCAGTATTTTAGGCTTTGTGTACCATCCTATTTCTATTAGAGTTATTCACCTCCAACATGGTAGTGTGAAAGCTGCCATAGATAATACATAGATGAATAAATGTAGCCATGTTCCAATAAAACTTTATTTACAAAAACAGGCAGTGGGCCTGAATTGGCTTATAAGCTATATAGTTGTTGATTCCTAATCTTGTAAAACATCCTGAAATTTTTCTTTCTTTCTTTAAAAAAAAAAATATTTCTTTACTTGAGAGAAAAAGAGAGGGGAGGTAGGAGCAGAGGGAGAGGGAAGGGAAGACTGTGTTGAGCACCAGACCCAATGTTGGGCCCAATCTCACAACCCAAAGATCATGACCTGAGCTGAAATCAAGAGTCAGGCAGTTAAACTACTGAGCCACTCAGGTACCTGAAAATTTTCTTTCTTAAGATCTCTGTCTGTTTCTATGCAAGTATAACTTCACAAATTAAGGCTCATTATCACAAGTTTTCTCTATTTATATTTTGGACCCTCAGAATCGTTATAATTTCATTCAGGTTTCTTCCTACCATCTACCAAAATGGAGACTCTACCTTCTGATTTAGTTAGGACATATTAAACGTACACAACAGAGTTCCTCAAAAACAATGGCTAAAAGAATATTGAAATTCATTACTCTTTCTCATAAAAGTCCAAGTTGAATGTTTGGGGAGGATGGACATCACATTGTCATTCAGGAACCCATGCAAGCCCTGGGTATGTTACCCCAGTGGTTGTGTCCAAGGATGCTGTGGTAGTTTCCATTCCAGCCAGGGGAGAAGGTGAAAGAGTGTATGGGGTAGGCATGCTCATACTCTTACCTTGTACCAGAGGTGGAACATATCCTTCATACTCATATTCCATGGGGGTAGGTTAGTCATAGAACCATAATTAACTGTAAGAGATATTGGGGGATGTAGTGCATCCATGTTCCCAGCTATAACTTTATACTGTGAAAAATTAGAGGATGGATTTTAATGGATAATAGCAATTTCTGCCATCACCAATGTTAGAAGTATCCCTATTTTCCTTTGATTATAAGTCTACCACATATTTACAGGGTAAAATTGCCAACTGGATCTTTAAATTGACAGGCATGATTAGTACTTGATAAAGAAAAGAGTATCAGAAAGGAGATGACAGCTAAGAGGAGTTAAGCTAGACTTTGTCCTATATATCCTTATAAAAGCCAAAAAGTCTTATATTTCCATCTGAGAAACACAATAGAAGGATGAATCTACTTCATTTGACAACTTTCAGAAACTGTTCTAAGGTAAATATTAATGTGAAATTTAAAAAAAAAGAGAGAGAGAGAGAAAACCATAGGGAGCCTCGGTAGCTCAGTCATTAAGAGTTTGCTTTTGGCTCAGGTCATGATTCCAGGATCGTGGGATTGAGCCCCATACAGGGTTTCCTGCTTAGTGGGAAGCCTGCTTCTCCCTCTTCTACTCCTCCCGCTTGTGTTCTCTCTCTATCTCACTGTCAAATAGATAAATAAAATCTTTAAAAAGAAAACCATATATAATCTGAAACTAAATGCGTAAGTCCATTTTACAGTGGCTCCGTCCAAAACTCCTGGCGTATAAAGTTGATCCCCAAAAGCTCCTCTGTAATCTCTAATTAACCAGATGTTGGGGACACTATTAGTCATTAGGGTCAGTGGCCAGAAAAATAGTGGGTGTGGCATGTTGAAAGCTACCAAAACACCGCATCTATCTGTCTCTATATCTAGGCATAATGACCTTCAGAGAATAAAGGCTGTGGCTTCTCTTATTCCCTTCACAGCTCTTTGATCACTTCCAATTCCAAACCTTACAGGGAAGCATACTCCAGTAACTAAAGTCCCAGCCTAATCAAGCAGAGGAGTGCAAATCCCCACAGATGTGAACATGCATAGCAGATTTTTTAAAATAAAAAAAGTAGGCATTTGTACTTTTTCTCTGAGCTTTAACTGCCTCCTTCCTAGCCTAAGAAAAGTTTTATAAGCCTATTTTATAAGATTTTTAGAATGCAGGGATTACAGTTGTCATTCCATCACCAACAAGATTGGCATCCCTGGAAAGATGCTTAATTCATCCATAAGGTAATAAACTTATTTGAAAAATGAAGGGGTGGGAGTAGGTGACTTCTAAGTTCCCATCTTGCTCTTTGCTTCTAATCATACATGTAAAGTGTTCTTTTTCTTTTGAATGAGATTTTCACAGAGCTCAATTCTTAATAACAGAAACTTTGAGATTTTTTTTTCCAAATGTATTCCATTTAGAAAGACTCTCTCATCATAAACACAATATAATTCTACTTTCAAAAGCAAGGAGTCATGTTCAAATACAACTTTGAGATGCCTTCCCATTAGATATGCATAATAGAGTGATTGGAAAAAAAAAGAGTAGTACATTACTGAGCTTCAATTAAATTTCAGAGCTGGAATGCATACACAGGGAAATAGTCAAACACAGTTTAATGCATTCAAAATTGCAGATATCGTTAATGTTTACATTAACAAAGCACAAATGAACTGTCTCACGCCATTAGCTTTTAAAAACCACTTCAAATGCATTTATATTCAAAATACAAATACATTATTTTAAACAAGAAATTGTGTGTGATTTGTGGCTTATAATATGAATCAATATGAATATATCCTCTTCATTTCAATGTTGCAAAAAATGGCATAATGTATATAAAAACACTCAATAAACAAAATATCATTTTACTTCAATCAAAAATTTTTTAAAAATTCATGTATTGATAGATTTGATTTTTTTTCTAGATTGGGTATTAAAATACTAACTTAGATGTTCTTGAATTATATATAATTATATGTATATATATATATATATAAATTTTTAAATTGAACGAGTACAAAAATAGTTTACATTGGGTTGTACTCCATTGACCACCTTTTTCTTATCATTTCTTTTGCATTTGAATTAGTCAAACCATGACATGGTTCCCAAGCTGAGATCTTTGTATCCCAAACTTTTTATTCTAAATTACTTAAAGCCTATGTTAAAAAAATTATACTTCCTTGGCCCTACCTCTTTCGTTCCTTTTTGTCTTCTGTTTGGATAGAACATGAAGGTCTAAACTGTGAGCGAGTTTCCCAGATAATGCTGATGCATAGCCAACATTATAAACCATTACTCAAATATTTTCAAGTACACCTTTATTTGACTGAATAATGATGAAAGACAGTTTAAAATACACAGCTTCCCAATTTCCAATCCCTGTGTCCCTGTCTGTCACTTGTTTTATAGTGCTTGATTGGCTTGGCCTCTCACTAGTTCTTTCCTGGGCTGTCATGGAAATATTCCTGACTAGTTACCCTGTATGTGCCTCCCATCTCCCATTTCTCCCATTAGGCACCAGTGTACATTTTTTCTTAAATGTCAGTCTCATCACATGACACTCTTCAAAATCAAGCCACAAATCTATCTTGACTCATACTGGTCTTTACTGTAATAGAAAGTCTATTGACGATAAAGTATTCATGGTTTCTTAATCCTGATGGTTCCTTTTTGACTCAAAAATCAACCAAATCAAAAGGACTTTCCGACAGGATGTTTAAGAAAAGTATGGTAACATTGTCGATTCTAACCATACGCAACATCACTAGGGATTTACAGACAGAGCCCCTGTCCCATAAGTTAAAGCCTACTCTGTCCAATCAAACAACTTCTTTTCCTATGCCTTCGCACTTTGCTACTTTCTTCCACCTTTACCCCAAGAGATATACTGGTCTTTGGCCTGTAACGCTTCTTCCTCTTGGTTTGGGCTCCTCCTCAAGCATTAGCATGGCTAACTCCTATCAACTAAATTCTACTCCTTCCAAAAATGTACCTCCTAAATCCCCAGCAGCACCTAGTACTTCCCCTATAGGAAAACAGATGCCCTATTTTACAAGTACCAGCCGACTTGCCAGTTTGAGCTTTTAAATTGGTGATTTTCAATTTCAGCACTGTTGACCTTTTAGGCTGGATGATTCTTAGGGACAGTGGAGTGGTAGCTGCCATCTGCACTGCAGGATGTTTAGCAGTACCTCTGGCCTGTAACCACTGTATGCTGATAGGGTTTCCTTCTATCCCCAGTTGTGACATTCAAATATGTCTCCAGATATTGCCAAATGTCCCTGGGGAGAAAAATTGACCCTGATTGGGAATCACTGTTCTAGAGAAGTAGATCTCAATCTTGGTTGCTAATTAGAATTTCCTGGGGAATAAAAAAAAAATCTATGTCTGGCTGTGACTCAAGAGATTCTGCTTTAATTGGTTTGGTTTGAGATGCAATTTAATCAGAATTCAAAATAAAGAATAAGAAAAAGGAGGCGAAAATTTGACACTTAGCTTATATTAGTCACAGAAGCAAGGGTTCTGTCTATCTTACTTATGGAATATTACCAGCACATAATAAAACCTACCACTTTTAAAGCAATTAGTAGATATTTTGGAATGATGAGATAAATAAATGAATGAATTCAACTCCCTGTGCTTCTCTATATTACAGACATGATTCTACATTTTATTGTAGTTCTCGATTCACTTGTTTATCTCTGTTTAATGCATTCTTTAAAGGAATTTCCATTCTAACATAGCACTTGGTGTATATTTGACAATTAATAGGTACTTTTGAAAGGATGAAGCAATAAATGAATGAGTGACTGAAGAAACAGCTTTTCGTACTTACCTCATTCTTATTGTGACATAGAGTACTGGTTTGCAGCTTATTGTTATCATTAAATTTTGCCAATTCAATACCCATTCTCACTTTTGTCTCAAGCAAAAAATTCTGATTTCATTAGAGAAGAAGTGTTCCAGTTCAAAAACTGATTCTCCAGCTTTTGTAATTGGGTGTAGCTACAAGAATGCATCTGGCCAGTGAGATATAAGAAGTAACTGTTGAATGGGATCTTGGAGAAGTTCATTAAAATAGGAAAAGAAAATAATATGTCTCTTCTTGTCTTCCCTCTCCTCATTTCTTGCTCCCTAATACAGATGGCTGCAACTCTAAATGCCATTTTGGACTACAAGGTGACTTGTATAATGAAAGCCATTTGCCAAAGGTAAGAAGCAAAAACCATAAAAATCCCATGTTAACATACCAGCTCTAAACGGTTCACCTTTGCACCTTTCGATTTAATTGTGAGAAAATAAAATTCAGTCTTGTTTCTGATCTTTGTCACTAGCAGCTTAAATGCAGTTCTTAAATACTGCAATAGTCAATAGAACACAGTCTGTTGAAAAAGCCTATTTTCTTCCTCTCTCCCTCATTATACTACATACATTTCAGAGGAAGAAGGCATGTATTTTATTTATGTCTCATTTTATCATAATGTTTATGAGGAAGGATATATCATCCTATAGTCTGGGAGTATACATTTTGATCTGGCTTCTTATGTAAAACTAGTGTGTTCCTTTATTAAAGTCACATCTAGAGTGTTCTTTTGGAATTCCAGAATGTGCCCTCAGTACATGTCTAAACAATGTTCACCTGCCTTTAATGGACATTTTCTTACTGTGAACTTGCTGTTCATGTAAGAATGCTTCCTTGCAAAGCTTGCATTAAGGATCTTAAGCTACACATATAAAAAATGACTGGCATGCCTGCTGTTAAGTGGTTGTTTTTAGAAAAATAAATCTTTTCCTTCCAGCAAGATTCAGCTATCTAAATTCACCCAAATGGAATGGAAATTGCCCTCTTAACTAATTATACACTTGGAAATGTTCACTTAAGGATAATTGTCTATTGGTAATCACCTCACCATCCACCATCTTTAAGAGGTGAGGAAGTGATTGTTCAATATCCCTTTGAACATTTCAATGGAGGGATTGTGAAAATACTGTAAGCTTTTGCTGAGAGAACTTTGAAATATTTATAGACTCCAAATTTTCCCCCTAATTGCTTTAAAATATGCACTTATTAACATTATCCCTCCATTTCCTCTTAGCAAACCAAAATAAAAAAGTAATAAGAAGCTTTGTTAATTTATTTTCTTGTAAAACTTACATCACATTCTTTAACAATTTAAAAGAAAGCCGTATTTCTGTTATTCACCTGTTTTTCCTCCATGTGTCTGGGTCTTATTTTCTCTTATGTAGGCAAATGAGAAAAATATTATCCTACTGGGGAAAAATAAGAAAAAAATTGCATTGAAATAAATTTTATGATAGCAACTCCATCACAAATACAGAAGTAATCATTTGAAAGGCACATGACTTAGTCTATATAGAACAATGATGTGGACGGAAGATACATTCCTACATTGTAGTCATTGACAAAAAAATTAAAATGATGGGGTGTATTTAACCCAGCTGTTTTAAATCAAATGAAAAGCAATTAATTCTGCAGCAGCTCTAAAATATCTGGAGTATAATTTCTGGAGTATAATATCTGGAGTATAATTGATTTACTGAAACTATACTAGAGACACTGCTTTAACATTTTAGCTTTAATTCTCTCACTAATCCCTGGAGTGTGTTTAAAATTTAGTTGGACAGAGGTGTTTGCCATTTGCCTGGATATAACATTCTTTGAGAGAGATGCTTAAGAAGCATTTCAGCTTATTGAAACAACATGGTCCTTGTTTTGAAAAATTATATACATTACATCCTTTGCATTTTTAAAAAATGACTGTAATTAATACTTTCATGAATAACTTCCCTCCTGGACCAGGTGAAATTGATTAGGGAGAGTGTCTGGCATAATATCTGGTCCCAGAAGATGTAAGTGAAGGAAGAATGCACCTGACAAGGAGATCATACATATAGTGAGGAATTTAGAGCCCATGAACTGAAAATATTTTGAGAAAGGAGTTGTCAATGTTGCCAAAAACTGCCAAGAAGCCAAGCAAAACAGGGAATAAATAGTGGACATGAGTTCTAGTGTTGCATGAGTAATTGGTAAGGTGACTCTGTATGTTATGGTCAAGACGGGGGCACCTTTAAGTGTGGAACTTTAACATCAAGTTATGATGTAGAATATTGTTATTTCTCCCCTGACAGCCAAAAGGAGTCACCAATTTTCTTTATAAGAAAAATAACTACTTTTCCATTAACATTTTTATAACATATATTTTAAATGTCTTATTAAAAGTATCAAATATGAATTATTATAATCCTCAACATATGCTGTAAAATGGTAGCTTACATAATACTCTAAGACACAATGTCCGACAAAGGCCCAACCTTTAATGCATGTTCTTCACCCAAAAACTCAGAGTCACATTTGTTGATCTCACCATATTTCCTTTATACACATTTTATTTTAAACACCAGAAAAATTGAACCGTATTATATTCAAGTCTCATTCTGAATTACGAGTTGTGGCATTGTCTAAATTCATGCATGTACATATTTATATACAATACACACATATTATTAGAATATATATATATATATCTCCATTGTGTGGATACCAGCTACTACCTAGTGTCCTTTCATTTCACCCTGAAGACCTTAATTCTTTATTATATTTTAGAACAGTTCTGCCAGGAATGTTTAATTTCTTTTTCATTTGTGAAGGAGAGTTTTGCCAGATAGAGAATTCTTATCTGACAGTATTTTTCTCTTGGCACTTGGAATATGTTATCTCACTGCCATCTGGCCTCCATGGTTTCTGTGAGAATCAGCTGTTGATCTACTGATGATCCCTTGAATGGAAGACTCACTGCTCTCGTGCTGCCCTCAAGATTGTCTAACTTTAAATTTTTTTAATTTTTTATAAACATATAATACATTTTTATCCCCAGGGGTACAGGTCTGTGAATCGCCAGGTTTACTAACTTTAAAAGTGTGATTATAATGTTTCTCAGTCTGGGCCTCTTTGAGTGTGTCCAGCTGGAGTTGGTTGAGTTTCTTGGAGGTGTAGATCAACATTTTCCATCAATTTGGGACTTTGCAGCCATTATTTCTTCCAATAGTTGGACTGTCCCTTTCTCTATCTCCCCTCCTGTTGGAGCCCCTAGGGTGTGTATGTTGGCGTGCTTTGATGTCAGCCTCCCATAGGTCTGTCAGGCTCTTTTCATTTTTATTCTTTCTTTTCTTCTCTTATTATTTCTGCAACTATATCATTTAAATTGATCTACTTTCAAGTTCATTGATTCTTTTGGTGACTTTCTCAAATCTGTTATGGAGGGCTTCCAGTAAATTTTTCATCATGGCTATTTCATTTTCCAACTCCAGGATTTCTATTTTTTTTTTTCTTTTTTGAAAGTAATTCTTAGGTGTTTTTTATTTTTCTCTTTGCATACACTGGTCTCATGCTTTCCTTTAGTTCTTTAGACGTGTTTCCCTTCAATTCTTTGAACATATTTAAAATAGATTATTTTAAGTAGTTATTTAGTAAATCCAATAATCCAATATCTGTGCCTCCTCTGGTACATTGTCTAGTGATTGCTGATTTTCTCTAGGTATGGGCCATAATTTCTTTGCTTTTTTACATTTCTCTCTCTCTCTTTTTTTTTTCTTGTTTGAAAATTGGATAGTTTCTTATAATGGGGCAACTCTGGGAGTCATATTTTATTTTTTTTAAAGATTTTATTTATTTGGGAGAGAGAAAGAGAGAGTACCCAAACAGAAGCACAAGCACAGTGGTGGGGGGAGGACAGAATTGGGGGGTGACAAATGGTGAGGGAGAAGCAGACTTCCTGCTGAAGGGGCTCGATCCCAAGACCCTGGGATCATGGCCTGTGTTGAAGACAGACACTTAACTGACTGAGCCACCCAGGTGCCCATTTGGGAGTCATTCTCTGTTCCCCCGGGATTTCAGTTCTGCTTCTTGTCATTGTTGCTGTTTGTTCAGTGACTTTTCTCAACTAATTTTGTAAAGGCTTATTCTTTGTTTCTCATGGTCACTGGAATCTCTGTCCATTAGCTTAGTGGCCAACTAATTATTGCAGAGAGATACCCTTCATGCCTGGGAACAGGATACCCCTGGCTTGGCAGAGGAGCTCCAAGTGTACATCAGAGCAGCCTTAAGCACTGAGTCAGGCAGCGTGCATCTCTCTGCCTTACCATTTCTTTCCTGCGCTGCCACAGCGGGTCAAGGTTAGCCAGAGAGAAGAGCCTTGAGCTCTTTCCCAAGTCTGTCCACAGCCCTGCCCCTGTGTGTATGGCCTTCTCCATCCCCAGGGATACGTCAAAACTTTGCAAAATCCTTATTTTCCAAAGAATCTCATTCCTTCAGCCTTTCTTCCTAACATTTGGGTCAGTTCTTCGTTTTCCCCAACGTCTATCCATTGCTTCAGGCAACAGTGACTGAAATATTTGTCCTTTTTTTTTCTTTTTAACAAATGACTCACCCTGCCCACCCCTCCCCAGCCAGATAGACGCTTTAGCACTAAGCAAGTTCTAAGTTAGGTAAGATAAAGACTAGCTTTTGGGGTTGGCCTTGTAGGGAGTCATCAGATAGATAATGAAGGACAATTCTTTGCAAACAAGCACATTCTGGTCACTTTAGTACTGGTAACCAGATTGTGAGCTGTTATTTTGAAGGCTGCCGTGGGAGCTAGGGTCAGGGTAAATTAGAATCCCACAAAGCTTGCTGTTCTTTCTGATATCCAGCTGTTGTTGTTTTATAAGTAGTTTCTGGGCTACTGCAAGCTTTTGGTAAATTTGTAGAGTTCCACAGAGACCCATTTTACAAACGTGTAAGTTTATAAATTTCCATTGCTTCATATCTTACTTAAAACTTGGCATTATCAGTTTTTTTTTTTTCAATTTTAACTACTGTGGCTAATGTTTAGTATAATTTCATTTAATTTGCAGATCCCTATGGACAATTCGAATACCCACTTTTTCCTGGGTTTGTTTTTTTTTTCCAAATATTTTGCCCATTTGTCTTTAGAACTATCTTTTTAAAATACTGATTTGTGAGATCCAGTCAGAAGGTCTTAAATTTATTTAGCTAAATTTAACATTTTTTAGCTTCATGCTTCTTTGTGTTTTCTATCTAAAGACTTTTTGCCCATCTTTCAAGGTCATCGGATTATCATTTAGAAGTAATTATTAAAACTAATGCATACTGGGGCGGCTGGGTGGCTCAGTCAGTTATGCATCCGACTCTTGGTTTCAGCTCAGGCTTTGATCTCAGGGTTGTGAGTTCAAGCCCTGTATTAGGCTCCACATTCTGAATGGAGCCTACTTAAAAAAAATAAATAAATAAAAGTACGGCATATTCATTAATACAGTATTCTACTTCTGAATAGATGTACAAAATCAATTTATCCACACATGCACTAAAAGATATGTAGAAACATGTTTAGCACAGTTTAACAATTATTTTCATAATATAAACAGCCCTGATACCTATTAACAGTAGAATGAACAAAAGTAGTAAATTAAGCAGTGGTGTACTATACACAAACAAGCCTAAACAAACTGCAACTATACTCACCAACATGGACGGATGATAAAAACATTTTTATTTAGCCAAAGATGTCAGATACAAACTGTATACAATATGTGAATCCAAATTATATAAGGTTCAAAAGAAGGGAAAACCAATCTCTGGTTGAGTTTGGCATTAGGATAAGCAAGACATTGATTAACTTTGTTGAGAGGAAACCTTGATTAGAAGACAAATTGGTGTCTCTGTGGTGTTGGGATTATTCTATTTCTTGATCTTGTTGATGGTAACATTGATGTAAATGTATCTGCTTAGTGAAAATGTAGTGAACCATTCACTTGTAATTTGTGTTTTAGTATGTATATTAAACATTAATAAATAATTTTAATATAAATAGAGATAACAATTGCACAAGGGCCATTATAAAAATAGATATTACAAATTAAAAGATAATTAAAATGTACACCATGCTTTCAGAATCCACAATTATTTACTAACAAAGGGTTTTTTATCTGTTTGCTGAGAGCAAGTAGTTGATCTTTCAGCCTAATCTTTGCCCTTGAAATTATTTTATTCAACAGATTGGCTGGTTACCAGTGCCGTGTCCCAAATAGTACCCTAAGAAGTTTAATTGGGAAGGAACTTCTGATAGTCACCACATATAAGATGAAAGGATATATTTTGTATAACCTCCTATGGGGTTGCTACCATCTCCTCTACACTTCATTTTTTACTTTAAAAAAATTAGTGTAAAATTGACACAATAGCATTATATTAGTTTAGGTGTACAACATAATGATTCAATATTTGTATAGTACATTGCATATCGATCAACTACCATAAGTCTTCTTGACATCCATCATCATACACAGTTACAAAACTTGTTTTCTTGTGATGAAAATTTTTAAGATTTACTTTCCTAGTAACTTTTAAATATGCAATATGGTATTTTATTAACTTCAGTCACCACGCTGTATGTTTTACCCCATGGCTTATTTATTTTATAACCTAAAAGTTTGTGCCTTTTGACCTCCTTAACCCATTTTTTCTACTTTCATCCAGCGCTTTTGGTAACTACCCGTCTATACACTGTATCTTGTTTTATGTTTTGTTTTAGATTCCATATATAAATAAGATCATATCTCTCTGAGTGACTTATTTCATTTAGCATAAAACACTCAAGGTCCCTCCATGTTGTCACAAATGGCAAGATTTTCTTCTTTTTTTGCTGAATAATATTCCATTGTATTTATATACCACAACTTCTCTATCCATTCATCCATTTATAGACACTTAGGTTGTTTCCATATCTTGGTTATAAGTAATGCTGCAATGAACATGGGGTATATGTATTTTTTCAAGTTAATATTTTTGTTTTCTTTGGGTGGGTACCCAGAAGTGGAATTGTTGGATCGTTTTTAACTTTTTGAGGACATTCCATATTCTTTTCCATAGTGGCTGCATCAATTCATATTCCTACCAATGATACACAGTTTCCTTTTCTCCACATCCTTATTAATACTTGTTATCTCTTGCCTTTTTCATGATGGCCATTCTCACAGGGATGAGGTGATATCTCATTTGGTTTTATTTGCATCTTCCTGATGATTAATGATGTGGAGCATCTTTTCATGTACCTGTTGGCCATCTGTATGTCTTCTTTGGAAAATATCTATTCAAATCTTCTGCCCATTTTTCAATTGAATTGTTTGTGATTTCTTTGCTATTGAGTTGTATGAGTTCCTTATGTAGTTTGAATATTAATCTCTTATCAGATATATAATTTGTAAATTTTTTATTCCATTTTTTAGGTTGCCTTTTCAGTTGGTTATGGCTTCCTCTGCTGAGCAGAAGCTTTTTAGTTTGATGTAGTCCTGCTTGTTTATTTTTGTTTTTGTTGCTTTTGTGTTTGGTATCAAATCCAAAAAATAATTTCCAAGATTTTGTCAAGGAACTTACTCCCTATGTTTTCTTCTAGGAGTTTTGTGATTTCAGGCCTTACATTCAAGTCTTTAATCCATTTTGAGTGAAATTTTGTGTAGGGTGTAAGACAGTGATCTGGTTTTATTCTTTTGCATGTGACTGTCTAATTTTTCTAACACTATTAATTGAAGAGACTGTCTTTCTCCATTGCATGTTCTTGGCTCCGTTGTCAAAAATTAATTGAACATACATGTGTGGGTTTATTTATGGGCTCTCTATCTGTTCTGTTGATCTATATGTCTGCTATGTCAATGCCCCCACTGTTTGGATTACTATAGCTCTGTACTATAGTTTTAAATCAGGGAATGTGGTGCTTCCCACTTTGTTCTTTTTTCTCAAAATTGCTTTGGCTATTTAGGTCCTCTAACTTTTAAATCACCAAGAAACTCAGTAATCTGTTCTTTCTTCTTACCATGTTAGTGCTGATATTTTGTAAGCCTTACTTTACAAAATAAGCAAAATTTCATAAGTCTTAGGGGGTGAAGCATCAATCTTCAGTTCAGGTCATGATCCCGGAGTCCAGGGTCGAACCCCTCAGCCTCTCTGTTCAGTGGGGAGTCTGCTTATCTCTCTGACCCTCCCTCCTCTTGTGCTCTCTCTCTCAAATAAATAAATAAAATCTTTAAAAATTTTCCTAAGTTTTTGTAATTAATATTTATGTTATTTATCTCAGGAGTTGTTCACAGAGTAACAGAGTTTATTGTCTTTTCTGTCTATTAAAAGAGTATCATTAGCCATTAGGGAAATACAAATCAAAACCACAATGAGATACCACCTTATGCCAGTTAGAATGGCAAAAATTAACAAAACAGGAAACAACAAATGTTCATGAGGATGTGGAGAAAGGGGAACCCTCTTACACTGTTGGTGGGAATGCAAGCTGGTACAGCCACTCTGAAAACAGTATGGAGGTTCCTTAAGATGTTAAAAATAGAGTTACCCTACAACCCAGTAATTGCACTACTAGGTATTTACCCCAAAGATACAGATGTAGTGAAAAGAAAGGGCATGTGCACCCCAATGTTCATAGCAGCAATGTCCACAATAGCCAAACTGTGGAAGGAGACGAGATGCCCATCAAACTGTGGAAGGAGCCGAGATGCCCATCCATCAAGATGAATGGATAAAGAAAATGTAGTACATATGAACAATGGAATATTATTCATCCATCAGAAATGATGAATACTCACTGTTTGCACTGACATGGATGGAACTGGAGGGGATTATGTTAAGTAATTAGGTCAAGCAGAGAAGGACAATTATCATATGGTTTCACTCATATGTGGAACATAAGCAATAGCACGGAGGACCATAGGGGAAGGGAGGGAAATCCAAAGGGGGAGAAATCAGAGATGGAGATGAACCATGAGAGACTATGGACCCCAAGAAAAAATCTGGGAGTTTCAGAGGGGTGTAGGGCTGGGGTAGGGGCAAGCAGGGTGATTGATGGGTATTGAGGAGGGCAAGTGCTGTGATGAGTACTGGGTGTTATGCTTAAATGAATCTTGAACACTACATCAAGAACTAAGTATGTCCTATACTGTGGCTAGCTGACCATAATAAAAACAATAATAAAAAAATAAAAGACCATCCATATTTAAAACATTTTACAAATATATTACTTGTATTTTAATTACTAACACTTTTGTCTCTCTCTCAGGTGAATATTCAGTGGCCTATAATTAAGTAGTTATAGTCATACAACTGAGAAAAATTTATGATTAAAAGATACTTGGAGACAGATATATTTATATTTGTTTTATATTAATATATTAGGTATTAGGTATAAATAATCTGCAGAGATATGTCAGCCAAGAAATTGTTGAACAAAGTGTGTCTAGGAAACCAAAATTATTAAACACTTGTGATAAATAACTCCAGTCGGGGTTCTTGGCTTTTTTCCCCTAAAATATTTTAAGCCCTCTTAGACACTTGCAGGATCTGGTATGTTGATTCAGTCACTATAACCTTAGCTAAAAATAATAACAGTGAAGATCCCATATATAGTGCATAGATGGCAAGAATACAAGGTTTAATTCCCATCTTTTTGTTTTTAGAAGCTTTGACATCAGGTGAGTGATGCTAATTTTATCACTTTAAAAGATATAAACCCTTTTTTCTTAATAAATCACACCTGATACTTGTTATCCAATAAAATGTCCTCTTTCTCATAAAGATAGAATTACTGAAATGGCTTAATTTTATTCTGCTATGGTAGGATAAGCAACTTATTTTACCAAGGAGTTGAATCTTTTAAAAAGGCATGGGCTCTTCTTTTAAATTGCACTAGTACTTACCAGAAAACAAATTATGTTTGTTGAAGAAATTTAATCATCAACTTGAAATGTGTTAAATATTGGGGATATAAAGATGTATAAGACATGGATCTCTGATTTTTTGGAAATAAGCACAAAAGTTATTATAAAAACCATAAAAAAGGCTATTATCTAAGGTATACAAAGAACAGTATTACATAAGAACAAGAATAAATATTAAATCCAGTTACTTGCCAGATATTCCGAAAGCATTAGTTTTTGTCAAATATATTGTCATTTTCCTACCTTATAAAATAACCTCTATTTTATTCTAAAAATAATTATACTTGTTATTTAGTGTAATCAATCAAAATTGATTAGATTTTCATCTAATTTTAGATCTTCTCTAATCTTCTATGATTGAAAAGTTGTCGTAATAGAAGTAAAATCAAGATTTAAAAAAAAAGGAAGTGCTAGTTGGCTCTTAACAAGCCAAGCATTAATTGCAGTATTAGGTCTGAAATAAAGAATAGGCTGCTAGATCCAGAAATGAGAATGTGAGCATTGAATGAAAGACAAAGAACAATTAAGTCAAACAAATTTATGGAACAACTGAAACAGTTCTAATTACTGTGCATTCTATTAAAAAAGAACAAATACACGAATCCAAGTTCAGTTGGGTTCAGTTTTGCTTTGACAAGGACAGATCTTTATCAGTCAACTCAGGTTGGGGTTCTGGACAGGTCAACTGTGTCTGCCTGTAGTCAAATGGAGTTTTGTATCTGTTTTGGCTAGGCCACTGAGTATGCTCTGAAACATGGGGGTGCCACTGGTTGGGCTCTGTGGTAGATTATATCTGATAATTGGGGACTCTGTAGTCAAGTGAGGCCACTGCCTGTACTTTGAGGTCAAGATGGCAAGGTGTCACTGCTGGGTTGGTGGTTGGGTGGGCCTGTTGTCTTGGGTCTTCTTTTAAACAGAGCCACTAGTCTCACTGATCAGATGAGGTTGCTGGCTGTTTTTTTAAGTGGGAGGGCCACTAACTAGCTTCTGTTATCACCTGTGGTCTGGCAAGTTTATGGTCTGTGTTACCTGGCAGAGAGGTGTCACTTGTTGCACTCCATGATTTGTCGGGTCTATAGTCTGAAGCTGCAATCACTCTTGTTTGAGTGGAGTTTCAAGCCATACTCTCCAACATAATGGTGCTACTGGCTAGACTCCTCATTCAGGCAGGGATCCCACATAGGGCTTTATGATTGTATGGGACCTTTGGCAGTTCTTTGTGATTGTGTGGGGGCTGCAATCTATGCCCTGAAGTCAGGACTGTAGATGGGTTTCATGACCATATGGGCTGTGCTCTAATCTTGGGCACAGTCATTGGCTGGGCTCCCTGGTCAGAAGGGGCTTCTAGCTGTATCCTATAGTTCAAGGGGGCTAGAGACCTTGCTTAGCAGTTGACAGGAAGGGTGTCACTCTGTAGGCTCTCTTGCTGAGTGAGCCTGCAGGCTGTGCTCAGTGATTGGGCAGGAGCCACTGGCTGGGCTTCCTGCTTGGATGAGGCCATAAGCCAAGTGCTCCATAACTGGGCAGAGCTGTAGACTGGGCTTCGCAGTTTGTCTGGGGCTGCAGGCTGGTATTTGTGGCTGCTACACGAGGCTAGAGACTATTCTGACCAGTTGGGCATGGCTGCTGGATTTTCTCCCTGCTCATCATGCACAGTGTAGGTTGTGTTCTGTGGTTGCTTAAATTCTCTGGTCAGTTCTCCTGGTGCAGAGGGACTAGAAGCTACACTCAAGTATTGGGTGAGACTCAACCAAATGTGCATCTCTGCTGAGGCAGGGTTATAGAATAGCCTCCATGGCTAGTATGGCCCATTGGCTGGGTACTTGAATCAGGCAGAACTGCCAACTAAGTTTTCTGCCCAATTGAAACCACAGATTTGTATCTGCAGGTGGTAGAGCCTCTGGCTGGGATCTCTGCTTGGGTAACATTGCAACTGAAGCTGTGGAATGAGCTATGCCGTTGCCCAGATTCTATGGCCAGGCTTCCTATTTGGGCAGGACTAGGGTCTAAACTCAGT
Organism: Lontra canadensis; assembly: GCF_010015895.1. NCBI lineage: Eukaryota > Metazoa > Chordata > Mammalia > Carnivora > Mustelidae > Lontra > Lontra canadensis. The sequence goes on from NW_022631061.1 coordinate 9,536,697, forward strand.
AGTTGGGCAGCACTTCAGATTTTTTTCCTTGCCTGGGCAGAGACCAGTGAATTTAAAGCAGCCATTCGAACTATGCTCCATAAAGTAAAGGTAAACTCCATTTCAGTAATCAGAAAAAAATAGAAATGTTGACAGAGAAAAAGAAACTACAGGAAATAATCAAATAAACATAGTAGAATTGAAGAAGCAATGGTTTAAAAAATTCATTGGATTTTTTAGCAAGATGGAAATAAGAAAAAAATGTAGTCTGCTATCTTGAACATAGATCAACAGAAATTATGTAATCTGAAGAACAGAGAGAAAAAGAAAAAATATCAGAGATTTATGAGATAATATCAAAATGTGTCATATTTGTAACCTTGGAGGTCTAGAAGTGGAGGGGATGGGTCCAAAAAAAAAAAAAAAATCCTTTGAGGAAATAATAACCTAAATCTTCCTGGAGTTGAAGCTCAGCAAATCCCAAATATGGTGATATCAAAGAAAGCCTTGCCCAGATAAATCATCATCAACATTAGTACCTTGAAAACAGCCAGAAAAAATAAATGACACCTTACATGTAGGGAAATGATAATTCTAAATAGACTGGAGTAAATCCTAAAGCAACCAGCAAAATTAAAACAAAGAGAAAGTGATAAAAAAAAAAAATCTAGTAGATGAGGGCACCTGGGTGGCTCAGTTGTTTAAGTGTCTGCCTTTGGCTCAGGTCATGACCCCAGGGATCCCGGGATGAAACTCTGAGTCAGGCTCCCAGCTCAGGAGGGAGCTTGCTTCCCTCTTTTCACCCTCTCACTCTGCCCCTCCCCCCACCACTCATGCTCTCTCAAATAAATAAAGTCTTTTTAAAAAAAAATCTGGTAGATAAATTTAAAACGGAACACCAAAAATGTTCAAATAATGCAAGAGCAGACAGTACAGAAGGAACAGAAAAATTTTTAAAAATAACAAGACGAGGATTTCAAAAATGGTAGACATAAATTTAACAATATGAAGAATTTTATCTAATGCTAGAGATTTAAAAACACCAATTCAGGGCTCCTGGGTGGCTCAGTCAGTTAAGTAACCTATTCTTGATTTCGGTTCAGGTCGTGATCTTGGTGTCGTGAAAGTGAGCCCTGCATTAGACTCCACACACTGGGTATAGAGCCTATTCAAGATTCTCTCTCTCTCTCCCTTCCTCTGCTCCCTCCCCCACTCACATGCTCTCTCTCTCTCTAAAAAATAAATAAAAATAATAAAATCATAAAACAAAATTTTAAAATACCAATTTAAAGACACAGACTGTCATATTTAGTACAAGGAACTAACTACATGCTATCAATTTGAAATATGCTTTAAATATATAATATAGACAGGATAACAGTAAAAGTTTATAAATGATATGACATGGAGATATTAATTAAAAAGCAATTACAGAGACTATATTAATGAGAAAAAGTGGTTTTCAAAACAAGTAATATTTTGTGAGATAAAGAGGAACATTACATAATGACAAGAGAAAAAGATATAAAAATCCTAATATGTATGCACTCAATAACAGAGCTTCCAAGGAAATGAAACAAGAAAAAATGATGGGCTGAAAAGAGTAATAGACAAATCCACAATTATAATTGGAGAATTCAACATTTATTTTCTGTAATTAATAGAACAAGTAGATAGAAAATCAGCAAGGGTGTAGAATTACTGAATGATGTTATTAAATAACATGACTCGATTAAAATTAATAGAATGTCCTATCAGCAATAATAGAATATACCTTCTTTTCAAATGCAGAAGGACAATTTTCCAAGATACTACATTTTCTGGTCTGTAAAACAAATCATCAAATTAAAATAATAGAAATCATTAAAAGTATGTTCTCTAATTACAAAGGAATGACTTTATTATTGAACCCCTCCCCCAAAAGATAGAAAGTCTTCAAATATTTGAAAATTTAAAAAAAACATATTTCTATGGCATCTATATTCAGAAGAAGAAATCACAGAAGAAAACAGAAAATATTTTGAATTCAACAAAAACAATGCAATACATAAACATTTGTGGAATGCTGCTAAAGTAGTAGAGAGAAGAAACAGAAAAAAAGTAGTGGTAGAGAAAAGTAGTAGTAGTGGTAGTGGTAGTAGCAGCAGCAAGGGAAAATTTCAAGCATTACATGCATATATTATAAAAGTTTTACCTCAAAATAATCTAAGCTTTCACCTAAGACAATAAAAATAGAAGAGCAAATTAAACCTACAGCAAATAAGAAGCTGAAGTCCATGAAGCTGAAAACACGGAAGCAATAATGAATAAAATCAAGGAAGTCAAAGATTATTCTTTGGCTAGACTAATAAAGTTTTGGTTTTTAATTTCACAAGTCTATACCTTATGTTATGACAGTACAGCTACCACCTGCCACCATACAAGGCTATTACAATACCATTGACTATATTCCCTAGCAGTGCCTTTCATCCAGATGACTTATTCGACCTATATTTAGCCAGATCAAGAAAAAAAATGAAAGGAGAGAAGACACAAATTATCAATATTCAGAATAAAAGACTTCATTATGGAACACTGTAAATAGACGTTAAAGGGTAATGATGGACTACAATAAACAACATCATGCCCACTAATTTGACAACAAATGAGATATAACAATACCTTGAATAACACAAACTACTAAATAAATGGTTAACAGTTAAATACTTGAGTACCACAACTGCACAAAAAGAAAAAGAAAACCTAAATAAGAAGTTATCAATTAAAAAATTAAATTCCTATTAAAAATATTATAAAATAAAACTTTGAACCAAGATGGTTTTATTACAAAATTCCACTGAACATTTAAGGAAGAAATAATACCAATTCTATATAATTTTTTCCGTAAAATAAGAAGAGCAACTACTTTTCAACTTTATGAGACCAGTATTACCTTAACATTAAAACCAGTAAAGGACATTACAAGAAAAGAGAACAATAAGAGCACTACCCTTTATGAGCACAGATGCAGAAGTACTCACTGTATATTAATAAATTGATCCATATTTAAGGAGACACATTATGACCAAATTGAATTTATTCTGAAATGCAATGTTAGTTTAAAATTTAGAATACAATTAATGTAATTTACCTATATAATCAGTTAGAGAAGAAGACTCCTAAGATTAACTACAGCAGTGCAAAAATTAAAAAGACTTGACACGATAAAAGTTCTCAGCAAGCTATGTATACATGGGAACTTCCTTAATATGATAAAGATCATCTACAAAAAATAAAAACTATAGCTAACACTGTACTTACTGTTGGAAAACTGCTGCTTTCCCCCTATTTTGGAAACAAGGTTAAGATTTCTGCTCTTACCATTTCTACTCAATATTGTAGTAAAGCCTTGCCAGTACAGTAGTTCAGGATAAAAGGAATATAGATTATGCACTTTTAGAAGATACTTGTTACACATCAATAGATAACTAATTCAGTGGGCTTCATAATAAATAAGACTATATAGTATATAGTATATTTTGTAGATATGGATCTCAATCCTAAAACAAAGGGATATCCTTCAGTGATTTTTATGTGGGGAGTAAAATGACCAGCCTGCTTTATACAAAGGTACCCTGTGCATGTACAATTGACTTGGGTGGTGGGAAATAGAAAGGTAAAACCACACACACAGAATTCATTTACAAGGCTTAGGTTCCAATTCCAGATGGGAGAAGAAGGAATTATGGCCCAAAGTAGGATGGTTGTACTAAAGAGAAAATGGAGAGAAATATTGAGTAAGCCATGCTGTCTAATTGGATTTAGGGTTGAAGAAGATGAGTAACACGGTTATCCAGTGATAACTCCAGGATCTTGAGCAATTGAGTAATTTTCTTGAGACAGGAAACCCTGACAGAAAAGCTGGTTTAAGGATAGGAGAGATGGTCAATTCAGGTTTGTACATATTTAGCAGAAGCAGCTTATTATATACTAAAGTCTGTTCTTTGCCTAGTAACAGAATCCCAATTCTCAGCTAAGCATTTTGCCTGTTGGAATATAGACTAGATACATCAATTTCACTTGGATCAGATGTATCCACGTGACCAGCTTTTGGCCAATAAAATGACATCACAAGTGTTGACTACTAGGGTTACTTAAAAAGGAAGAGGCATCCCAGCTTTATCCCATCTAGTTGTTTGAAATGAGACCACTGTGACTCATTTGTGTTCCAACTAGTACTAGAATAGTAGTAGGGGAAGGAAGAAGAAGCCTGGATATATCTAGAACTTCCATACCAGTTTGGGACCATGTACCTCTAGATTTATTTTACATAGCAGAGTTAAATGTTTATCTGTCTTAGATATTGCTATTTTGGGTTTTCTTTTGTATGAATTTAAAATGGATCCTGACTAATAAAGCACAGGATTCAAATATATATAATGACCAGATCTACACAGATGATGGATTTGAAGAGAGAACATTGTTTCCAAAAATACTTAATGGAAAAAAAAATTAACCTTTAATATGGAAAGAAACATGTTGTAGTAATGTCTGGGAAAAGATGTAAAAGTCTCTATCCAGATTTCTGCCACTTACAGTATCCTTTATAGAAATAGTTGCCAATACTCCCAAATTCCTTTGAAACTCACTATCGATTTCTAAAACTTTCTCCCAAAATGGTCTCATGGGTCTCTTCTGTCTCTTCTTTTCCCCACAACCTCAAAATCTCATTATCAATTATTTTTCTCTAGTTAGCTTTTCTGTTACACAATGTAAATAATCTTTAGCTGAACTTTGGTTCTTTCTGGTTCTTGCTCTCTTTCCTTTACTTTCATCAGACTAAAAGAAAAAGCAAGTTAACTCAGATTCTTCTTTAAGAACTACAAGATGGAAGAGTTAGAGTAATATGTGGAGTATGCTTGAATTAATATCTTTGGGCTTTATCCAGACAGGTTGAGAGTGGGATATTTTGAGCCATCTAAGTAAAGATGTTTGGTGGACACTTCTATATAAGAATCTGAAACTCAGAGTGGAATCTGGGCATAGATAGATGAATCTGGGATTTGTTAACATATTCACAGTAAATGAAACCATGGTTATTGATGAGATTTCTTAGGTTTGGGAATATAGCATCAAAAAAGAAAAGTGCCTGAGACCAAATGCTGAGCTAAATGTTCTTTATTTAACTCCTGGGCAGAGGTCAATAAACTGGCAAAGGAACTGAGGAAATAGAGCTTGAAAGAGATCCAGAAGACTGTTATTTCAGGACATGTATTTGGGGTGCCTTAGTGGCTCAGTCAGTGGAGCAGCTGCCTTTGACTCAGGTCATGATCTCAGAGTCCTGGGATGGAGCCCCGCTTTGGGCTCCAGCCCTGCATCATCCCAGCTTCCTGCTCAGCAGGGAGCCTGCTTGTCCTTCTCCCTCTGCCTGCCTCTCTGCCTACTTGTGATCTCTGTCTGTCAAATAAATAAATAATATCTTTAAAAAAGTAAGCCATTTTAATAGTCTTGAGCTATTAATATATTTAGTAGACTTCCATATATTAACTTCATTTTGCCAATGCCTCTCCTACAACAGGCATTTAAAAAGAAAAATCCTGATATCTACAAGCTTGGTTTTTTGTTTTCTTTTTTCACATAAAATAATGTTTAGCAATATACTCTAATTATTTTTACTTCATACTTATTTAGATTCCAAGTAAATGGAAGTTTTTCCACCAAAATCTGAGCAAGTCAGTCATTTCCATCTGTTTAAGTTTACTTAGATCTTCTAAATTTCTTCTTCCTGAAAGATTAGAAATATGAATTAGGCATAAAGCACCTAGATATTCTGATACACCTCTTTTGAAATTATTCTTTTCTCCTATTTCTTTTAAAATATTTTATTTATTTATTTCTGAGAGAGAAAGAGTGATAGAGAACCTGACTCTGGGGAGCAGGAGAGAGAGAAGCAGACTCCCCGCTGGGCAGGAAGAGCTGGATGTGGGACTAGATCCTAGAATCCTGGGATCATGACCTGAGCATTAGGCAGACACTTAACCAATCCAGCTACCCAGATGCACTTTTTTTCTCCTATTTTTAATGTGTCTAACTTTCAATGATAAATTGTAACATGTGTTTATTTTCTAATTGTTAATTTAAAAATTGTTGAATATTTATTATTAAGTACATTTTGATAGGACCTAAACTTAATTTTCTCATAAAATTAAAACTGGAAGAATAACATTTATTTCTTTCCTTCTTAGTCAGAAACTACTACCCTGAATCACTATTTTCTACTTACATTTGAGCACTACCTAATCATTTTCTTAGATGCATGACTTTCTTCATTTCAAGGAGCTCTTTTAAATGCTTTTTGCATCATAAAGTTATTTAGATTAAGTTTTTAAAAGGGCTACATTTTTTAGCCTCATCTTAACTGAATTTTTAACCATCTGAGTTATATCAGTTTTCTGTGAGCATTATCTATTTTAATAAAATGCTCTTCTATCTACTTTCAAATATTAATCTTCATTTATGGCTAGAAATGCAGACCTAGAAAAAAATGCTCTTTTCCAATCCTATGGTGCATTATTATTTTATGCAGATAAAATTTCAAGAATTGAAAAATTGAAATATCTTTCTTTTGTACAGTAGTACCAAAAAATTAAAAATAAAATAAATACAGTACATTATAATGATAATGTATGTCCATTCAAAAATTGATTTGGAAAAATAAGTTATGAAACATTACCCATAGCATATATCTATTTTTCCCCTCAAATTCCCATTTTCAAAAGGAGGAAAGTTTATGATCCGCATGCTAAGTGGCAATTTAACTCTGCTACTTATTAGTTGGGTGATCTCGGGCAAAATCTTTCATTTCTTGATGTACCACATTCATCACCTATAACGTGAGAAATGCAATAGGACCTGATACATAGTGTAGTTATGATGCTTACATGGATTATAACTGTAAGCACTGAGAATGCCATCTGACTCAAGGAAAATGTGCTATTTTTTTTTTTTTAATGAAATATACTGTCAGTTATTTCCAAATACCTGCCTTCACCTAGGCTTTGGTGCATTTTGACATTTAGTCTGCTTCAAGGCCAAAAGGAAATAAAGTAAAATGAAGCGAGACATATAAAACAAAATTCATTCCTTTGATAAAATTCTTCTTTATTATGAAATGATATGTTTGCTTCCACCATTTTGGTGATTCCAGGTCCTACTTTTTATGAAATATTAACCTAGTAAATGATCATTATTGTTATTCTTCCCGCTAAGTATGCATTTAATATCTAGAAAAAGGCAGTGTTACAAAATTCAAGTTATTTTATGTAAAATGTTTGCAATTTTATTATTCCATGAACTGAAAAGTTTGTAAACCACTGAATTAGGAAAACCTACCCCAGTCTCTATTTCTCTCAGGCTATTCATTGCAAACTAGCTGGGATGCAGTAGAAATACTCTGGATAAAAAATCAGAAGACCTGCATTAAAACCCATTTCTGTTTATCACATTTTGTCACAATAAGCAAGTAACTTAGGTTTTCTTAATTTACATTTTCTTATCTTAAAAACAGGTAAAATGTTATTTCTGCTTTGAAAGAGTAACTGGTACAGAACTTGGCATTCCAACAAAAACACCTACAAAATTATACAAAACACATGACTCACTATTTTCAGGCATCGAATAAGAGGCAGTTTGGGACAGTGATCCCTGAAGAAAGGAAAACAAATGATTACCAACTTTCTTCACTGACACAGAGCAGGGAAATAGGGCCAAACCTAAGTGAATCTTGCTTAACTAAGAAGATGGGGTCTGGATTTGTAGTTATTGAGGCAGCTAGAGTTTGCAGGATACAGTATCTGAGAAGGAGGACATGTTGAAGGAAAGGTTACCTATAAGTCCACATGAATTTATTCCTTGCTTGGCCAGTGATTAGGTTGAAAAGCAAAGAGCAAGTTCTTTGATTCCTAGCAGAGAATGGGTACTGTGGGGCAGAAGACTGAATATTGAGAGGCCAGCTGTGCTGGGGGACAATGGAGTTACAGTTCATCCAGAGGAGAAAGTAATTACTGAGCACATTGGCTGTCCGCTGAGACCCCAGAAAGACCATATTTTTTAGTAAAGACCACATCCAAGAGTAAGGGCCAAACCATAGGACTAAGTTCAAAAGCAAAATAGATATACCTTAACAGCAGATGAATCCAAGTCAGACAGGACCAAAATTACCCACCAGCAATTTATCTGTCAAAATAAATTCAACATATTTTAACAAATTTGACATTATCCAGATGCCCTACAGCTGTCAGATGCAATGTCCAGCTTACAGTGCAGGATTATTAAATGTGCAAAAGGAAACACATTTGCGACCTACTGTTAAAATACGTAAAAACCAACACTTATGTACTTCATGTATTAGAATTAGCACAAGAAAAATATAAAAGGTAAAACTACTATTTTAGATATTTTCAAAGACTTAACATATGAAAAGATGGGAAGAAACATGAAAATGTGAGAAATTCAAAATGTAATATAAGATTACATAAAAGATACATAAAATTGGGGCACCTGGGTGGCTCAGTGGGTTAAAGCCTCTGCCTTCCCCTCGGGTCATGATCCCAGGGTTCTGGGATCGAGCCCCACATCGGGCTTTCTGATTGGCGGGAAGCCTGCTTCCCCCTTTCCCTCTGCCTGCCTCTCTCCCTCTGCCTGCCTCTCTGCCTACTTGTGATCTCTGTCAAATAAATAAATAAAATCTTAAAAAAAAAAAGATACATAAAATGTACTCAGTGAGTTTTTAATAGATTGGGAATGGGATAAGAAAAGTTCAGTGAACTTAAAATTGTATTGTCAGAAATTCTTTGATTCGAAGAACTGACAGAAAAAAATTTAAAAATAAACATTCTTAGTAAATTGAGACAGTATTATTTAATATAGAGATGTAATTAGAAGCACAAAGAGGAAAAATGATTAGTCACAATAAATATTTGAATAAATAGCCTCATGTTTTCCATATTAAGGCATTCAGCAAACCTCAAACAAGCTAAATATGGCAAAAAATAAAAGAGGTACATCATATTGAAAGTCTGATGACCAAAAATAAATAGACAAATGTCGAAGCTGCAAAGTCAAAAGATTCATTACATAGAGTAGAATAGCAAAATAATAGCAATAAGAATGACTACATTTTTGTGACCAGAAAATAATACAGGAACATTTTTAAAGTGCTATAATGATGGGGAAAAAAAGGATAAATCATCAACCCAAAATTATATGAAAATCTGAAAATGTTCATTAACAATCATGATATAAAATTTCAGGTCAATAGAACCAAAAAGAATTCACTACCAGCAGTCTTACACCATAAGACATACTAAAAGAAGTTAGTTTGAAGGGACCAATTTAGAGAAAAGGCTGAAAAGATCTAGAAACTGTAAATATGTGGAAAATATATATATATACTTCTATATATATTTATACATATAAATTTATAGATATATTTATATACGTATTTATATTTATTTATATAGATACATATAAATAAATACATATATACACACATGCATGCATACATATATACATCTTTAATTCTCTTACTTTTATTTTTTAAAAGAACTTTTTATATATATATTTGAGAGAGAGAGAGAGATTGTGAGAGAGAGCACGAGTAGGGGGAAGAGGCAGAAGGAGAAAGAGAAGCAGGCTTCCCGCTGAGCAAGGAGTCAAATGTGGAGCTCCATCCCAGGACCCTAGGATCATGACCTGAGCTGAAGGCAGATGCTCAACTGACTGAGCCACCTAGGTGTGCCATCACTTTTTAAAAAGTATTAAACTATTTAAAAAAAATAGTATTACATAAAGTTATATATATCTACTAATATATTAATAGATCGGTGCACACAGTTACTTACATTTTTTACTTTGAATAGGTATTGAATTTTGTCAAATGATTGACCCCCATCAATTGTTATAATTATCTGTTTGTTTTAGACTGTAGGTATAGTAGATTATAGTAACTGACTTTTAAGACTGATCCAGCCCTGTTTATAGAATAATCCCCACTTTGTCATGGCATATTTCTCCTTTTGCATATTGCTAGATTCTACTTGTTAATAATTTGTTGAGGATTTTTTGCATCCATATTCACAAGGAATATTTATTTATTTTACAGCTATGTTCATAAGAGTCATTAGTTTTGCTACTTTGGTGCTACTGTCTTTGATTTTGATGTCACTGAAAAGCTGGCCTCATGAAAATGAGTTGAGATATTTTCTCATTTTCTGTTTTTCTGGAAGAGATTTTGTAAATTTTTGTAAAAATCACCCATGAAAACATCTGGATCCATTACTTTTTTTCAGAAGGATGTTAGCATGAATTCAATGTCTTTGATCATGAATTCAATTTTTGGCCATGAATTCAGTAGTTAGAGGCATAGTCAGATTGTCTATTTCATCCTGGATGAAGTTTTGTTTTGCTTTGTTTTTCTTTTGTTTCCAGTTTGTGGATTTTGAGAAATTAGTCCATATCATTTCAGTTCTAGAATTCAACCATGAGAAAATAAATAATCTCATCAGAAAATAGGAAAAAAAAACTTAAACAGATATTTGCCAGAGGACATACAGATGGGCAGTAACCATATCAAAAGATATTCAACATCATTAGCTATTGGGGAAATGCTGATTAAAGTCATGATAAGCTAACATTACACAGTTATTAGAATAGCAAAATTTTTTAAAATTGAAAATACCCCCAAAATCCAATATTATAAGGTTATATAATGCATTATTCTATTACTTTAATATTCTCAAAGTGATGGAGAACAGATCAGAAGTTACCAGAGCTTTAGTTAGGAAGGAGGATAAGTCTATGAAATGATAATATTGGGGTGTTTCTTTGAGATTATGAAGTTATTTGTGTCATTCATCTATCTACCAATTTACCCTTCCATCCAAACATCCAACCATCCATCCATCCATCCATTTAACCATCCATCCATCCATCCAACCATCCATCATCCATCCAACCATCCAACCACCTAAACATCTATCCATCTATCCAACCATCCATCCAATCATCCATCCAATCATCCATCCATCCAACTGCCCAATTATCCCTCCATCCATCGAACCATCCAACCACCCAACCATCTATCCATCTATCCAATCATCCAACCATCCATCCAACCATCCATCCATCCATCCATCCATCCAACCATAAAACCATACAACCACCCATCCATCATAAGTTTTCTAGAACTATATATCAAAAAAGAAGTTTCCTGTTTTGATAATGTACTGTGATATTGTCAGAGGCTTTCACTGAGGAAAACTAGTAGAATCAGGGCACATGCGGACTCAGTGAACTAATTTTGCTCTTCATATAAATCTAATATTTAAAAGAATTACCTAGAAATATAAAGCTTACATAATAGATGAAAATTTGGTAAGGTTTGGTACTACAGAATAGACCAAACAAGCAAATAAATAAATACATATCACAAGGCTATTCTAAATGATCCTCAAAGTTATAGTTTACAAAGCATGCATTTAAAAGAGAGCTAATTAAATGAGCCCTTTATACAAAAGCTTATAAACATGAAATGAAGAGTGAAAGAAACATCAGAAGAACACTTTCCTTCTGGCTGTGATAGGGCCATGTGAAAGAGAACTTTAGGTAATCTCTAGAAGCTGAGACAGACCTTCTGTCAGCAACCACCAAGAAAACAGGAATCTTCACCCTATATAGCAAGAACTAAATTCTGCCAACAACTTGAATAGGATCAGAAAAAGATCTAGGTTAGATAAGATTAGATCTCCATTATGATTACCTGGAAGTCAGCTAATTAGTAACCTAATTATTTGATGTGATTTTCCATCACATACATAGGCCTCACCAACACTAAAAGGGAGAGAATTTTTTTTTTTTGTTAAATATTTTATTTATTTATTTGACAGACAGAGATCACAAGTAGACAGAGAGGCAGGCAGAGAGAGAGGGGGAAGCAGGCTCCCTGCTGAGCAGAGAGCCCGATGCGGGGCTCGATCCCAGAACCCTGGGATCATGACCTGAGCCGAAGGCAGTGGTTTTAACCCACTGAGCCACCCAGGCGCCCCAAAAGGAGAGAATTATAAATGAGTTTGTATACCAACTTATTTTTTTTCATATATAAGAGATATTATTCAGTACTTATTTTTCTCTGCTTGGCTTGTTTCATTTAGCATAATGTTCTCCAGGTACATCCACCTGTCCACTCATCAAACTATCCATCTTGTCACAAATGTCAGATTTTTTTTGTTTTTTTAAGCCTGAATAATATTCCATTTTATACACGCGCGTGCACACACACACACACACACACACATATATATATATATATATATCTCCCCACTGGATTTTTATACACTTCCAGGTTCTCATTTAATGGTTATAATTATGCTACCTCTTTTTAGTTCTGGCCTGGTTCTAGAATCTTTGACATCCAGTTATCCTCTTTTAATTCTGTTTTAACTTACTTACATCCTTCTTAAAATATTTCTCTGGGAATAGAAACATATTTATCTAATTAGTGTAGAGAAAAAACATTAGTATTAATTACCCATTCTTATTCATCCTGAAAGTAAGATCACATTCTCACTTTTTAAAACATGGCCATTTCATGTACAGGTGAAGGGAATAAACAGTTTGGTAAGTTAGTAAATCAGTGATTTCTTTTTATGCTTTTTTTCCTAAACAATCTCTTACATCTTTTTTCTTCAAGCAAACAACTACACACACATCTCTGTCTTTTTCTTTTTAATGGAGTGAGATCATATACATCAAGCTTTGGAACTTTAATATTACAAATCATGTTAATACAAATGAAAGTCTTTCTCATGTCTATATTACATTTTATTTTATAAGAATGCTATATTTCACAATTACCCTATCAAGTCTCACATTGTCTTGAATATAAATAATATAGCTTCGAATGTCCTCACAATTTGTGTGTTTTGTTTTGTTTTTGTTTTTATTTTTTGCATTTGTTTGAGTATCTCTATATACTAGGTTAGAAATCAGATTGCTGGTCCACAGGCAGGTGCATTAGCCCAGTTATTGTTCCTGATACCAATACAGGAACCAATTTAATTAACTTAAGACCAAAAATACTTATTATCATAAGAATACTGTGGTTCAGAATGTCCTCAGGAATTTTAGGGTCCCAAACTTAGGAAAAAAAATCAGAACACTAAAGCAAGGAATAACCAATATCTCGTCCCAGGTTTGTACATCTTTGAGGCTTAAATAATATACACTACATTATTTCTCTGAACGTAAACTATTACAAGTATTAAGCCTAAATGTTAGTGAGCAACCTTTACTATAGCACTGGATTTTCAATCCACAACTGGCAAGACAAATGACCTGTACTGTCCCTGAACATCGTGTCAGTTCTCTTAGGGATCTAAATCCTATGCAGAAGCATCAGGCTGGCCAAGACTTACTAGTGTTATTTAAAAACTTCAAGAGAGGATATCTGATTCACTGAGGCTTCTCTGCAGGAGATATGGTCCTGGCTTCCCCTAAATTAAGAAACCCATGTTGATATTGAGGAATCCTAAACAAATTACTCAAAATATGTACACATTTCCAATTTTAATAAACACTGTCAAATCCCATTCCAGATAAATTTCATCAATCCTCACTCTTATCCAGAGTAGATGAGAGAATACTTGTTCTAATAAGCGCTGAAAATTATCAGTTTTTAAATTATTGCCCATGTGACAAAAATGAGAATTATCATCACATGTTGCAATTTGGATTTTCCTGATTACTTATGAAGATTAACATCTTTAAATTTATTTTAAAATACTGAGATTTCTGGTAATAAATTTAGCATATTTCTGTATTCATTTTTGTTTTCAGTTTTAGGGGCTATTTTTATTCTAGGGTTGTTAAATCTTTATTTAATTGAATGGTGTGAATATTTTTGAAATCTTTTTGATTCTTGCTGATCTCGTCCAATGTATTTTCTTTTCCTTGGTTTTGCATGACCTTAAGATTTGAGAGTGTGAACAGAATCTGTTGAAAAAAAAAATCAGTGATTAGAAATATGTTCACATGACATGGTCTAAGAGCAAGAAGATTCTGACCCTTCAGAGAGGCCAGGGACTCACTATCCACAGGTAATTATACCAATTATAAATCCACCACTAGGACTAACATTTCTAATTATCCAGTTGATTGATATAAAACATATTGAAAATCTTCTTGCAAAGTTAAAAGTACACTGTTGCTCTACTATCATTGGTTGATTAGAAACTATCACTGAAGGAAGTGAGGACCTTTTTTTAGCCATATTCATATTTATTATCTCACTTAAGTGCCATGAACTTCATGCCATCATTCTACTTTTATATTCTATATTCAGTTAACAATATTTGTGGGACAAATATGTTTTTTTCTGGGCACCGTTCTAAGTGCTGGAGATATAGCAGTGAACAAAGCAGGCAGTTTACTTTCATGGGATTTACATTCTATGGGATGAACTTGGTGAAAACATAAAAATAGATGAATATAAAGTGGTTCAGGCGCTATGAAGAATGATAAAGCAGAGAAAAGAAGAGCTTAAGAGATGTGTATGTGACCGCACAAAAAGAGTAGCCAAGAAGGGCAAGCTGAGAAGGTGATTTTTGGACAGAGACCTGAAACAAGTGAGGGACAGGTCTTTGGGGGGAAAGCCCTTGTAGGAAGAAAGAGAGGTGAGTGCCAAGGCACTAAGTCAAGGCCAAGGATCAATGTGGAGATTCAGTGGCTGCAGGAAAAATTAAGAAATGGTTGTGCAGTATAGATAGGTGGCACTCTGGGTTTCACAGGGCCTTACAGTCATGGTAAGGACTTGTGTTTGTACCTGAGTGACATGGGTAGCCATTGAAAGGTTTTGAGAAATGAGTGACATAATTTGACATATTTAAAAGGATTGCTTCCCTGCTTTGTAGAGAAAAGACTATAGAGGAAGGAAAGGATAGAAGCACAGAGGCTGTTTAGGAGACTACTGCAATGGTCCAAGCAAAATATTGCCAGGGCTCAGAATGACTGAATAATTCTAATATTTTAATTAAAAGGCAAAGATTTCATAAGTCAGTTGATTTCACAGACACTGGTATTTCTTTCTGAGTATACTGTGTGAATGCAAAAAAAAATCTAGAAATACAATGTATGGGTACCACTCTCAGTGCTACCAATTATTAGTTGTGTAATCATGAAAAACTTAATTTTTCTGCCTCAATTTCTCCATGTACAAAATGGGGTTATTGTGAGGATTAAACTATTTATTTATCTTAAGTACTTAGAATAGTACCTGACACACAGAAAGTGCTATGTAAATGTTAGTTATTATTATGTTTATTTTAGGCAAGACTTGTAACAAAATTTTTAGAGAAATCTTTATGGCCATATTGAATGGCTGTTATATTCTCATAAAGATATTTTCAGACAAATAAAAACAAGTGAGCAGAAATCTTTTCAATTTAATATAAGTCAATTATTCTAAATTAGGGACAATATTTTTCAACAGAGGACATTAACCAATGTCTGGAGATAATTTTAATTGTCATAACTGGGGAGTTCCTCCCTCCCAAATCACACCACTTACATCAGGTGGATGGAGGGTTTGGGATACCTGCAAGTATTCTAAAGAATTACTTATTATTTGAGAGAAAGAGTAAGAGTAAGCAGGGGAGGGGAGAGGCAAAGGGAAAGAGAGAATTTCAAGCAGACTCCCCACTGAGTGTGGAGTCTTATATAAGGACTTGATCTCATGATCCTGAAACCATGACCTGAGCCAAAGTCAAGAGTCAGATGATTAATTGACTGAGCCACCCACATGCCCCCTTTTATTTTTTAAAATTTTATTTATTTATTGGGGGAGTGCCAGCAAATATTCTAGAAGCCATAGGGCCTCCCTCCACAAAAAGAATTGTCTATTTTAAAATGTCAATAGTGCTATCTCTGAGTAAACCTGCTGTAAATTCTGGAAAAAGATTAGAACAAATATTCAAACTTTTATGTTGATTTAAAAAGATTTCAGCTGGAAAGCTTTCATACTGTTATACTTTTCTACTTTTCTCCATGTGAAAAGCACAAACACATCACTTTCTTCCCTTTCTTCTTCAAATTTTTCCATCTCTGAGAAGCTTATGCCCAAATTACTGTAGTTTTTAAGATCACAACAGATTCCCTATTTTTAGTATTTAAACTTGGCACCATTGTTGGAGAAAGCTCTTGGAGCTTGAGTTCCTGCTATATGCAGCCTTTTCCATAGCACATTAATATATCCTAGTCTTTCTGATAAACCTTGAACTTTGTTACGGGATTTGCTTTGGGTGACTTTATACACTTCTATTTATAGTACATTTTAATGGACTATACCAGATCATTCATTTCCTTTTGTATGACTTTTCCTTTCATAGCAAACCTCGTTGGATTGCACAATTGAATTTATAGGAGAATGGGTGTAAACCTGGATCAATATCAGACAAATACCTTGACCAGCACTCTGAAATGCACCCGGGACGTCCCACCTGGCCCTACTGAGGACTCAGGGATGTATTCCAATAAAAGTCATGAAAAAGTTGGAAACCTCTTCCTGGGGCTGCTTTAATCACCTCTCCTTTTTCTTAGTGATAGAGATATATGTTTTAAGACTCTCAAACTTCTCAGATTGTTTGCAGACATTGTTTGTATCTTGTGTGTTATCTCTGGATCCAGGTTAGTGGCAATCTGGGAACATTAAGATCTAGGACTCATTCCTTCCTATTTAGGTAAAGACTTTCAATGTGTTCTTCCTTTATTGCTTAAAAGGGGAGCACTCTAACATAAAACTGTGAAGCAGTCCAACTGGATTGACCTTATGCTGTGTGGTAGTTTTTTGACAGTGCTTTCATTAAGAGCTTCAAGGACAAGTGGATCTCCGAAGTGGGCTGGGGCTGAGCTGATTTTGCCCATTCCTTCCTTCCTATACTTAGTCATGTCCCATTGACAGCTTATAATTGCATGCAGCAGGAGGATTTATGCCATTGACATTGGCCCATGCTACTGAGCTAGACTTTCTCCTCCAGAGCACCTGCTACTGTTAGTTTTATCAAGGAGTCCAACTTGTTCTCATTGTTTTATTAGACATTAGCCTAAGGACTACACAGACTTCCCGGTGGTTTGAGGACAAGAGTTTCTGGGAACGATATTGTCAAGCTTGGTGTTATAATTAGTTTTAAAGTGGGTGCTCTTACTTTACATGAGGACCATATTTCTCCCAGTTCATGAGACCCACGGAGATCCTGGGACAATTAAGGTGGATTAAGCAATTCCTTTTTAGTTCCCCTCATCATCAACTACTGCTCATTTTTCCAGTGCTCTTTATTCTATGACTTCCTTGCTGGGTGTTTTTCATCAGCCAGGTATTTCTGGCAGGTAGATATCCACAGACACATCTCAGAGTACATATTATATATTTACCCACTTTGCTTGTTTTGGGACCTCTGAGAAATAATGATGGGGTGATTTTGTTACTGCTGTCAACATTCACTGAAATCTCTGGGCTGCACATTCGAATTTGGAGTTACTAATTTTTCAATAATTATATGTTAGTATTTAATTCTGTCGATTTCAAAAACAAAGACTTGAAATTTTATGTCATATTTGTTATTGAATATATCTTTGAAAGGGATCTTTCTTTTGGGCTTTTACTCAACATTGTTCTCATCTCTTCTATCAGCGAGGCTATAATTTTTGGTAGATGCTTTCATTCAAGGCTATTTGTCTTCTGCCAGCATGTTTGGTGACAAGAGGGGTATTTCAGAAACAAAGCATTTCATATTCTAAATATATATCTTATAGTGTAGTTTTTATGTGAAACCATCTGAGACTCATGTATCACCAGCGATATAAGACTATTTAGGACTTGTGTATCAGTTAGGCTGGTGGCCATGTAGATATTCTCAAACTCTAGTGCTATTCCCAAATCCCATATTTTGATTTCATTAGGAAAATATTTTGGATTTTGAGATCTTAGTGAAATGCATTTGTTTATACATAAATTGCAAGAATGTAAAAAAAAAAAAAAAGAAAAACACCATAAAATCAGAACAAATCACATAATAGTTCCCTGAGTTCTTAAGCAACTCTGCCTTCCTATCATTTGAATTTTCCGTAAAGATATCTCTGTTATAAAAGTCAATAGTAACAATATTCATGTGCTTCTCCTTCAATAACATCTTGTTCTCAACTGGAGGCTTCAAGGGGTTTGGTTCTTTTACTTTTATTCTGTGTTCTATATTTCCAGTGCCTCACTCATATCAACTCTCAGAGGCTGCCTCTGCCCACAGCTGCCTAGCTGGTGTCAAGAACTTGCCCTCTTCCTGCAAGTGGTCTCACTTGTCTCCGGGCAATATCTGAGAGCAGACTGCTCAGCTCCTCTAAGATGGCGGCCCACCATGGGGTTGTTGTCATTCTGATGCTTGTGTCTACTCATTGGGCAAACCTGCTTTCCTTCACTATAACCTATCTTGCTCCGTGTCATTTAAACTCTTCATAAACGTGCCCTTTATAACACTTTAAAACATTTCTAAATGCAGAGTAATAGATGTTTCGATGCAAACGACTTGGCAGCAGTACAAAAACATCAAGAAAAAGTAATACACAGTCATCTACTCTTCACGCTGGTGCATACGTTTCCAAGATTTTTTCATATTATGGTTTTAATATCTTTTACTTTTCACTTATTCTGCAGTGAACAATTCCCATGTGATTGTGTATTTTTCTCACTATAATTATTTTTGTAAGTTCTTTATTTTAATTCCAGCATAGTTAACACACAGTGTTATAGTAGTTCCTGGTGCACAATATAGTTATTCAACAATTTTAGCCATTACTCAGTGCTTACCATGGTGACTGTACTCTCATTATGATTATTTTTAATGACTGACTATTTACACATTACCTACTGTATACTTTTACCAAAAATTTAGGCATGATCATGCGTTGGGATTTTATTTTTTTTTAATAAAAAGAATAATGGTTATCCTTGTACATATAGGATGTTAGAAAGGTGCTTGAAATTATATTACTGATCTGGGTGAAAACTATTGATATTTTCAATCATTTAAGATATTTTTGCAAATTGAACTCTATATAGGGTGTTACAATATATCTTCCACGATGATAAATGAAGGTGTCTATCTTTACACACCTTGGCTACTCAGTAGGATACTCAAAGAATTATAGTTCTTCATGAATTATTTCCCCAAGAGAAAGAAACTTAAATTTTGCCACTATGGTTGCCATAAAATACTGGCATATAACTCTGTCTGCATTTAGGGTAGAAGCCTAAAGACACAGTGCTTATATTTTAATAGGGAAAGCAGGGCTAAAGTTTCTAAGAAATGGTCTCCTTGCTAAGTATACAAAGGTCTCCGCATTAGGGTGTTTTTTTTTTTCCCCTATACTACATGCGTTTTTGTAACTTTTTGAAAAATATTATTAGGAATTTTTGCTGAAGTTTTTTTATATAGTTGATAAGTGGCAGCTTAATGAATGATGACAAATTATGGTAGAACATGCTGTTATGATACTTATATGACCTGGGATATTTTTATTTTAGAATATTTTAATTACCCCAAAAACATTAAAAAATAAAATGCTAGTATAATATGAAACATGTGATTTCTGGCACAATAATAACAGAGGGATATTTTTAAAAGAGGCTAACCTTAAAACCTAATTAAAATTGTTACATATAAAAGCATTTAAAGGAAAATATTTCTAGGTAACATCATAACATTCAAAAAGGGGCACATGCAACACTTAATGGATTTAGATAAGTCTTATACATGGTTGGTATGTGCCATTTATTATGCAGAAAATTCTATTTTCTCTATACTCTTATGGTCTGTTTTTCATTTAAGAGCAAGATTTTGCATATTCTAACATTTTTCATTATGTCAGAGCAAAAGCATATGTGATAATCCACAAGACTTCACTTTTGTCACTAAAACCTACATACTGAAAACAATTCATCACAGCTTATACAGAGTTTACAATTCAGTTTGTATGTATGAAAAGAACTTACTACCTTCCTCACTCAGCTTTTCCTTTGAGAACACTGTTAACCCAATTCCTAATAAGGAAACTGCTTTGCACATTTACAGGAAAAAAGGCACGGGTTTCCTTGGCAACTGGAGCCATGTGCAATCTCTCAGAACAGCTCCTCCTACACTCAAGTTTCCTAGGTAGCGGGCTGCATATATTTTATAAAGACAATGGGATAATGGGAGAGGTATCACCCTGTTCAACCCTACATGTGAAAAGCTTCAATGGGAAAGATGCATTTGTTATAATAACTGGTAATTTGAGAGAAAATATCACTTGTATGATGAGGTTGCTTCCTCTGCCTAATTCAGAACCAACAGTTTAATTCAAGGTCCAAAATATATTTAGGTTTTGTACAGGTGAAATTAACCACCTCCCATCTACATTCGCCCCCCCCACCCCACCACCACATGAGCTCAGACCTGTATGAAGGTCAAGCTGAAGGTAAGTTGTTGGTGAGCACCTCATGGTAGTGCTTCCTTCACAATCTTCCAGAGCTCTGTCACTGAAGCAGAAAACCTAATCTTTATCTGACACAAATGGAAAGAAACTCAATTTATCCTGAAATTGACTGTAAAGTGTCACAAAATTTTAAAACCTTTAAACAGATCTTGTCTATAGATCTAGAAAATATTAGGAAATAAATCATGGATGGCATAAAGGAAATAGGTATTTATAATAAAATGGAAAAAAGAAAACATGGAAAAATTGATTATACAGTCTATGCTCTATATAAGGGTGATTTTCTAGGTGTAAGTTTGGGCAGAAAAATTTAAGTGAATTCATTTGTATCATGCAGATTCCTCTGTTTTCCTAACATAGGAACATTTGGAAGAAATCAAATTAAAGAGCAGATGTACATTATTATTAAATGTGGACAGAACCAATGCAAAATTTTCTAATTAGGCCTCCTTATAAGTCCAATATTGTTTTAAAAATTATTTTTGAAACCTTTTTAAATTCTTAATTTCATATAATCGAAACTCCTCTTCTCTGGTATGCAACTCCTACTCTCTCACAATGCAATTAAGTATAATTATCCATTGAGTTACACACAAAGAAAAAAATATAATTTATATGTAATTAATCAGCTCTGGAGCATTGTGAGTTTTAAATTATGTGCAACTACAGTAGTACAGATTACATTGTTTAAACCTGTTTTGTTGAATACTTAGTAGAATATCTTTACAACTAGCACCTAAAGGGAAGAATATCACAATATATTCATTTTAATACCCTTCTTGCAAAACACACTGTTCTATATATGTTTATGTTTTGAATCAAAAATTAGGACACATATTTGAATAAAAGTTTTGGATATAAATATTTTTATATTACCTTCTAAAATATAATTACATTTAATGCCTCTCTCTTTCTCTCAAACACACTTAGGCTTTTATTCCCTTATTTATGTGATTCCAAGCAGTGGGGGTTGCAGGGTATGAGAATTTATCTTAGAGAGTGATTTTGAGATTGCAATAATGGATTCTAAATAATTTATGACAATGGGAGTACAGAGTTCTTACATTTTGAATCGCTAGTTTAATGCGATACAGGATCTGACTAAATACTCCTTCTGCATAGTCACTGGTCTCACCAAGCAGATTTGCTGAATGTGAGTTCCAGGACATCCTTCTTGAGTTTTGTTCTTATTCAAGTGTGCCTTCTTTTTCTCCCTTTGAGTTCTAAACCCAACTTTCCCTCTTCTATCTGTAAAACCAAAACTGCAGCAATAACAATAAGAATAGAGATCTACTTAATTATTTAATTATCTCATTAATTTTGGATTTAATATTTATAGGCACTAGGTGTTTTCCTTGCATTAGAAGTTCAAATATCAATTATTAATATCTGTTATTTGATTATTTTGTTACACTTTCAGTCTTATTTCTAATATAGTTTTATCAGGCAATTCTGTTTACAGTTTTTTTGGTTTAACTAAAGTTTAAAGTGCAACTGCTGGCTGCTTCTATGATTTTTTTTTTTTTAAATCAGGAAGGTCTTTCCCACTACCCCTGGTAGTGCCCCATAAACATATATGAAGACATTTGAAGCATATGAAAGTGAATACATCAAGAAGAGAAAAATTACCAGCATCTGGTTTGGTGGTATAGAAGCAATGCTTATTCTGACAAGTTACAAAACTTTCCAGCATTTATAACTAAAAACTAGTTGTCAGGCAGCATAGTGATTTCAAAGAATGCCGGGATTTGTGTACATATTCTACTGTCGTTGAAGGTTATCTGATGATGAATAACACTAAGATCAAGGGCATATTTGATAAGCAAATTTAACCTAGTACACTTTTAATTTTAGTTTTTTGGTTCATATATCACTTCAGTACATTTGATAAAAAGATGCTTGAACAGATCTAAAGATATTAATTAAGTCTGATGAAGGAGTTAGTTCTTATTGGATGTTGCAGACAGAACCTCTTGGTTGGGTGGATTACTTAGATATTGCCTCTAAACCCTTTCCCATCTCTAAAATACTCTAATTCTCATGTTGCAACTTTATAATCCAGGCCACTATTAAAGTCTTTGCATGGTGCTGAACGTTGGACTTTAAAATTATGTTGGCTCCATTAGCTGCAGATAGGAACTTTAGACCCCTTTTCTGCAGAATGGTTAATCTTTACCTAAAACTGGCAGAGTAATATGCTTTAATTAGCTAAAGCTGTGATGTAATTAAGATGCATCTGGCTATTTCAGAAATAGTAAATAGTTCTTGCATGAAAGTGGCAACTTAAAATTTCCCAAGAAAAATAAATCCATTGGTTAATTACGTGAACACATGACTGAAGAAACCAACAGTGTCCTGGAGACTATTTTCAATTTAAAGACTTACGGAGTACATAAAATAGATATTTTATTGATATTTTATGAGACTATTAAAAAGCACTCTGAAAATCTGAATGACTGTGAAGAATTTTCAATTTTGACATTGAAAAATACATTCATTAGGTTTGCAAAAATTTACATGTAAACATAGACTTCATCTTCTGAAAAATGTTACTTCTGAAGAAATATACACAAATATCTCCTCCATGCCCTCTATAAGATTGTCTATGAATGGAAAGATAAACAACCACCTTTTATTTTGCCCAACATTAAACTAGTTTTTTTCAATATATTATATAATGTATGTAATGAACTCTGTACAATAAAAGCTTTCTTACTTGATTTGTGCTTAGTCAAAAATTGCAAGAAAATGCAAACTACATGGAAAATACTGCAAGGTATCGTTTTTTTGTAGACCATGTGAAGAAACTATCTGGGGAAGCAAGCTGATACTGTCCCAGTATTAGGAAAACAATAGATGTATATAGGTGTTTAAGTTTTTCTCTATTTTTGCTTTATCAAATTCAATGTACTGGATAAAAACAAATAGATATCAGTACTATTAATGTAACTGACCAACTAAAATGATACAATGAACAACCATTAATTGACCACCCAGTCCAAGGATTAGAATATAACTAATGACTTGTATTACCTATTTTCGTTTTCTGTCTCTCTCCATACCTCTTTCTGTATTTTAGTGTGTGTGTGTGTGTGTGTGTGTATACACATACATATATATACACATATATATATGTTTAAAAAATGAGTTGCTTAATTTTTCTTATTAAATTAGTGAATAGGGAAGGGGTGCCTGGGTGGCTCAGTCTCTTGGGCATCTGCCTTTGGCTCAGGTCATGATCTCAGGGTCCTGGGATCGAGCCCCACATCGGGCTCTCTGCTCAGCAGGGAGACTGCTTCCCTCTCTCTCTGCCTGCCTCTCTGCCTACTTGTGATCTCTGTCTCTCTCTGTCAAATAAATAAATTTAAAAAAAATTAGTGAATAAAAGATAACATACTGTAGATAGTCTTGTGGGGCTGACTGCTTTTGTCCAGCATTATGCTTCCTAGACCCATCCATGTTTGCTTTGTGCAACTGTATTTCATTAATTTCTCTGCTGTATAATGTTTTATTGTGTTAATACACCACAATTTATGAATTTGAATGGTCTCTAGCTTTTTTTTTCCAAGAAAACCTGTATTGGTGAGAAATGCTTTTGCACATCATGCAACAAGCAAAGGTTTCAATCTAAGTCTGTGGATAGAATTACTGGAAATGGGGTATGCAAATATTTAGCTTAATGCAATGGTGCCAGATTATTTTCCAAAATGCTTGTACCGATTTACATTCTCACTAGGTATGTATGAGATCATAGTTGTATTATTTGACCTCGTAATTTTGGAGACCTGGGGTATTTATGTGTTGTTTCTCATTTTTGTTTGGATTTATATGCCCTAGAGTAACACTGATTTTCAGCAGCTTTTTGTGTGTTAATTGGCCTTATGTATTTCTTCTTAAGTCATATGTTTGGCCTACTTTTCTATGGGGGCATTTCTCATACTAATTTCTTTATCGATTTTTAGGAGTTTTTTATCATCTGCATGTTAAGATTTTCCCAGACATGCACAGATACATACACACTCACATACACTCCCCGTTTGTGGATTATGATGTCTTTCAGTGAGCAGGGTTTGGAAAGTTTTATTTTGGTCGCTTTGTATCAATATTTAGACTGTCTTTGAGTGGTGGATTTAGGACACACAGGCCCTCGTTTACTTTTGGCAGGAGGATAATTATGAGCTTCCAAACGCCTGGCAAATAAGCAAGTTTGTGAGTTTACGTGGACTAGTCAAACTACGCGTATTTATAAATCTTCCTGTCAGGAACCTGACACAAGGAAATGAGGAAACCATCCTGTAAAACAGCAATATTTGCTTTCCAATGAATGTCTGCAGGCCAACTCAGAGTGCCTAGGTGCTAACAATCTTGTAATTAGGAAACTGATTTCTGTTCTCTAGCCCAGGCACTCCCTGCACAAAGTAACATTTCCTCCCTATTAAACAGGTCCTCTCTCTGCAGACTGTTGGGAGCGTGGCCTTTGTCTGCACCTTCGGTAAAAACCACAATTACTAATGGAATCACTGCCATGAGTTTCACAGTGTTTCTTAATAATACCGTTCGGTGGGAGTGGATATCATTTGTCTACATTCCTAAGACTCTGGCTCTACTCCTGCAGCATCACAATTTTTACAGAAATGAATCTTGATTTTATCCATAAAAATAGTCTTTGATCCAAATGCTCCACCAGCAGTAGGATTTGGCCTGGTCCCTGGGTTCACACGTGGCTTACTGCAGCCCCACGTTCCGATTTTGAATCTCATGGGTAGTCATTCTCAGGATCACACTTTTTTAAACCTGTCAACACTGAACGTTAGATTCAATATAGAATTTATATCAAGTTATCACAAAGCCAGAAATTTTGGTTTGTCAAAAGGAGAGAAAGAAAGGACAGGGGGAAAGGTATAATGTCCTCGTTCTTGGGGCACAGCTCCCATCAAGCGTTCTTTATCTACTACAACACAGTCAATGCCCCTCACCTTTTAAAGATTTTATTTATTTACCTGTCTGGGAGACAGAAGGAGAGCACAAGCAGGGGGAGCGCCAGGCAGAGGGAGAACCCCCTCTCTGCTGATCAGGGAGCCCCATGTGGGACTCATCCCAGGACCCTCTGGGATCATGACCTGAGTGAAAGTCAGAGGCTTAAGCAACTGAGCCACCCAGCCTCCTTTTTTTTTTTAGTGACAAAGATTTGCATAGGGCGTGGCATCTGTTCCACCTGGCACTTTCTCCCCGTGCCATACAAGCATAGGGAAGAAAAGTGAAAATTCCAGGATCAAATATTCGAAGGTTAGCAGTGCTGAAGTAATTTAACGTGCCAGTTACTACATGAATAGAAAACCTCAAGTGGACTCCTAGTGCATACAAGCCATGTATTTGCAAAATTGAACACCTTCCACTCACCCGGTGAGCCAGGCACAAAATCTTGGACATATCCTTCCGCCTAATGCCCAACATCCAAGCAGCTTTCATTTTTGCTGATTATATGGCATCATTATTTTTCATTTTTACCTCTTACCTTCTATTTTTACTTCTCATAGCTTAAGTTATACTCAACATCTTGCTTAGATTTAGCTAATTATTATCTTGTCTGGCCTCGTGTCTTCCAGGCACTGTTTTCTTAAATCCAGCCTATAATCTAGTGTCAGCTTGGTTTTCGCCAGCTCCCATCATGTCACTTACCCGTGCTTACACACCTTCAAAGGCCACTTACTGTTGGCTAAATAATTCCCTAACATTTCATTCTGATGACAATGAGATTGATAGGATGGTGATATCTCTTAGAATGACATCTTTGAGTGTTACAAAAAATGTAAAAGGAAACTGAGCTTCTGAAGTAATAGTGTGGCTCTTCTGTGCTATTAAAATAATTCATTTTTATATTCTTGTGAATTAAATAACATACACTAACGAAGTCCGTGTGCACAAACTTATTTGTAAGAAAAACTAATAAAAAGAAAACGCACTGGGCACCATTTCATCAACACCAAAAAGAATTGTTTAAACTCATAGAGTTTACTCACGGTCCCAGGACGCATGTGGTAGGAGACTGCTTCAAAAGCAGGTCATTCTGCCCTAACAGATGATTCCCAGGTTCTAGTCATTATCATCAGCTGCATGTTCCTGCAGACTTCTCGAATGTGTGCCTTCTGACAAGATAAAGGAACAAAGAATCATCCTTCCCATGAAGAAGTGAATGAGGGAATTTTTTCCCCAAGATTTTGATTACATTTGGTGTTTTGCACTTCCAAATTAATTTCAGAACTAGTCACTGCACGTGCGCACACACACACACAAACACACACACACACACAAATATATACAAACTTCTTGGGATTTTTATTGAATTTGCACTGAATCTGTAGATTCCTATAGAAAAAAATCTTAAAAAATACCAAATATTGAAATCCATTAATATGATCTGCCTTTCCATTCATTTAGTTGTTTTTAGATTTCCTTAATATTTTGGAGTTTTCACTTTAGAGTTTTTGTTAAACCGGTTTTAGAATTATTGCTAAGTAATAGCATTTTCTTGATAATAATGGAAATCTCATTTAAGCATTACTAAGTTTACTTATAAATTACTGACACTGGAGTCTTTTTCTTGGCATAATTTGGGGTTGCATGTTGGCCATTGGAGGATGGGATGATTATCTTCTTCCAAAGAGTGTTTACCCTTTCAGGCAGCTAGACTAGGACTGATCACTTCAATACGGTTAAGGACAAAGCTATCTAAATCCTGTTTTATGATGCTGGCAATCTTTATTGACCTTTGGATGGCCTCTGCTTAAAGAAAAGCAATAAATTGTGGGGCTCATATTTTGGATATCCCCTCTCTTAACACCAAATTTTGGTCTCACAATTCTCTGATTTTCATTTTTCTACCCCTGAGAAACTACCAAAAACATAGTCAGTTTCACTGCCAATAAATAGCAGCCTTCTGACCAGTAGTCTGCCTGGATCTCTTGCATTTTTTTCACATATTTTTTAAAAAATTATTTATTTGGCAGAGAGAGAGAGATCACAAGTAGGCAGAGAGGCAGGCAGAGAGAGAGGGGGAAGTAGGCTCCCTGCCGAGCAGGGAGCCTGATGTGGGGCTCAAACCCAGGACCCTGAGATCATGACATGAGCCGAAGGCAGAGGTTTAACCCACTGAGCCACCCAGGCACCCCAGATCCTTTGCATCTTGCCTCATATACAGAATGTACAAATGTCCTGAAATCACCCGAAACTGCAGCACGATAGCTTACCTTTCTTCCTTTTCTGAAAATTTTACAATTCTAGCTTGTTGCAGTAATTCTCAAATATCTTCAAACTAATGTCCTATCTATCTATTCACCATCTACCATTTATCTTTCAACTACTATAGTTTATTGGACTTTTTTTCCTGCCTTCCTTTGACAAGATACTTGGTTTGTGCAACTACTCCATTATATCTGAAAGCAGAAGTCCCTCACTTAAATGCGTCAATTTAATGATTTTTCTTTTTCTATTTTGAGAATGAAACCTTGAAAATTTAAAGAGTCTATCTTTCATTACTTCTTAAAAAATACCAATTTTTGCATGTCTTACTGTATTACTTCATTCAAATCTCTGCTTCAGTGGCTCTCTTCAGGCGTGCTTCCCTGCCACACCCCTATTTAAACTGGCCAATCCGCTCTCATGTTTACTATTTCCTTACACTGCTTTAATCCTCTTCTAAATAGTTATCACAAACTGAAATGATATACTTGTTTATTTCTTTATGCTTTATCTACAAAACTCTTAATTAATGAGCAGGTAACTCATTAATCTTTTTCACAAATGTATGTGGAACTCCCAGGACATTTTCTAATAAATTGTTTGTTTGCCACAATGAATGAATAAATGAATGACTGAAGAAGTACTATTCTTCTGAGCCAAGGATATTGTTCCTTTTGAGAAGTAGGGTAGCAGCTTTGCAATTTTGAAAGTATCGTGTCCAGAAATATGTGCGATACAGATCTATCTATATACATAAATATCTATCTATATATATATACAGATATATATGTCATTTCCAAACACTAATATCTGCCTTCTGAATTAGAATATTAATTATTAATGAAGTATATATATGGGAAAAAATTTAATAATTGATTCTGCTTTACCTTGGTAAACTGAAAAGACATAAGACATTAATGTTTTTGAAATTTAGAGTAGTTTCTTTAGTACTGGTGAATTACTCTCATCATTTTTAACCTAAACCCAGCCATTCACCATTATCTCCTCATGAATAACTATTTTTCACATGTACATAGTACTCACATACTCAAGCACATACTCCATAAATATACTGATACTCATAAACACACACACACACACACACACACACACACGTCTGTTACTACTATTTCAGATTGATTCTGGGCTACTTAGAAGATGAAAATCAGCCTGATCTGATACAATTCACAGGTAGCTCAACTGTTACTTTACTCTGTAATTACACAAAATCTGTGTTGAGTTACACTAAGAAAGTTCTGTTGATATCCATTTCATACGAACTAAATCTAAATCCTGAATCAAAATGGCATTTAAAATCTACTTAGATTGTGAAAAGACAGATCTCTGGGGAAAAAACAAAACAAAACAAAACAAAACACAAAAGCACACCTGGAAAAAAGTTCTTTAATTTTTAAAATACTTAAATATACTTACTTAATTTTCTTCAGGGATTCTTCACATGGTTGGATCTATGAACCCTGGGGTCTTATTAGTAATATTTACCACTGTATATCCATCTTTCTGAATACTATATGTCAGAAAAATCAAACCTGTACAGTTTAAAAATGTGTTACAGCTGGAAATGAGCAAAAGATCACTCTGCAGGAAATGTCTATGAGAAAACCAATTCTCAGCACAAATGATTGTGAAACATACCACCATCGGCAGGCAAAGTAGCTAAAGTGTGACTTTGTGTTGAATTTTGCCACAGAAATCAATTGTGCTAATCATGTGTTCTAGGTGTTCATACTTAGCTTATAAAATGAAGATATTCCACTATGTTTCTCAATAATCAATAAGACACTGTGGTGAGTGTTAGTTTATTACTAAATAGTTTTTCAGAGTTGATGTGCCATCAAAAGCAATTTCACAGAAAAAAATGGGGAAGTAAATATTAATAAAAATTGTCATTTAGTTTTGTTTGTAAGACAAGAGAAAAATCTATAAATTATATGTATGCACACACTCAAGCACACACATTAAATTATATGTAATATAAGGAGTGTCTTTTTTTTTTTTTAAAGAAAACACTGGTAAGAGAATATGGGAAATAACATGTTACATTTAAAAAGCACAACGCACTCTAATAATGTGTGTATTTAGGAATCATATCACCCTTATTTCAATCTGCTCAGCTAGGTCTTAATTTAAAGTTGGCAGAACAAAATAAAAAATGAAGAAGCTTAAAATAGAAGCTGACTATTTTCCTTAAATTGAAAACTTTTCAAGTTGAAGCTGAAATAATACATTTAAAAAGATATCAAAATGCATTTTAAAAGATACCAGATACTT
Source organism: Lontra canadensis (assembly GCF_010015895.1). Lineage (NCBI taxonomy): Eukaryota > Metazoa > Chordata > Mammalia > Carnivora > Mustelidae > Lontra > Lontra canadensis. The sequence continues at coordinate 9,566,760 of NW_022631061.1, forward strand.
GGTCCTCTTTGTTTTCGCCAGCTGTAGTTTCTGGCTTCCAGCTATAGTTTCTAGTTTCCATCTTTAAGCTAATGTTCAATCAATTACACATGAAATGAAAATTCTCACTTTTCCTTCTGCCTACCCTACTCTGGTAAATATTTGCCTCCCACAGGGCTTCACTTGAGCCCCAATTAAGTGGGAATGTTTGAAATAAAATTTCTCTCAGTCTCTTTTACCTGAAGTATATTTTTGTCTTCCTTTTCACATCCCTTTCAATTTCATGGACAAGTCCAACATCTCCCCATAAAACAAATGATTAAATGTTTTCTACAAAATGTCAGTGGTGTGCTTTGAATGGTACCAGGATAGAATGTCTCATCTAATTGACTGGCAAATGAAATAAGAAATGTCATTTTTATCTAAAAGCTGATTTTAATGAGAAGACTATACCATTTATATTAACAATTGTTTCTTTTCAGATTCTTAGAACAGAAAGCATGTCAAATATTAATTGTAATTCATCACCAAATTATGGTATAGTACAAAAAAATCACAAATAATGCCAATATTATCTAATTGAATTCTGCTTTTACAAGTAGTATGGATTGGATATTCTGCATAAAAACATCCTGATTCTGGATAAATTTTAAATGTCTTGTTAAATTCACAAAATATTAAGGCAAAGCCCCAAAGAATAATAAAATAAAAATATAGCGAGGTGAATCAGTGTTAAGACAACATAAAAACTTCTTTTTTTTTTTTTCCTGTTGAAGGAGGAGGGGTGAAATCTCTTACAAATAATTTAATGGATTTGACAGGGGAGGACACCTCTCTCAGAGAAAGACTGCAAATAAAAGAATTCAAATACACTGTGAGCAAGCAACCCAAAAGAAAAACTATCTGTATTTTAGGTCCAGATTAAAATGATCTCTCCTGAGGGGCACCTGGGTGGCTCAGTGGGTTAAAGCCTCTGCCTTCGGCTTGGGTCATGATCCTGGGGTCCTGGGAACGAGCCCCGCATCGGGATCTCTGCTCAGCAGGGAGCCTGCTTCCCTCTCTTTCTCTCTCTCTCTCTGCATCTCTGCCTACTTGTGATCTCTGTCTGTCAAATAAATAAATTAAAAAAATCTTTAAAAAAAAAATCTTTAAAATGATCTCTCCTGAGATTTTGTAATGAAGTGCTGTTTCACTTGGGCCTAGAATATAGAGTTGTTGTGCCCACATAGTTAGAAGATCTCTAGGTGAAAAAGTAAATTATAGAATTTTTTGGTACGTGAAGAGGTAAGTTCAAACTTTCTGTATGGAAATTTCTTCAAATGAAGACCCTCAAGCTAATGTTTAGATAAAATGAACTCAATAGAAAGAATGCAAAAACAAAGAAGTTAAGTCAATATGAGTAAATATAAGAAAAAATTTCAAAGGAGTTCAGAGGGAATTATTAGAGATAAAACATAAATAAAATTGATCAGTTTTGTAAGTTATTAAGAATAGAATATAAACCTGAAACAAAATAATTTGTAAAAGGCTATTAATAAAGCAGAAATATTTAAAAATGGACCACAAAACTTCTAGAAGTCAAAAAATAATAACAAATAAAAAATTAGTTGATAAGTAATATAGCAGATTTTGTGATAGATTAAAAATTATTGAACCAAAGGTATACTTATGAAATTATACATAATGCATTATAGAGGCATAAGTAGAGATGGAAAACATGGAGAGTTTGAGACATATGTATGATAAAATGAGAAAATTTAATATTTTTTTAAACTGTGTTCCAAAAAGGGAAGTGAGGGATAGTATGAGGATATAATATCTGAAAATATTCCAGAAAAATAGAAAGACTTGAAGGTTTGAGTTCAAATCGTTCATTGAATTTTCACAATTACAATAAAAAAAAAAAATCCACACCTAGTCCTATTATAGTAAGAATGAAGGGCACTAAGAGAAAATATTAAATTCAGGAAGAAGAAAAAAGACATCAGGTGCAAAAGAATCACAAAGAAAACTAGGATATATAGGGAGAATGTATCCAAAAAGTTAGGAAATAGAACTACCAACTTAGAACTTTATACTCAACAAAACTATCTTTCAGTAATGAATGGGAAAAATAAATCAAGAGAAAAAAAATGGTGCAAGAATAAGATTATGACCAAACTTGATATAAAAAAAGAAGGAAGAAAAGTCATAGAAAAATCAAGACAAATATGAAACAAAATAGAATGTGTAAAAGATATGAACAGTCATTTCATCAAAGAAGAGGTATGATGATCAATAAATATATGAAAATGCTCAATGATGCTTAGTAATCTGGGAAATGCTCACTAAATGAAATATGATTTTACATTCAACAAAAAGTAGTGTATCTAGAAAGGACCAGTATTGGTGTGGTCATGAAGCAATGGAATTCCTATATATAGCATTTGTGGAAGTCAACCATTATAAACACTTTTGAAGACAATGTGACATTAAGTAATTTGAAAGATATGCATACTTGTGACCAAGCATTTTCAACTTCATTAAAGTACCAAAGAGAGTCTCATAGAAATGGGCATTGGGAGGCATTTGCAATATCACTGCAGTAATGTCTTGGAGTCTATTTTATCTAATATTATTGTAGACAACCCTTATACAAACAAGCATTATTATCCTGTTTCTATAATATACACTTTCATCAATTTTCTTCCAACCTTTTATATTTATATTTATATGCATTTATATTTAAAGTCCATTTTTTTAGAACCATATTGATTTTTATTTAGAAACCATATTGATTGGCCTTTTTTTTTTTTTAAATTCACTCTGTCAGGCTCTGCCTTCTAATTATGTTTCCATTAACATTTAATGTGATTATCAATAAAGTTGGATTCTATTATATTATTTAATTACTGGTTTCCTTTGTGTCTGTTTTTTTTATTTAAACTATTTAACTATTAATAAATATTTATTATTTTTTTCTTGCCAACTTCCTTAGTTTCTTTTAAATCCCTTCTCTAACTTCCTGAGTTGAATAATGTAGACCAGTGGTTTTCAATTTTTAACTATTCTTGGCAGGTATTTAACTTAGGATTTAAATAATGGAGTATTCCTGAAAACATTTGCTATTTTAGTAATTACACTTTATATTCAGTCACTTTACAGCACTCAATAGTATCTAGTACTGAAATCTCATGAAGAATTTAAAAAGGACTTTCTCAGAATTATGTATAAAACCAATTAGCCCAGAATAATAAAATTACAAATTCGGTCTATTGTCTTCTGGGCAGGAAAAGAACCAGCAATAATTAATTGTAGGCACAATATTTTAAGCATCACTTTTTATGATATTTCACAGAATATGTCCATTAAAGCCACTGGCTTGCCCTTCTTAGTAATTGTTCTCTATCATTTTTTTTTCCCTCTCTCTTATTTTCTTCTTTTTAGTTCTTACATCATTTAAATACTCAGTGATTAGTGCCATCATCAACTCTTTTTCTTCCAACATGTTGATCTAATTTAGCATGTGTGGTTCACAACTGCATGGTTATCGATAAAATTTTGAAAAACAAGGACAGGTTTATTTTAGTGCTATACAACTGATAGACACTTTATAGCTTTATGTGTTTCCTTGCAAACGAGCTGCCAACAAATTTATTTGTTCAACAGCATTCATATTTCTTCTACCCACAGTATGTTTAACATTCTGAAACTCACCTAAATGGTATCTTCCCTAAAAGTTTTACTTCTGAAGTGAAAAAATGGTATAGAAACTTCTGCTGGATTATATACACAGTATTAATTGACAACTAATTTTTTTTTCAGATATACAACGCAATATCTTTTTATGTGTTTATTTCTTCTATATTACTATTCCTTAAGGTATTATTATCAGTACCTTCCTAATTTATGAGTATTAAAAACTATATAGGGATTATTTCATCACCTCAGGAATATGAAGAGGTAGACAAGGGAAGATATTATTTGTGCTTCATGGATGTAGGAAAAAAAAATGGCTGACTTACTAGAATAAACAAGTTGGTGGATGAAAATAAAAACTAATTATTCTGATTTCTTGGTATCATAATGCTTCATTATTAAAATAAAATTGTTATTCTGCATTGACTGCTTTTAAAAATACATTTTGTGGTGTTCATGGGATTGGAAGGGAGACAAACCATAAGTAACTCTTAATCTCACAAAACAAACTGAGGGTTGCTGGGGGGAGGGGGCTTGGGAGAGGGAGGTTGGGTTATGGACATTGGGGAGGGTATGTGCTATGGTGAGTGCTGTGAAGTGTGTAAACCTGGAGATTCACAGACCTGTACCCCTGGGGATAAAAATGCATTATATGTTTATTAAAAAAAATTAAATAAATAAATAAATAAATAAAAATACATTTTGTGGTGTTCAAAGCTTAGGGGAAGTTAAGAAAGGATTAGAGAAAAAGATCAAGTAAGTTGAGAATTCAGAATTTCTCGGATTTCATGCACACTGACATTTGAATCTCTGAAATTTTTTTTTCTTTTATTTCAACAAATGAGAGAGTGTGTCAACCAAGTAAGTCATGCATAACATTTTACGTTGCCTTCATTTATTAATAGAAAACTGCATTAGGTATCACTTAAGTTTTACTGTGACCAATAATAGAAAATCCATGTGAAAGCATAGAAAAACACCAAAATCAAGATCTTACATGGGTATCTAAAGTATATTTACTCTTCATTTGCTTAGGGTAATTAAAAAGAATTAAGGAAAAAGTATGGATTAAAATAGAGAGAGTACAAAACAAAAAAGGAATAATAATGGAAACCAACACTACAAAAATCTTCTACATTCCTGGCATATTACCTAAGTACTAATCATAAATTAAATAAATGTTAATTAAATCTTTACTTATTCCTCACAAAAAACAATGCATAGTTACATGCCTATTTTATAAATGATGATAAAAGTACTTTCATGGAAATTAAGTAATATTCAAAGTCACATTATTGAAGGTGATAGAATTAGGATTCAAAACAAGTCTTCCTGTCTCCAACCCATGATGTTTCCACTATATCGTAAGGGAAAGGGAAGAGGTATTTTATTATTTCTTTTTTGTTTGATTACAGTTGACACACAATGTTACATCAGTTTTATGTGTACAACATAGTGATTCGACAAGTATATAAATTCTGCTATGCTCACCACAAAAGTTTCACATTCTCATAATGTCAAACTGAGAAGATGACATAAGATAGGAATCCAGGCCTTTCTTGCTCCCTATAAAATATAGCTTACTTTCCTGTAAACAAAGAGAAAAAATACCAGGTTGTATAATCACTGTACTTTAATAACACTGATAATATACTAACGTTTATAAATTGTTTGTTGTATTTTAAGAGTTTTATTTCACTTAGTTTTCATATTATCACTATTTTGCAGATAAGGAAACGGAAGTAGATTGAGTTTAAGTAGTTTGCTTGAGGACAAACTTCCTAAGAGGTGAATGGTCAAGATTAAAACCCAGGCAATTAGCCTCAAACCTATGTGCTTGACCTCTATGCCATACTGATTTAGTGATCTGAAATACATTAGGTTGACAAAATGGCCCATTCTAGTTCCAGGAGTTTAAGACTGTGGAGTATATTTCTTTTGAACTTAGTATACTGAGCAAAGGACCAGAGAAAAATTCAATATAACTACAGAGCAAGTATTTTTGTGACTTTAGGCTAGCTACCAAATATTTCTGATTATTAAGTGTCATCATATATAGTATGAGAAATTCAGTCTGATAAGCTTTATGGTATCTCTGCGCACTAAAGTTCTATATTAAATAAATATATTAAGGCAATTATTTTCTTAAAATCAGTCATTACGGGGACACCTGGGTGGCTCAGTCGGTTAAGCATCTGACATTGGCTCAGGTCAGGCTCCTGGGGTCCTAGGATCAAGTCCTGCGTCAGGCTCCCTGCTCAACAGGGAGTCTGCTTCTCCCTCTGCCTGCCTCTTTCTCTCTATCTAACAAATAAATAAATAAAATCTCTAAAAAAATCAGTCAGTACAGACATCATTAGAGATATTGTGAGTTCCATGCATGTCAGACTGCCATGATAAAGCAAGTATTGCAATAAAGTGAGTCAAATGAATTTTTTGGTTACCCAGTTTGCATAAAAGTTATGCTTACACTATTAGGTATGCAAGAGCATTACGCCCAAAGAAGAAATGTTCATACCTTAATTTTAAAAAAATGCTTTATTGCTAAAAAAAAAAAAAAAAAAAAGGCTAAGTATCATTTTTGCTGAGTGGCTTGTAATTTCTGTGGGTGGAAAGGCTTGGCTTGATGTTGATGTCTGTTGACTGACCAGGTTGGGTGGTTGCCAAAGCCTGCGTGGCTGTGGTAATTTCTTAAAATGAGACATCAACAAAGTTTGCCACATAGATTGACTCCTTTTTTCATGAACGATTTTTCTATAGCAGGAGATGCTGTTTGATAGCATTTTACCCACAGTAGAACTTCTTTAAAATTGGAGTCAGTCCTCTCAAAACTTGAAGCTGCAAACTAAGCTTATGCATAACTAAGTTTGCATAATATTCTAAACTCTTTGTTGTCATTTTAACAATCTTCACAGCATTTTCACCAGGAGTAGATTCCATCTCAAGAAACCACTTTCTTTACTTATCCATCCCAAGCAACTCCTCATCCATTCAAGTTTTATTATGAGATTGAAGAATTCATTCCCATCTTCTTGTTCCACTTCTAATTCTCGTTTCTTGTTATTTCCACCACATCTGCAGTTACTCCCTCCACTGAAGTCTTGAAACCCTCAAAGTCATCCATGAGGGCTGGAATCAACTTCAGCTAAACTCCAGTGAATGTTGACATTTTGACCTCTTCCCATAAATCATGAACATCTTTAATGGCATCTGGAAATGGTGAATTGTTTCCAGGTTTTCAATTTTGTTTGCCTGAATCCTTCAGAAGAATCCCTATCTATGACAGCTATAGCTTAACAAAATGTATCTTAAATAAAAAGACTTGAACGTCAAACTTACTCCTTGACCCATGGGCTGCACAACAGATGTTGTGCTAGCAGGCATGAAAACGATATTAATCTCATTATACATCCCCATCAGAATGCTTGGGTGACCAGATGTGCTGTCAATGAACAGTAATATTTTGAAAAGGATTTTTATCCCAAGCAGTATGTCTCATCAATGAGCTTAAAATATTTAGTAAACCATATTGTAAACAGATGTGTTTACAAATTAACACATTTGTAGACACATTACCCAGGCTTTGCTGTTCTATTTATAAGGCACAGACAGAATAGATTTAGCATAATTTTTTTAAAGATCTCAGGATTTTCAGAACGGTCAGTGAGCATTGGTTTCAACTTCAAGTCACCTGCTGCATTAGCCCCTAAAAAGAGTCTGTCCATTGAAGCTTTGAAGTCAGGCATTGACTTCTCCTCTCTCACTATGAAAGTCCTAGATGGCATCTTCTTCCAACAAAAGGCTGTTTCATCCACATTGAAAATCTGTTGTTCATTGTAGGCACCTTCACTAATTGTCCTAACTAGACATTCTGGAGAACTTGCCATAGCTTCTCCACCAACACTTGTTGTTTCACCTTGTATTTTTATGTTGTGGAGCTGGCTTCTTCCCTTAAACCTCATGAACCTACCTCTTCTAGCTTCAGACTTTCCTTCTGCAGCTTCCTCACCTCTCTCAGCCCTCACAGAACTGCAGAGTGTTAGGGCCTTGTTCTGCGTTAGTCTTAGGTTTAAGAGAGTGTTGTGGTTGATTTGATCTTCTAACCGGACAACTAGGAATTTCTCCGTATCATCAAGGCTGTTTCTTTTTCTTACCATTCATGTGCACACTGGAGTAGCACTTTTAATTTCCTTCAAGAGATTTTCCTTTGAATTAACAACGTAGCTAACTTTTTGGCACAAGAGGTCTAGCTTCTGGCCTCTCAATACTCAACGTGCCTTCGTCACTAAACTGAATCATTTCCGGTTTTGATTTAAAGTGAGAGATGTGCAACTCTTCCTTTCACTTGAACATTTGGAGGCCATTGTAAGGTTATTAACTGGCCTAATCTGAATATCGTGTCTCAGGTTACAGGGAGGCCCAAGGAGAGGGAGAGACAAAGGAACAGCCAACCAGTGAAGAGGTCAGAACACACACATTTATCAGTGAATTTAGCATGAGGCTACTCTCTTTTCCATTCAGACTGCTATAATAAATGCCATAAAATGGGTAGCTTATAAACAACAGGAATTTATTTCTCACAGTTCTGGAGGATGGGAAGTTCAAGATCGGGGTGTCAGCATGGTCTTACAGGAATAGCTTTACCAATTATTTTCTCATCTTTATATTCTCTTTGGGAAAGACTGTTCTGAAAGCAGATGGAAACAGTTGTTCTAAGTGTGAAAGCACTCTATGGTCTCCTACCCACTATTTCCTCTTTTCTAATCTTTTTGGTGACAGCTGGCACTGAGACAAGTTCATAAAAATACAAACATGTTTTTACATGAAGTCATGTACAAAGTTGGGGCTAAATAATATGAACCTTTCAGAAGAACACCTCTCCATCTGGTATAACTTACTAATAGGCCTCACAGAATCACCTCAGAGATAAGAGAGGTAGGTGTTATCCTCCCCGGGCTTTTTTTTTTTTTTTTTTAAAGATTTATTTATTTATGGGAGAGAGAGAGCAAGAAGGGAGGAGCAGAGGGAGAGGGACAAGAAGATGCCACACTGCACGTGGAGCCCTACACAGGGCTCAATCCCACAACCCTAGAGATCACAACCTGAGCCAAAATAAAGAGTCAGATGTTTAACCAACAGAGCCATCCAGGTGCTCCAACCCTAGTCTTTCTTTAAAAAGCCAAAAAAAAAAAAAAAAAAAAGCATAGGGAAACTACTATGTACAGGGCATAGTTGCTGTAGAAGAAAATAACAAACCAAGTATCAGCATAGTTACTAGTCTTGAGAATGAAAGTGCTCAGTTCATGCTGTGCTGAAAATTTAGATAGGGAAGGGTGCATAGTCCACAGGGGAACATATCATTTCTGCATTGCTGACTGTGTTCCTAGGTGTGAGGGAAGTCCCTCTTTGTTGAAATTAATGAGGTCACACCAGGGGCTTCCCAGGACCTGGAGCACCATTAGGCTGGTATCTGGGCAAAGGCTCAAATAAACCTAGTAACATGGGAGAGAAGGAAGAAATATTTCTTGTTTCTCTACACATGAAAGGGTGTGCAAAACACTCAGATTGAAAATGAATGATCAAATCTGTGAACCTTTATTTGGAGATAGATGCGATTTAGTCAAGTTTTCAGAACAATATATTTTATTAACATATTTATGGATATTATATATATATACACACACACATACTACTAGTGGTAATAATTATGAACTATCAAGCTCATATATTAATACTGACTTACATGCTTATATACATTAAATTATATGATAAAGGGGCAATTAGCTTTAGATATTTGTAAATTTCACTTATATTTTTAGAAAGATGCTTTATTGTTTTGTAATATTATCCCAGAGTTCACTCTGTTCCAAGAGTGGTTTGGAGTTTTCCCCACTGTATTTGTTTATGATATATTTGTATATGGCATTTCTGAAACAGACATATGATGACACAATCTCATACATAATTATTATGACCACTTAGTTGATACACATTACATCATTCATATCTTCTTTACCTGGGATTTAAATTTAACGATTTCTAATTGAAAGTAAGAATCCAATAGCTTTAGTTTTTTATAAGGTGTATTTTGTACCCTATCAGTTGCATTTAAATGATACTTTCACAAGTTCACCATCTGACAGTTTCTTTCCTCAACACATTTTAAAAATAAGGTGATATCTCCTACAGTAAGATTTATTTTGAATGTACATATCCATAGAATGTTCAATTCCTTAAATTTTAGTCTTTTTTATTCCTTAAATTTAACTTCTATGTACATATATGTCTCCTTATAATATAGAATTAGAATATAAGGTAATTATTCCCAAATGTTTAATATGTCACTGTATTTTCTATGTGTGAGATACCAAGAAATGTGATTTTCATATATTTAACCAACAGAAAAAAAAAAAAAAAAGAAGAAGAACCAAGCAGTCTTTTACATTCAGAATATTTGTGGCACAAAGGCCTCACTTGCCTTTTAGGACAATGATTTAAATTTGTTTTTTCTTCTGAATACCTATGACTAAAATATTTTACCAAATTTGTTTTGGTGAGAAAAGTAAAAAAGGAATAAAGCTACTTTAAGGAGTTTGAGAAGAAACAATTTTCATACCATTTGGTTTAAGCCAAGCCCTTGAGTATCACTGAGTAATTTTGCACTAAAAAAACAGTTGAGAGACCAGTGAGAAGGTTTTCATCAATGTCCACGGTTGCCAAGTTGGAACTATGCTGGGGATATTTAATCTATATTTCATTTGATTTTCAAATCAGTCCTGAAAGGTAAGGAGATTTGCCCATTTGACAACATGAAGCTGAGGCTTAGACATATTGAACACTCAGGTTGAAGTCCTGAACTTGCTTAAGGTCAAGTGGTTACCCAGGTATAGCTGGAGCTTCAGCCAAAATTCTAACAAACCCAGAACATTTTGTACCATGTCATAGCTACCTGCTCATATGAATTGCTAACATATCCCCAGGTATTAGGACTATTAAGTTAGAGTTGCTTAAAGTATTATACTTTCCAAAATTAAAGGAGAAGATAGAGCTTTCTTTTATTAGAGTATAAATGCAAATGCTTTTCCAAATCATATACCACCAACAGGAAGCCTGCAGAAATTAATAATTGTGCCAGCTATCAATCTTTTCATGCATAAAATTCAAAATTTGTTACTCTGCCTACAGATGAAATGTCATTTTATAAAAAGCTAATTATATGCACCCACAAGTTTGCCTGTCAACACCAATGAGCCAATAGCAATCTGCAAAAGCTAAAATTGAGTATAATATTAAAATCATTCTAACATAGGCATAAAATTACATAGTTTATTCAAACTGTGTTGAATATCAATAGAATTTAATTTTAGAATGAACCAGAAGCTTTTGGAATTACACAATTAAGGATAATTTGAATGACATTAGAGCTCATCCTGACATTAACCTAACTGCATAGGCAAGGACTCTGAGGACCAGAGAGAGAAGTGAACTGCTCCTATCTGGGTAGAGGTGGGGCTGGCAGGCAACCTTCTTTTTGTGTTTTCATCCCAGGGATAAGCCAGTACTTCACCTTTAATCTCTGTTTTGTGCCTGAAGTCATATAAGGATTATTCATTTCTTTATTTAAATCTACCATAACTAAGTCTGGGAAATAACTGAGACAGTTTACAAATAGAATTTTGAAAGATGGAATAAACTAAAAGTAGGAGTAAAAGAAGAGATAAAAATAAGGATTTATTTATGAATGGACCTAGGAATGACATATCAAAAAGCATGCTATGAAGACCTACACATCTTGTTTTAAATTAGCTTTCAATTTGGCTGTTAGCTTCCCGGTACAAAAGCAAGACCTACAATTTGATCTTGTATGTAATTGACTGTATCCACAAGTTAAGAAGCATGCTTACCCCTGAAGGTGGTGGTGGTCAGGAGCTGACTCACACCACCTCAACCACTTCATAGGATTCAGTTTATAAGCATCTTTTCCCCACTCTGAGGCCTGGGATGTCACATTGGTATCTTGAAATCAGCCACTGGGAAGAATTTACACCATGGGAATCAGTACATGCTACAAATGAGGGCTTTTTGCTCCCTGCAGAGCTAGTTGTCAAATATTTATCAGCACATCACTACTTAAGGGACTTTTCATGACACAGACAGACACACCTTATAGTATCCCTCACATTAGAATGATAAGTCAAAGATACAATTCAGTAAAAAAAAAAAAAAAAAAGAAAAGAAGATCTCATGGGGTGTCAAAGCACTGTAGTCTAGATAATCTCATCTTGGGCGGTAAGAACTGAAAGATAGATTTTAGATTCTGTGCAAAAAGTAATGAACCACAGATGTTTCTTTAAATATTTTCCTCTGAGTTGGGTATCAATCAATACTGGGCAGTAATAAGTTCACACAATTGTGTGTGTGTGTGTGTGTGTGTGTGTGTGTGTGTGTGTGACAACTTCTTGGAATCTAACCAAAAACACCAAATCTGAGAGAATTAAGGCACCTTAAGAGGATTATGACTCAAGCCTTCTTTCCACTCATTCATTCCTGGTTTATTTCTCCTCCTTCAAATTGGGTATTGAAGTCCCTGTACTCAGATAAACCAGACCTGGGGTGGGGGGTGGGAGGGATGGGCACCTGGCTGGCTCAGTCAGTGGAGCATTCGACTCTTGATCTCAGGGTCATGAGTTTGAAACCCACATGGGATGTAGAGATTACATAAATGAATGTTTATAAATAAATAAATAAATAAATAAGAACTGGGAGAGGAAGTGTGTAACCTAAACCTAGAAAACAAGCCAACTAGTGGACCACTAGTTCCACTAAACAACTATCTTGACTTCATAAAGTTATGTTGGCCTTAAGATGCCTAATAAAAGTATCTCCAAAGAGATGCACAGAGTGTTTGTTTTGTTATTAGTCCTTTTGCCTTTCTGGGTCAGCTGTTTTGCAACTTATTCTATGTGAGTATTCTATTCTATGTAATTCTATGTGAGTATATGGTCAACTCATATACATATATATGCATTCACATATACAAATGTATATGTATGAATTTATATATTAAATTCTCTATACTACTCTATGCTATATATTAACCATGATGTATCATGTTAAATTAATTTTGAAGGTCATTATATCTGAGTTTTGTGATTACTGACTATTAAGTTTTGTGTCCTGTCCTGAAGGCCATAAAATTCTTGGTCTCGATCTCTACATTCTATAAGAAGGATGCAATCTGTTTTACTCCTTTGGTATCTATCAGTCACACCTACATTATGTATAGAATGCATCTTTTAAAAGTAGATGCCACTGGGTGCCTGGGTGGCTCGGTCACTTAAGTGCCTATCTTCAGCTCAGGTCATGATCCCAGGGCCTGGGATTGAGTCCTGCTTCTCCCTCTCCCCACCCCAACCCTCTTGTGCTGCTCTCTCATGTTCTCTCTCTCAAATAAATAAATAAAATCTTAAAAAAAAAAACAAAGTAGATACCACCATGCTTTTCATCCAATAAACAAATAATCCAATTAAGGCAGGCAGAAGAGGGGTGTTTGGGTGGTTTAGTTGGTGAAATGACTGACTCGTGATTTTGGCTCAGGTCATGATCTCAGGATTGTGGAATCAAACCCACATGTGGCTCCACACTCAGTAGATAATCTGCTTGAGATTCTCTCTCTCCCTCTGCCCCTCCCCACTGTCTTAAATCAATCAATCAATAAATGACAATGGACAGAAGAAATATATATATATCTCTATCTATATATATAGATAGATAGATCTACCTAGATCTATCTATCTATATATATAGATGTGGGGGATATATAGATACACGCGCGTGAGCGCGCACACACACACACACACACACACACACACGGTGGGATGTTACCGTAATAAAGAAGGAAATCTTGCCATTTGCAATGACATGAATGGAGCTAGAGAGTATTATGCTAAGTGAAATAAGTCAGAGAAAGACAAATTCCATATGATTTTACTCATATGTATAATTTAGGAAACAAAACAAACCAGCAAAGTAGTGGGGGGAGACAGAGACAAACCAAGAAACATGCTCTTAACTAAAAACAAACAAACAAAATCCCCAAAACCAAAAGTATAGATGTCACTGTGTTTTCAAAGGACACCATCACCAAAATGAAAGAAAATCCACAGAATTGGAAAAATCCACAAAATGAGAAAAACACTTGCAAATGATAGATCTGTTAAGGGACTTGTACCTAGATTATATAAGGAGATATCTATTTTTTTCATATAAACCAATAATAAAAAGATATGAAACCCAATTAAAAATTGGTAAAGGATGAGAGTAGACATTTCTTCAAAGAAGAGATAAAAATGGTCAATAAGCCTATAAAAAGATATTCAACAGTATTAGCCATTAGAGAAATGTAAGTCAGAAATATGAGATGCCACTTCATATATACTAGAATGTCTAAAACAAAAAAGGTATTAAAAAATATTGACGATGAAGTGGAGGAATTGGAACTCTCATATGTTGCTGATGGGAATATAAAATATTTTATAAAATATAAAATGTTCATTGGAAAACAGTCTAGCCATTCCCCAAAGTTCAAATCTAGACTTAACTTACTATGAGCCAACAATTCCATTTTTGTATATACACCTGAATGGAATGAAAAGACATGTTCACATAAAGACTGGTACATTAATTAAGTAATTAAGCACTACTGTTAGAGCCCAAAAGTGTAAACAACCCAAATGACCATCAAACTGAACAGTTGATCAAAAATGTAGTATATCCAGCGACAACCACGTGGGCTGTCAGTTAAGCATAGATGAACTTTGAAAATATTGTGCCAAGTGACAGAAACCAGTGACAAAAGACCACATATCATATGAATTCATCTCTATAAAATGTCCATAACTGACAAATATAAGACAGGAAGTAGGGTAGTAATTACCTTTGGCTGGGGCCAGAGGTTGGGTACAATAGGGAGTTACTACTAATAGATATGAGTTTTTCTCGAGGATGATGAAAACATTCTACAATTTATTTTAGTGATGGTAGCACACCTCTGTGAATATATAATGACTGTAAAAATTATTGAATCATATTCTTTAGATGGGTGAATTATATGAATTCATTTCTCATTAAAACCATTATTTTTTTATTTATTTTTATTAACATACAATGTATTATTTGCCCCAGTAGTATAGGTTCTGTGAATCATCAGGCTTACACATTTCTCAGCACTCACCATAGCACATACCCTCACCAATGTCCATAACCCATCCACCCTCTCCCTACCCCCCCAACCCCCCACAACCCTCAGTTTGTTTTGTAAGATTAAGAGTCTCTTATGGTTTTTCTCCCTCCTGATCCCATCTTGTTTCATTTTTTCCTTCCCTAGCCCCCAATCCCTCTGCCTTGCCTCTGAAATTCCTCATAACACAGAGATCATATGATAATTGTCTTTCTCTGATTGACTTATTTTGCTCAGCATAATACCTTCTAGTTCCATCCACGTTGTTGCAAATGGCAGTATTTCATTTCTTTTGATGGCTGCATAGTATTCCATTGCATATATACACTGCATCTTATTTATCCATTCATCTGTTGATGAGCATCTAGGTTCTTTCCATAGTTTGGTTATTGTGGACCTTGCTGCTATAAACGTTCAGGTGCATGTATGCCTTTAGATCACTACATTTGTATCTTTAAGGTAAATACCCAGTAATGTGATTGCTGGGTCGTAGCGTAGCTCTATTTTCAACTTTTTGAGGAATCTCCATGCTAAAACCATTATTTAAAATATATATATATATATTTATTTACCTTAGAGAGAGGGAGCTGACACACACATGAGCTAGGGAGGCCAAAGGGAGAGGGAGAAAAAGAATCCCAGGAAGACTCTCCACTGAGTGCAGAGTCCAATACAGAGCTCATTCTCTTTCTCCTTGGTCCACTCAAATGGAAAATAGTTAGATTAAACTAGATGGTTTCTAAGATGGCTTCTAGAAGTGTGATATACCATAAAGGAGGTGTATGACCAGAATTAAACAACAGATATTTTGTAGCCTTCAAGAATAGATCTCTATATCAAAAGTGTTATTAAACCCATATAGATCCCTCATTCAGATAACTAAGGGGCAATGTAATTTTCTTGCTACTGAGCAAGTAATACAAATATCTTTAAGATAAAAATTAACTAGACAATTGTCCATTTATTTTTTTTTCTTGGTAGATCTTATCTCTGCCGTTTGCTAGTTGTGTGACTACCTATAAAGTGGGGATATAATTTACTTATCTCAATGAATTATAATAATGACTAGTTGAGAGAGTCCCATTACCTAGAAAAGACTAAATCTCTGATAAATGGCTGTTTTTAATTACAAAAGAAAAATAGTCAGCCACTGGGTTCTCCACCACAAAAAAATAATTCCACTCTATATAGGACATTTTGCACTCAGTTTTATTTACCGGGGACCAAGCTAAATTATAGATTTGTGATAAAATCTGAGCTAAACATTAATATCTGTAGAATTTGAAGGACCTCAGCCAAAATCTGTCTAACAGTCTCCTTTCTAGTCATCCATTCTGCTATCACCTTTGATGTGCTAAAAGAATCCTTCTATACGAGTTCACAGGGGTTGCTTGGATATTCATATTTATTCTCTGATTATTCATCAGTTCTCTGTGAATCAAAGCTGTGCCATATTGTGAAAACTTTATATACTTACTGACAACTTTTTCAATAGTCAAACTTCAGCTATTTAGCACTAACATCAGTAACTAAGAAAATTTAAAATATATTTTGCAATCATATAGAACTGGAACTGTTAAATAATAGTTCATTTATAAGGATGTAAGTATGATTAGATATAAATACCCTGAGATCCCCATTTCATTACTATTGCAACTTCTGAATAAATGATCTATTTATCAATTCATTTTATTGGACTTTTGTTATATTTGCTTAAATGTTTGTTTTCCTCAGTGAAGTTCTTGAAAGTTAAGTTTCACATTTTAAGGAAGTTTTTTTCAAAAGTTTGCATATATTTAGTTATTAAATATATTTATAGTTAACATGCATCTTCTGTGTCCTGCATAATTTGGCATGTATTTGATATATAATAAATTAAATGGCAAACCTGACTATCTCTTTGCAGTTTCTAATCTATTTCTGTAGACCATAGTTGCTGAATGCTTAATTAATTCATTAGAAAAAAACCATTGAAAATCTATCCAAATTAATCTTAATGTAGTTGATTAGTGAAGCAATAATGTTCAAGGGTATTTTATATGTAAAAAAGAATAATTTTATTTTTGAAAATAAAAGGAGGCTGGAACGTGATCCTCTTGAAACTTATTTGGTTTTTAATGTAAAGAACAATATTGGGGTACCTGGGTGGCTCAGTCAGTTAAGCCTGTGCCTTCAGCCTAGGTCATGATCCTGGAGTCTGGTGATAGAGCCAGGTATCGTGCTCTCCACTCAGTGGGGAGTCTGCTTCTCTCTCTGACCTTCACCCTGCTTGTGCTCTCTCTCTCTCTCACTCAAATAAATAAAATATTTTTTAAAAATTAAAATAAAGAGCAATATCAATGAAGTGAGAAAAAAATGGGTCTTAGTGTTGACTTTTGTTACTAAGTAGATGTGTATTATTGAACTGATAAGCCCCTTAGTTTTATTATGTGTAAACTAGAGAATTCAACAATTTCCAAAATTCATTCTGCCTGTAAAATTTTGATTATTCAATACAAACACTTTCCAAAAAACTATCCTTTTTTAGTTTCTTACAACTGAAAAACAAAACAAAACAAAACATTTTTCAATTACATTAGACCCTTCACCAGGAAAAGAAAACCTAAATGGAAATTGCTTATCAAAAGTATGAGCAAGGACTGCAACATTCTATGACAGGTGGCACTTCCCTTCCAGAGAAATGAAAAGCAGCTCAGGCTCTCATTTTTAAAGAAAGGTGGCATGCCACAACCTCAAAGCCAACTTTTGAAGTTTTGAAATCCCTTCATTTTGCAAGTCTCCCACCAAAAAACGCAGCAATCTTCTCCAGGAACTATAGCAGCAGGATGTGTCTAATTCACTAACATAGAACAGAAAAAACAAACATGCATGGGATTGTGTACACTGAATGACATGCTTCATGCTGCCTTACGTACTCTGCTGCTGCCATGAGACCCTATAATCTCAGGTGGTAGAAATGGGAGAGAATACATGCATATTTAAAAGATCTTGAAATTCATCCCCACAATATATTTTGTATTTATAATTAAGATTTTAAACAAAGCTATTTAAATTTGCCACATCACTGTATTCTCATTAGGCATACCCATATATGGCATATCCAATCATTTTTATGCTGAAAATTCCCAGTTTAAAGCAAAGGGTGGTGAAACGTATATTTAAATATCTTTCTCCTGCCTGAGTTTGGATTATTTTCCAGATCATTAATGCTTCCTGGAGAGGAAAAAAGAGGAGTTAAAAAAAAAAATCTTATTGAAGGTGTTCTTGTAATTAGGGTAAAATACAAAGTCTACAGTACTCCAAAGACAAGTGAAAGGACTAGTTCAAAATTGAGGAAGTAACACAATTCATCAAAACCAAACCTCAGCCCCTTACACTGCACTTCTTACTCAGTATTGTGTAGAAATTTCCTGGAGGTCTCTTGAAGCCGCCTCCCAGAACCCTTGTTTAGACTGTGGGCCAAAGATTCAAAAGGTTTCTGATAACACCCAACTTAATGAGAGTCTTTGGGATGTCCTGTTTAGATAATATTCACTAGTTATGTGGTTAATTATAAGCCTTTTATTCCTCACCTTGATACTGTCCCTACTTCTACATGCACACACATGCACACACACATTCACATACACACACACAACAGAATTTTGTTAAATATAAAAGTGTGGCATATTGGAAAAAGTCTTACAATGAAAAATTTTAAATATGTGGGGTTTTTACTATTTTATTCACCACTAACTAGGTGTGATATTTTTATACAAGCAAACCATCTCTCTGAGCCCCCTTTTCTCCCTTCAAAAGGGAAAGATATTTTACATTTCCTCATTGGGGTGTTGTGAGATGTGGCTGACAGTACTGCACGGCATTACAACAACCCCGACTCCAAGCACTTGTGCCATAGAGGAGAAAAAAGACAGTGACTCATGGTCTCCGAATACAAATATAAAGATAGTTGAGTTTTCCAAATTTATTTCCTTAAAGATCATCTCTCATGAGGTAGCAGTAAAATACTTCCATAGCTTAATAAGTAAAATCTACTGTAAAATATGGTAAAATACTAGTAAATACTAGTAAAATATTAGTCAATTTTATTTTGATGACTCAAGATTTGTTGTGCCTAGGAATCATAACGGTGACTATTAATCTTTCTTTTATAATCCTGTGAATGTCCAATGGAGATTGGACTGAATATGTCTGGAATCCAAGTCATGTTGAGATATATTTCTCTATCACTATATAATGCACACATTTTCCCCCTTGTATTGATCTCTTTCCTCTGGAGATCTTGTTTTTTCAAACCAAATGAGAATAAGATTTTCAAACAATGTAAGACTTGGCATATTAAAAGACATGTCTTGGATATTATTAGGTTTTCCTTAATGCTGTCAGAACCAAAATGTATACAATGACTACTTGTTGGTATTGGAAAGCAATCAATGCCAAATTATGGTTTTTGAATGAAGGAAGCATTGATGATTAGATATACATTCCAGCCTTCCTCCAAAGTCATTTTCCAATTTCTATGTTGCTACATAGAGCCCAGGATGACAGTGGCAGTTTTACTAGGCAGAGGGAAAAGAGAAGGAGTTCCAAGGTGCCCAAGTGGTTAGATTAGTAGGGGAGGAATGAGAGACATAGACAAGGAGCCTCAAAGGTATCATACAAATTGGGTCCTTGGCCAACTCTTAAACTGTGAATGCACAGATTTAAGCAGACCTGACTTAGAATAGCTTCTGAAATATGGAGATCCTGGCAAAGTGCAGAGAAGCCAAAACAGTACTTGGGAAATGAAAGATGACATTTGTCCCAGCTACAGGGGAAAGAATTTGATGAAGACCCTGAGCTTTAGCTTGAGACCCAATAAGATCATTTTATAAGAATAAGAACCAGTTCCTTGGAATAAGGACAAACCAGATATAGTGCCTTTAAAAAGCCTAAAACAAAATCTCAAAAGGATAAGAAAAATGTGCTTGGGTTCAACTGCTTGCTAGTACAGAAAAAAAAAAAAAAATAGTAAAGAGAAAGAGACCCAGAGATGATCCAGATGATGGAATTAGGATAAAGAAGACTTCAAACTAACTCTGATTAATATATTTTTTAAAAATCTGAGGAAAATATGTGAGGTTATTTATTAATTGAATTGATCTGACAGTAGATTAGATATAGAAGAATAGTTAGTGACTTCATTGACAGGGTAATAAAAATTATACATACTAAAGCAAAGAGGAACAAAATAATAAAAAAATAAAGCAATAAACATATGAGACATAATCAAAGAGTTGAATTGTAGTTGTTTCTCAGAAGGAGAAGATAAACAACATAGGAATGAAGCAATATTTGGAGAAATGCTGGTCTAGAATTTTTTAAATCAGATGAAAATTATCAACTTACAAGTTTATAAAGCTTAGTAAAATCTAATTTGGAGGGGCATCTGGTGGCCCAGTTGGTTAAACGACTGCCTTTGGCTTAGGTCATGATCCTGGAGTCCCAGGACAGAGTCCCGCATCAGGTTCCCTGCTCAGTGGGGAGCCTGCTTCTCCCTCTGACCTTTCCCCTCTCATGCTCTCTCTCATTCTCTCTATCTCTCAAGTAAATAAATAATAATAAGATCTTAAAAAAAAAACAATTTGGATAATTAAGAAGATAACTACATCCAGGCATATCATAGTCAAATCCCGAATGTCGAAGACAAAGGGAATATGTTTTTAAGTAGTCAGAGAAAAAAAGTCATCTTCAAAGGAAAAACAATGGTTTTTTAAAGAAGGGGGTGGATATTTTTATGCTTACATATGAATTTGAGGATGAATTTTATCTCCTAGTGAATTTTATTTTCATTGAAGATTTAGAAGAAGAAAATTTACAAATTGACTATTCTATGTCCTTCTTTACTTAGCCATAAAAAGTCATAGGTACAACTTGACATGTGATTTTTAGGTGTTATTAATTTCTGGGGAACTGTAGGAAATAGCATCTTCTAGTTTAGTTTGGAATAGATCAGAAAAAGGACTTTTACTATTTTTTTGGCAGAAAATCAATTTGTAATTATAGAGTGAATATGTAAAGAGTAATTTATAAGGGGAAAACAGATATAGAATGCTAATGTTGGTGAATGAATATGTCTGTATATATAAATCAGCCAGATCAAAGTTGAATTGCATCCTAGAGACAGTGGTAGAAACTCCCTAGTTATGTTTCTATACTTAGGAAATGTTAATTTTATGACTATAAAGCCCTGTGTTTGTTGTGTCCCTCAGACCATCTGACAGCCTGCCAACTTTCTGTGGAATGTTCACATATTCCTCACCCTCACACTGTTCCACCCACTAATCAACCAAGTAGACACAAAATATATAGTACCAGAAAAAATCTAGATTCTTTATTAGTTTACTTGCAGCTTATTGAAGAAAGCTTGTGTTCTAAAGCCTGGAAGTTATCTCCCTCTCACTTAGGTGTATGACATTGGAAAAGCCATATAACCTATTTAGGCTTCAGATTTTTTTTTAAATCTATAAAATGATATTACCTTTTTTATGAGACTTTTATAAAAGCAAAAGTAATAAAACACACAATGTTCCTAGCCTTCAGTAGTTGTCCTTTCTTCTACTTTCTAAGTATTTGCCAAGGAAAGAAATGAAGTGTTCTGTCAAAATCCATGAATACAATCTGCAATGCTTTTGGTCACATTTCTCTAATTTTGGCAGTTATAGTGTCAAACAGGGAGAGATTCTAATACCCACCCAAGATATTTCAATATAAATGTTTCTACCTTATTCTGTTTGGCTGGAATATCAAAGAAGGAATGTTGTAAAGCTAAAATACATTGTTTAAAAGAAAATTTTGAAAGAAAAGTTTTCTATCAAACAAAGTTCTGGAGCTTTATTACCCACTAAATCAGGGTAAACAACACATTTTATCTAGTATCCCAGATGACAGCAAATGTTCATTATCTAACTTCCCTGTGGAAAATAGACTCCGTCAGAACAGAGCCTCCCCACTTGCTCATTGATGCATCTCCAGGATCTAGAACCATGTTTGCCACACAGGTAACAATTTATTGAATAAATGCATGAAATTTCTGAATGATATTTGCAATAATTTAATGAGAACTTAGATTATCTAAAAATAGCAGAGATGTTCAAAAATACTATGAAAATTTAACAATAGGAATCATTAGAAACTGGACCGCATAATATAAAGGCAACAAGTTTTAAGTGTCTAATTAGCCTGTATTAGCACAGAGCACAATGACTGAAGTTCATATTAATGGACCTGATTCATCCAAATTGTTGAGTTAAATTAAGTATCTTTAATGTATAAAAATCAGAGAAATAAATATTTTTAAAGAATTTTGTAACAGCTAACTTTTTTAAAAAATTCAAGTTTAGCTACTTTAGGAAAAAATCTTCAGTCAACACATGTGCCTTATTAATGTCAGATACTTTATTATAAACTTTCTGATTGTGTGTGTGCATGTGTGTGTATAAAATATTTCTGAATGCAAAATGAAATGTCATATAACAGATTTTTTTTCCTCAGATAACAAGTTTTCTGATAGTTCTGATGTACTATATACTGATGCTAAACACAATTTAGATCTAATATGGACATTAATAACTGGAGAATTAAAGATATAGTCACATTTATTTCAAATATTACATGTGCAAATATGCAAATTATATATATTTTTTGGAATGGCAAAAAGTAGAAGTGGGGGAGGAGTCAAGATGGTGGAGAAGTAGCAGGCTGAGACAACATCAGGAAGCAGGAGATCAGCTAGATAGCTTATCTAACCGTTGCAAACACCTACAAATCCAACCAGAAATTGAAGAGAAGAAGAGCAACAATTCTAGAAACAGCAAATCTATCAGTTTCTGAAAGGTAGGACCTGCAGAGAAGTGAGCCCGAAGCGACGGGAAAATAGACCACGGGGGGAGGGGCTGGCTCCCGGCAAGCGGCAGGGCAGAGCAACGGAGCACTAAATCAGGACTTTTAAAAGTCTGCTCCATGGAGGGACATCGCTCCAGAGGCTAAACTGGGGGGAAGCCCACGCAGGGTCAGCATAACCCCACGTCCCGCGGAGTCACAGAAGGACTGGGGGTGTCTGAGTGTCGCAGAGCTTGCAGGTATTAGAGTGGGGAAGCTGGCTACAGCCGCAAAGCTGAGGAGTGAGCTCTCAACTCAGGGTTACCTTGAACTGGTCGCAGGCTCGGTCAGCTCGGAGCACGGCTGGAGGCCACGGAGATGGAAGCGACCGGGCGTTTTTCTCCAAGTGTGACGGATTGAGCGCTTTCTTACAAGCGCGACCAGAGGCCAGGGAGACAGCGGCGGTTGGGCACTTTTCTCTGAGGGCGCACTGAGGAGCAGGACCCCGAGCTCTCGGCTCCTCCAGACTGGAGACTGTGAGGTCGCCATCTTCATACCCGTCCTCTGGAACTCTAAGGAAAGCGCTCAGGGAACAAAAGCTTCTGAAAGCAAACCCGAGCGGATTACTTAGCCCAGCCCCTGGTAAGGGCGGTGCAATTCCACCTGAGGCAAAGACATTTGAGAATCACTACAGCAGGCCCCTCCCCCAGAAGATCAACAAGAAACCCAGCTAAGACCAACTTCGCTCACCAAGGAGAACAGTGGAATTCCAGAGGAGGAGAAAGCAAATCTTATCTGGACGAAATGACAAGGCGGAAAAACTCACCACAGAAAAAAGAACAAGAGCCAGTACCTAAGACTGGGGACCTAATCAATACAGACATTGCTAATATGACAGATCTAGAGTTCAGAATGACAATTCTCAAGGTTCTAGCCGGGCTCGAAAAAGGCATAGAAGATATTAGAGAAACCTCTCTGGAGAGATAAAAGCCCTTTCTGGAGAAATAAAAGAACTAAAATCTAACCAAGTTGAAATCAAAAAAGCTATTAATGAGGTGCAATAAAAAATGGAGGCTCTCACTGCTAGGATAAATGAGGCAGAAGAAAGAATTAGTGACATAGAAGACCAAATGACAGAGAATAAAGAAGCTGAGCAAAAGAGAGACAAACAAATACTGGACCACGAGGAGAGAATTCAAGAGATAAGTGACGCCATAAGATGACACAATATTAGAATAATTGGGATTCCAGAAGAAGAAGAAAGAGAGAGGGGAGCAGTAGGTATATTGGAGAGAATTATTGTAGAGAATTTCCCTAATATGGCAAAGGGAACAAACATCAAAATCCAGGAGATGCTAAGAACGCCCCTCAAAATCAGTAAAAATAGGTCCACACCTCATCACCTGATAGTAAAATTTACAAGTCCTAGCAACAAAGAGAAAATCTTGAAAGCAGCCCGGGAAAAGAAGTCTGTAACATACAAGGGTAAAAACATTAGATTGGCATCAGACCTATCCAGAGAGACCTGGCAGGCCAGAAAGAACTGGCATGATATATTCAGAGCACTAAACGAGAAAAACATGCAGCCAAGAATACTATATCCAGCTAGGCTATCACTGAAAATAGAAGGAGAGATAAAAAGCTTCCAGGACAAACAAAAACTGAAAGAATTTGCAAACACCAAACCAGCTCTACAGGAAATATTGAAAGGGGTCCTCTAAGCAAAGAGAGAGCCTAAAAATAGTAGATCAGAAAGAAACAAAGACAGTATACAGTAACAGTCACCTTACAGGCAATACAATGGCACTAAATTCATATCTCTCAATAGTTACCCTGAATGTTAATGGGCTAAATGCCCCAATCAAAAGACACAGGGTATCAGAATGGATAAAAAAACAAAACCCATCTATATGTTGCCTACAAGAAACTCATTTTAGACCCTAAGACACCTCCAGATTTAAAGTGAGGGGGTGGAAAACAATGTATCATGCTAATGGACATCAGAAAAAAGCAGGAGAGGCAATCCTTATATCAGATCAATTAGATTTTAAGCCAAAGACTATAATAAGAGATGAGGAAGGACACTATATCATACTCAAAGGATCTGTCCAACAAGAAGATCTAACAATTTTAAATATCTATGCCCCTAAAGTGGGAGCAACCAACTATATAAACCAATTAATAACAAAATCAAAGAAATACATCGACAATCATACAATAATAGTAGGGGACTTTAACACTCCCCTCACTGAAATGGACAGATCATCCAAGCAAAAGATCAACAAGGAAATAAAGGCCTTAAATGACACACTGGACCAGGTGGACATCACAGATATATTCAGAACATTCCATCCCAAAGCAACAGAATATACATTCTTCTCTAGTGCACATGGAACATTCTCCAGAATAGATCACATCCTCGGTCCTAAGTCAGGTCTCAACCGGTATCAAAAGATTGGGATCATTCCCTGCATATTTTCAGACCACAATGCTCTGAAGCTAGAACCCGATCACAAGAGGAAATTTGGAAAGAACCCAAACACATGGAGACTAAACAGCATCCTTCTAAAGAATGAATGGGTCAACCAGGAAATTAAAGAAGAATTGAAAAAATTCATGGAAACAAATGATAATGAAAACACAATGGTTCAAAATCTGTGGGACACAACGAAGGCAGTCCTTAGAGGAAAATATATAGTGGTACAAGCCTTTCTCAAGAAACAAGAAAGGTCTCAGGTACACAACCTAACCCTACACCTAAAGGAGCTGGAGAAAGAATAAGAAAGAAACCCTAAACCCAGCAGGAGAAGAGAAATCATAAAGATCAGAGCAGAAATCAATGAAATAGAAACCAAAATAACAATAGAACAAATCAACCAAACTAGGAGCTGGTTCTTTGAAAGAATTAATAAGATTGACAAACCCCTGGCCAGACTTATCAAAAAGAAAAGAGAAAGGACCCAAATAAATAAAATAATGAATGAAAGAGGAGAGATCACAACCAATACCAAAGAAATACAAACAATTATAAGAACATACTATGAGCAACTCTACGCAAACAAATTCGACAATCTGGAAGAAATGGATACATTTCTAGAGACATATAAACTACCACAACTGAACCAGGAAGAAATAGAAAACCTGAACAGAACCATAACCAGTAAGGAGATTGAAACAGTCATCTAAAATCTCCAAACAAACAACAGTCCAGGGCCAGACGGCTTCCCAGGGGAACTCTACCAAACATTTAAAGAAGAATTAATTCCTATTCTCCTGAAACTGTTCCAAAAAATAGAAATGGAAAGAAAACTTCCAAACTCATTTTATGAGGCCAGCATCACCTTGATCCCCAAACCAGACAAGGATCCCATCAAAAAAGAGAATTAAAGACCAATATCCTTGATGAACACAGATGCGAAAATTCTCACCAAAATACAGGCCAATAGGATCTAACAGTACATTAAAAGGATTATTCACCACGACCAAGTGGGATTTATTCCAGGGCTGCAAGGTTGGTTCAACATCCGCAAATCAATGTAATACAATACATTAATAAAGAATAAGAACCATATGATACTCTCAATAGATGCTGAAAAAGAATTTGACAAAGTGCAGCATCCCTTACTAATTAAAACTCTTCAAAATGTAGGGATAGAGGGCAGATGCCTCAATATTATCAAAGCCATCTATGAAAAACCCACCGCAAATACCATTCTCAATGGAGAAAAACTGAAAGCTTTTCCGCTAAGGTCAGAAACACAGCAAGGATGTCCATTATCACCACTGCGGTTCAACATAGTACTAGAAGTCCTAGCCTCAGCAATCAGACAACAAAAAGAAATTAAAGGCATCCAAATCGGCAAAGAAGAAGTCAAACTATCACTCTTTGCAGATGATATGATACTATATGTGGAAAACCCAAAAGACTCCACTCCAAAACTGCTAGAACTTGTACAGGAATTCAGTAAAGTGTCAGAATATAAAGTCAATGCACAGAAATCAGTTGCATTTCTTTACACTAACAACAAGACAGAAGAAAGAGAAATTAAGGAGTCAGTCCCATTTATAATTGCACCCAAAAACATAAGATACCTAGGAATAAACCTAACCAAAGAGGCAAAGAATCTCAGAAAACTATAAAGTACTTAAGAAAGAAATTGAGGAAGACACAAAGAAATGGAAAAATGTTCCATGCTCATGGGTTGGAAGAACAAATATTGTGAAAATGTCTATTCTATCTAAAGCAAACTACAGATTTAATGCAATCCCTATCAAAATCCCATCCATTTTTTTTTTCAAAGAAATAGAACAAACAATTCTAAAAGTTATATAGAACCAGAAAAGACCTCGAATAGCCAAAGGAATATTGAAAAAGAAAGCCAAAGTTGGTGGCATCACAATTCCGGACTTCAAGCTCTATTACAAAGCTGTCATCATCAAGACAGCATGGTACTGGCACAAAAACAGACACATAGATCAATGGAACAGAATAGAGAACCCAGAAAATAGACCCTCAACTCTATGGTCAACTAATTTTTGACAAAGCAGAAAGGAATGTCCAATGGAAAAAAGACAGCCTCTTCAACAAATGGTGCTGAGAAAATTGGACAGCCACATGCAGAAAAATGAAATTGGACTATTTCCTTACACCATACACGAAAATAGACTCAAAATGGGTGAAGGACCTCAATGTGAGAAAGGAATCCATCAAAATCCTTGAGGAGAACACAGGCAGCAACCTCTTTGACCTCAACCGCAGCAACTTCTTCCTAGGAACATCACCAAAGACAACAGAAACAAGGGCAAAAATGAACTATTGGGATTTTATCAAGATCAAAAGCTTTTGCACAGCAAAGGAAACAGTTAACAAAACCAAAAGACAACTGACAGAATGGGAGAAGATATTTGCAAATGACATATCAGATAAAGGGCTAGTATCCAAAATCTATAAAGAGCTTAGCAAACTCAACACCCAAAGAACAAATAATCCAATCAAGAAATGGGCAGAAGACATGAACAGACATTTCTGCAAAGAAGACATCCAGATGGCCAACAGACACATGAAAAAATGCTCCACATCACTCGGCATCAGGGAAATACAAATCAAAACCATAATGAGATACCACCTCACACCAGTCAGAATGGCTAAAATTAACAAGTCAGGAAATGACAGATGGGTGAGGATGTGGAGAGAGGGAAACCCTCCTACACTGTTGGTGGGAATGCAAGCTGGTGCAACCACTCTGGAAAACCGTGTGGAGGTTCCTCAAAAAACTGAAAATAGAGCTACCCTATGACCCAGCGATTGCTACTACTGGGTATATATCCTAAAGATACAAACGTGGTGCTCTGAAGGGGCACGTGCACCCGAATGTTTATAGCAGCAATGTCTACAATAGCCAAAGTATGGAAAGAACCTAGATGTCCATCAACAGATGAATGGATAAAGAAAAGGTGGTATATATACACAATGGAATACTATGCAGCCATCAAAAGAAATGAAATCTTGACATTTGCGATGACGTGGATGGAACTAGAAGGTATTATGCTTAGCAAAATAAGTCAATCGGAGAAAGACAACTATCATATGATCTCCCTGATATGAAGAAGTGGAGATGCAATGTGGGGGGTGTTGGGGGGTAGGAAAAGAAAAAATGAAAGAAGGTGGGATTGGGAGGGAGACAAACCATAAAAGACTCAATCTCAAAAAACAGACTGAGGGTTGCTGGGGGGATGGGGGGCGGGGGAGGGGGGTGGAGATATGGACATCGGGGAGGGTATGTGCTATGATGAGTGCTGTGAAATGTGTAAACCTGGCGATTCACAGACCTGTACCCCTGGGGATAAAAATACATTATATGTTTATTAAAAAAAAATTAAATAAATAAATAAATAAATAAAATTAGGATATCAAAATAAAAAGTAGAAGTAATCTAAAGGTGTAGCGTTAAGGAACAGATCGGATCAAAGTCTGATACATCCACACAAAGGAATAGTGCAGCTTAAAATTTAAAAGGTATCTCCAATATATTGTTACTGACAACTGCCTGGTTACAGTCTTAAATAAAATTGCAAAGTACTAAACAATGTGTGTACTATGCAATAATTTGCATGAAAACTAACTATAGCATATATGAAATATATACTATATGCCCACATACATATTTTTTCCTTCTACCTGGACTATCTCTGAAAAAAATGATCAAGAAACCAGTAATTCCAGTTGATTCTGGGTACTGAGGCTAGTTTAGTCTTCATTCCATACCTCTGATAATTTCTTCTAGGTTGTAGCATGTATGTATATTACTAAACCACATGTTTCTGATGTCCCATATTTCTGAGCCCACATCTGGGTTCACCTGAAGCTTCCTGTATGTTTCTTAGAGTAGGCTGACAGCTTTCCACCCCAGGCACCTGTATGTTTCTGCTGCTGTGGTTGAAGACTTGCTCCAGCTCATGAGAACCATGCCAAGAACACTCAGAATGGCAGCCCAACTCCAATCATGTGATCATTACCTTTTCAAAAATTGTAAAAAAAAGTTTACATTTGAAGAGGTAATTAGAACTTAAAACATAGGAATATTTTAAAAGTATAAGATACAAATCTCAAAGTATACATTTGAATCTATTAATACATGAAAACGTTTCAAGCTTATACATTAAATTAATGAAAATACTGTACACAATTTCTTGAAAAATCAAAATAGAACATAATAGGGAATGATATTTTATTTTTTTAAGATGTTATTTATTTGTTTGTTTGTTTGTTTGTTTGAAGAGAAAGAGCACATGTGCATGGCACAGAAGTGTGGGTAGTGCCAGGAGGAGCAGAGGGGGAGGGAGAGGAAAAAGTGGAAAATCTTTTTTTTTTTTTAAGATTTTATGTATTCATTTGACAGAGAGAGAGAGTTCACAAGTAGGCAGAGAGGCAGGAAGAGAGAGAAAGGGAGGGAAGCAGGCTCCCTGCTGAGTGGAGAGCCCCATGCGGGGCTCGATCCCAGGACCCTGAGATCATGACCTGAGCCAAAGGCAAAGGCTTAACCCACTGAGCCACCCAGGCGCCCCAAAAAGTAGAAAATCTTAAACGGACTCTGAGCTGAGTGTGGATCTCAGGGCTGGGATCTCATGATCCTGAGATCATGACCTGAGCCAAAACAAAAGTCAGACACTTAACACACTGAGCCACCCAAGCGCCCCAAGGAATGCTATTTTCGAATTTACAGTAATGTCCCATTCTTAAAGGTCTACTAAACCATTATGTAATTTGTACTTCAAATAAGTGGGAGTCACTAAGGAGTTTATAACTTTTACAAAACATTTGTATTCCATTCAAGATGTGTCTACATTTCAACTTCCAAAAAATGGATATAAATGAAACTAGAATTCTGGTTACATTTAAATAAATAGCAATATTCTAAAGCTTATAATGGAATGCTTTCTATGCCAAGTTATTTGCTTTGTTTCCTTGACTTAGACTGAATTATCAAGAAAAAAAAAAGAGTGAAAAATGAGGGCTAATTAGCGTAGGAAATTTTAATTATTTTAAAATCTATATATCTAAGGCAGATATATTCCAATTATATAGAAATAATCTGAAATTTATCACTATATCCACCTCTTAGATTAAGCAGACATTAATATTTTATCAAATTGACATTAAATTTTTTTTGTATTTTTAAAAAGAGCAAAAGTTACAAACTTACATAAAGCCCTCCCCTCCATTCTTTCTCTCTTCCTTAAAGTTGGTGTGCTACACTTTCTTGTTTGATTTCATACTTCACTGTATGTGAACACTATCTATAATTTGTTTTTTTTCACATATACATAAATATTATTTTACCATGATATGCTTTTTCTTTTGATATTATTCTATTGATGAATATCTAAATAAATGTAAATATATTTCTTTAATTTCAACATACATAATTTTCTATCATGTAAATAAATGAGTCCAATATATGACTAATGTTAGCCTAAATTTTTGGTGTTTTGGTTAAACTTCTGTTTAGTTTTTGGATCATATTTACTTGGCAAATCTAGTACTACATCTGAGGTATCTTTTCTTCTTGGGGGTGCATACTGTATTTTCTCCAAATAACATTGACAATTTTCAACCTACAGCCTATAAAATATATTCACATGACATTGAATAGTAGTATCAACAGATGATCATATAAATGGCACTCGATGTAGCTGTAAAAGCTTCTACAATTTGTTTTAATTTGGGTTCTGTTCATTTTTTTTTTCCTAAAGATTTTATGTGTCAGATTGAGAGAGAAAGAGCACAAGCAGTGGGACAATCAGGCTCTCTGCTGAGCAAGAAGCTCAGTGCTGGACTCGATCCCAGGACCCTGGGATTATGACCTGAGTCAAAGGCAGAGGCTTAACCGACTGAGCCACCCAGGCAAACTTTTTGTTCTGTTCATTCTTATGGTGACTCTGTATATTTTTGGAGAGGTATATTCCCAGGATAAACAGAAAAGAACTGGTATCTTCAAAGACCTAAATACAGATCTGATTTTTTTTTTTTTTTGTCTTTCTTCTTTATGCTTTGATATGGGTTTGCTTTCAGTGATGCAATTTCTCCTTGGTAGGTAACTACTCCCTGGAGCCCATGAACCAACAAAGGAACCTCTGAGAAAAGCATACTGAACACAATTTTTAAAATATTTTATTTATTTATTTGAGAAAGAAACAGAGAGAGAGCATGCCACACACGAACAAGGAATGGGCAGGGGTTGGGGGAGGAATCTCAAGCAGACTCCACCCTGAATGTGGAGCCTAATGTGGGTTTGTTCTCAGGACCTTGAGATCATGACCTGAGCTGAAATCAATAATCAGGAGCTTAACTGACTGAGCCACTCAGGTGCCCTCCGAACAGAGTTTATTAAAACATCACTAAAAGAACACCTTCTGCAGGGGTGTTCATTAAAGAATGTTTGAAGAAAGTTGAATGGGAAAAAAAAAAGCTATGGAAAATCTCTGGGAAACTTTATAGTAATTCCCATTACTCCTTCTTGTGCCCCATGCCCCAGCAATTGTCAGGATTCAAATTCAATTATGAGATGAACTTATAAAATCTGCTGCATATTTGAGGAGAATACAGTAAATATCTTGGAATTAATGAATAAAAGAATGTTCATATTATGATTTTATTTCTGATATGCCTGGACTTGTGAAACCTATTTTCACTCTCATGTTTAATGAAATGTGACAAATTGAAGAGTGCTGAGTTTTGAAGCTTACATTTATTGAATGGAATATTTGGGACAAAATTTGCATTGCTGTCTTTAAAAAAAATAGGGGATAATAACCCTATTTCTAGCTTGAATGGTATGATTGCCATTGCCCCCTTTGGAAATAGGAATAACACCCACTTGTTCACTCATACATTCCTTCATGCAACTGTGTATTGATTCTTTATGGAGTGCCATACTACATAAGTATGTTATGTAGAGGTGATTCAAAGGAGAATAAAACACACAGTCCCTGGTTTCACAGTCTACTGGGAGAGAAAGGCTTTTTTTTTTTTTTAAAGATTTTATTTATTTATTTGACAGAGATCACAAGTAGATGGAGAGGCAGGCAGAGAGAGAGAGAGAGGGAAGCAGGCTCCCTGCTGAGCAGAGAGCCCGATGCGGGACTCGATCCCAGGACCCTGAGATCATGACCTGAGCCAAAGGCAGCGGCTTAACCCACTGAGCCACCCAGGCGCCCGGCTTTTTTTTTTTTTTTTAAGATTTTATTTATTTATTTGAGAAAAAAGAGAGTAGAGAGGAAGGGCAGAGGGAGAGAGAGAGGGAGAAGCAGACTCCCCACTGAGCAGAGAGCCCAATGTGGGGCTCAATCCCAGGACTCTGGGATCATGACCTGAGCTGAAGGCAGATGCTTAACCGACTGAGCCACCAAGGTGCCCCAAAGATGAACATTTAAAAAAAATATTTTAAGATTTTATTTATTTATTTGAGAGAGAGAGAGACATTGAGAGAGAGCATGAGAGATGAGAAGGTCAGAGGGAGAAGCTGACTCCCGTGGAGCTGGGATCCTGATGCGGGACTCCCTCCATGTACTCCAGGATCATGACCTGAGCCGAAGGCAGTTTCTTAACCAACTGAGCCACCCGGGTGCCCTAATAATGTTTTCTTAATAAACTATTTCTTACTGAAAGAAAGAAATTAAAAATAAATAAATATGGTTTTCTTGGGGCACCTGAGTGGTTCAGTCTGTTAAACGTTTGACTCTTGAGTTTGGCTCAGGTCACAATCTCAGTGTCCTTGAGATAGAGCCCTCAGAGTCTCTCTCTCCCTCTCTTGCTGCCTCCCATCCCCACAGATGTGCATAGCCTCTCTCAAATAAATAAATAGAATCTTTAAAAAATGTTTTCATAGTCAAAATAATAGAGGAATGTATGAACAAGAGATTTATAAGAGATTTAGGTACAAAGTAAATGACATTCAATTTTCCTTCCCAAAGAACAAAGTGAAATGAGACATTTCTCAAAGTGTTATCTGTTAGAGGTTTTGTGGTTTCTATCAAATTTATGTAAAAAACAACCCAGCAATGAAGGAAGGTAAAAAGTAGGTCAGCACTGCCCATTTTTATGAGTCAGAAATAACAGTCTTTAAGAATAAAAATACCTTTAAATTTTAAATATTTAACAAAATTTCTGAGATTGCCTCAAACTTCTTCAGCTGAGCCATGAAGCTTTGTTATTGCATAATATCTGAAGCCCAGACATGGCAACAATGGGTACCAAGTGCTTCCCTCTTTTCTTCTCACTGTTTACCAAAACATGGAGGCCTCTGAATATTAGCTACTACTGATCTGATTAGTCCATTTCATCTACTATTTCCTTAAATGTGTCTTGTTTTAAATAAATCTTCTGCATTTCAGCTCACAATACAAAATGTAAATCAGAGAGGAAAAAGTCATCCTTTTCAGAAAGACCAAATCATTGCTTTACTTGACTATTCTGTATTCTAGTGCATCAAAATGTGATGAATTCTTTAAAAAAAAGATTATTCAACATTTTTAGAAAATGTCTATGGTATAAAGTGGGGTCTAAGTGTATTTTAAAGGACTAAGATTCCTACTGCATTTCACTAATACAGAAGGGGAAGCTAGCAGAGTGGGCTGTCTACACCGGTTCTTGAGTGTTATTTAATGGATTTGAAACCAGACTTCTCCCACTTACTAACAGTGTGAAATTGGACAAGGCACTTTCACCCTGCTGTGCTTCCATCTCCTGTCTATAAAATGAGAGCAACAAAAGTATTTCCTTCATAATATTGTTCTGAGGATTAAATAAGGTTGTGATGCAAAGTGCTTAGGATAATGCCGGGCAATGATGCCAGGCACGTAGTAAGTATTAACTAACATCGGTTCCTCTTACAATCTCTGCTATTTTCTCTAGGGAACAGAAACAAAGCCTTCTAAGTAAGAAAAGTAAAGATATTTTCAAATTCCTTAAATTGTATCACTTTCTTCTGGTGTATGAGAAAAGCAAACTTATTTGAAAGTATTGCTGGACTCTCAGGTGGTTTGCGTAAGTGAATATTAATGTTTTCAAGAAAGTGGGCTTTTTTTCCCCTTTTCTTCTCCATGTACTCTTATCCCAGAGTTTAATTTTTCACTTAGTTCACACATTCTGAGAAAGCACAAATACTAAAATTTCACATTACTTTTAAATGTAAAGTTTTAACTATATGTTAACTAACTGGAATTTAAATAAGAACTTGAAACGAAAGAAAGAAAGAAAGAAACAAAGAAAGAAAGAAAGAAAGAAAGAAAGAAAGAAAGAAAGAAAGAAAGGAAGAAAGGAAGAAAGAAAGAAAGAGTAACGGGCTAAGGAAAAAATAATTATGACTGAATGTATATTTGATCTCAACGCCATTTGAGGTAAATACTTAGGATGTTATTTATTTAAGTTGGTATACTAACGCCGTTGAGCAGACTTTCTCTCTATAGTGTATTACCTAGTAACTTGTATGGTTCCTGAAAATTCAGCCATATTTCTAATGCATGTTTATTATTTTTATTTTTTAAAGACTTTATTTTGTTTGAGAAAGAGATGGAGAGCGTGAGAGAGAGCACAAGCAGGGACAAAGGGCAGAGGGAGAGGGAGATGCAGACTCCCCACTGAGCAGGGAGCCCAATGTGGGACTCACTCCCAGGAACCTGAGATCATGACCCTCTCTCCCTCTGGAGAGGGAGCTGAAGGCAGATGCCTAACTGACTGAGTCACCCAGGGCCCCTCTAATGCATGTTTAAACAGGAGGCATAAATGTATATACTGGCTTATGCTTGGCCAAGAGCTTGTAAAGTCAAGGAAGGGGACACATAAGCATCAGACTCTTAGTTTCAGCTCAGGGCATGATCTCAGGATTGTGAGATTGAGCCCACCACACTGGGTGTGGAGCCTGCCTAAGACATTCTCTCTGCTCCGGTTCACTCTCCCTTAAAAAAAAAAAAAAAAAAAAAAAAAAAGTCAAAGAAGTAAAGTCAATCAATTATAATTAAGGCATAACAAAGAGTTTTCTTGTTTGAAAGAGATTTTAATACATAGTTTAAATGATTACTAAAATTTAGCAGTATTTGAGAGATTATGAGCCACTGAAGTAAGCAGATGGAGTTTTAGGTGTGCTTTGGAATCATTAGGCCACCATAGATGTTATATTTTATGTTTAAGGGGAGTTTTAAAATTGTTTATGTTATTTAGTTATAGGTATTCTATCACTTTTCACCCTTCAGTGCACATTCTACCTTTTATCCTTGTTTCCATCATCTTTATCTCTGGATCTCTGGCAGGTAAATATATTTGCTTTCTCTGACAGAAACTTCAGGCTGTTCTTTTAGCTGTAAATATGTCATAAATACTCCCTCATTTCCTTGCCTTCCCAACTTTGTTTTCTGTTGCTTGTTTGTTTGTTTGTTTGTTTGTTTTTAAACATCCCTTTTTTTTTTAAACATCCCCTCCCATCCCTTCCCACCTTCTCTTTCACTCCTGGGGATGACAGGTGGGAAGATGTCAGCCTCAGAGCCCAAGAGAGTTGAGGAGGAGAAGCACAGCACAATGTCCCAGTGCCTGAGGGAGTACTAAGGAGACACTGAGGTCCAAGGTGTGCCACAGACACTTCGTAGAAGTTCCCTCATCAACAAAGTAGAGAGACGCAGACACCAGACACAGATATGATGTGAAAAGATGACAAAAATGAAAGCCAATATAGTTTCGATTTGGGAGAAATTGGGCAGATAAGTAAGTATATTGAGGATTGTGGAAGTCAAGTTTCTTAGTGTCTGAGAAGGAAGTAGAAGTGATGAAAAGATAAAGAGCTGAAAAGAATCTTGGTCTACTGAATGGAAATGGGAAATATGGGAAAGATTAGCATGAACTCATAGACTGCATTATACATACACACACAGAAATAGCAATGGCTGCAGATGTATATGTATGTGTACATATGTATATAGAGAGCCTGTTATCATGGTAGTTCTATTCCATAAAATTGCTGTGAACATGGAATTAGCAAACACCGAGCCATCACTCCTAGGAAAAACACTGTTGGGTTCCTGCAAATTTCTGGTCACATTTTCATCAGCTGGTCAATGTTGTTTTATGTGTGTTTCTATTTAAAAACACCTTGTGTAATATATATAGTCAATTCATGGCCAATGCCATTATAATTCATTAAGCGTATCTAACACACATATTTACTCCATAAGGCCCACTGCAGACTTCTTGCTTTTAGGAACAATAGGCAGTAACTCAGCACTACCCTTGGTGGTCATTTTAAACAGCAACATTACCAAAAAAGCAAAATGCAAAAAACAGAGCATTAAAGAAATTGCAAAAAAGACACTCGTTAACAGTACAGTGTCTTCTTGAAATAAGAAGACAGAGCATTGCCTCGTTCGATCTCAGCCAGGAACGTGTGTGTAGGGCAACTCAAATTTTTTACCATTCTATGCATTCCATGAATGAAGAAAAAGCACCCAGGTATTGATTTGGGGGTTGCAAATAAATTTTAAGAAGTCAGACAAATTTACAAAAATGGAACCCTTCAATAACGAGGGTCAACTATGTATCTATGTCTGTATACACGTACCTGTTTCCTAGTTCTGTCTATTGCAAAGGTTGAGAAGCACGGGGCACACCCAGTGCCAGGAAATTAGTGTGTAAATAGCATCCTCTACTAAAAGAACCAGAGAGCTTCTCAGAATTCACTGATTACAGGACTTGCACAAGAAAGTACAAATTGACCTGGAATAATGTATTAAGAAAAAGAATAAGGAATAAGGGAATATTCAAATAGTAATGGAGCATAGGAAGAGAACACAGGAATCAGCTTAAAGGGGTTCCCACTGTCTAAGTTTAGGATAATATCAGGATTAAAAAAATGAGTCTCAGGCTGCTACCCACTGAATAAAATAAAAATCCATTAAGCTAAATAGATATGTATGTGCAAATATACCTGTGTGTATGTAGGAAGAGCTCCTGCTCACACAGGAAAACCAACTAATAAATGTAGAAAAATGACAGAAATGATATAGTTACCAATTGGCAGTCAGCATAGTGGTAGCTGATAGACATGGAAATCATCAGTGGATTCTAAGGGTGGTGGGAAAATGTTTGATGAAGAAGAGGATATTAACACAATATAATAATATTTTCACAAAACATTAAGCAAAACTTCATATTACTCAAAGACATTTTCCAATAAATACAAAATAATTTTCATAAGATTTAAGCTTCTTTTTTTTTTTAGCCTATGGTAGTTAGCGCTGTTTATGTTATTTTTTTAGTTTAATTTTATTTTTTCAGTATTCCAAGATTCATTGTTTATGCACCACACCCAGTGCACCATGCAATATGTTCCCTCCTTAATACCCACCACCAGGTTCATCCATCTCCCCACCCCCATCCCCTCTAAAACCCTCAGTTTGTTTCTCAGAGTCCCCAGTCTCTTATGGTTCATCTCCCCCTCCGATTTCCACCCCCTTCATTTTTTCCTTCCTTCTCCTAATATCCTCCATGCTATTCTTTATGTTCCACAAGTAAGTGAAACCATATGATAATTGACTTTCTCTGCTTGACCTATTTCACTCAGCATAATCTCCTCCAGTCCCGTCCATGTTGATGCAAAAGTCAGGTATTCCTCCTTTCTGATGGCTGAGTAATATTCCATTGTATATATGGACCATATCTTTATCCATTCATCTTGAAGGGCATTTGGCTCTTTCCACAGTTTGGCGATTGTGAACATTGCTGCTATGAACACTGCAGAAGACAAGACAGAAACATGTCACATTCTCCCTAGGTATTGTTCTCAACAACAATTATAACTAGATACACTAACTGTTGCTGGACCACCACCACCCTTATGATCATCAAAGTCTCTAACACAATGGATACCCATTCATTTGTTAAGCAAAGGACCTTGCTGTTGTATTGGGAAAAGCAGCCCCATGTTTTTTAGGACTATTTGTCATGGCCATTCCAGAACTATGGTTCCCTTGGTCTCTTCCATTTCAACCCATGACCTTATTACACGCACCACTGTTCATTTCCCAGAGCTGAGTCCTAGACCCAGCCAGGATAACCGTGTAGTTTTTGAGTCTTTTAAAACTGAAACAGGGGTGCTTCCAAACTGGTAAATGTTTCCAGGTATAAGATCTGAGAGTCACTGGATATACGTCCCTTAGTGCATGGAAAACTCCAGAGTGAGAGATTGCTAAACAATATCAAAGATATAGGTGGATGAAAGAAGAGATGGATTCCTACAGTGTCTGAAATTCTTGTCTAATTGAAGCTAAGGCCCAGCTGCTTCCGTATCCTCCCATGATTTGGTGACATCACTTCTTCATTTACTTTGCAAATTAATACATTTCCTCTTCCTAAGCAGTTGAGCCTCTGTCATTTGCAAAAATAAAGTTCTGGTTTAAAAAACTTCTCTTTATCCCCCTCATCATACTTACCAAATGGAACAACAGTATCAGTTATTTTTGAGGTAATAAATTCTGCAGAATGAATCTCCTGTCTTTCCATACAGAAAATACCTATACTTGGAGGGGCACCTGGCTGGCTCAGTGTGTTAAAGCCTCTACCTTCAGTTCAGGTCATCAAGCCCCGCATTGGACTCTCTGCTTAGCAGGGAGCCTGCTTCCCCCTCTCTCTCTGCCTGCCTTTCTGCCTACTTATAATCTCTGTCTGTCAAATAAATTTTTAAAAAATCTTAAAAAAAAAGAAAGTACCTATACATTGGAATATTTTTATACATACTATGTAAAAATGTAAAATAGTTACTTTTCCTGGACAAAGATACAACATTTAGAGAGATTTTACAGAAAAGGAGTAGAAAATTAACAATCTGCAAAAGTAGAAAATTAACAATCTGCAAAAATGTCTTCCTGTTGGAATCTAAAACATGCCAAGACTCTATGAACCTGTTTTTCACAGTCTTTATTTGACAAAGATAGAAACATAAAAGATGCTGTAACGAGTTCATTCTTTAATTATGTCTCCGAGAGATTTGTGATGTGTTATTTTACTGCTTATGAAGCTTGCATTAGTTTCCATAATGTATAAAATCTTGAAGAATACAAAAATTTCTGCAAAACCATCTCCGATTTCATTTTCAGTAAACCAAATCTTAAGTGCCAGCCACTATAAATTAATTATTAAATCTAAATGTCTGTAACATATTGGTGGGGCAAGTTGTAAATGAAAGAGAAGAGAAAATAAACACAGGGAAATAAAACAGAAATAACCCTAAAATGCAAATAGTAAAAACCAATATAAAACATATTGCTCTGTATCATGGGTTCACCCCTTGCCAGCTTAGTGATCTTGCAAATTACCAAATCTATCTGCCACAACACTGTCATTTGGAAATAGAAACAGTAATATTACCAACTTTATAGTGTTACTGTGAGCATTAAATA
Source organism: Lontra canadensis (assembly GCF_010015895.1). Lineage (NCBI taxonomy): Eukaryota > Metazoa > Chordata > Mammalia > Carnivora > Mustelidae > Lontra > Lontra canadensis. The sequence goes on from NW_022631061.1 coordinate 9,606,457, forward strand.
TGTTAATACATGTAAAATTTTAAGAATAGTACCCAGCAAATATTACATTTTCATGTTAGGAATATGAAAATAATTATGCAATTATGCAATAATAATCAAATCATATCATAAAATATAAATTATTTATAAAATTTGTTTTTACTTATAAATTATTTATATTTTATAAGATCATTCATAAGATTTATATTTAATAAGATCATTTTTGTTTATTATGTTACTATTCTTTTAAATTTGATTATTAAAGTGATCTCAGAGATTAAAGTTTGCTTCATAAATTAAAACATTGGTTCTCAGATGTCTAAATGTCGTCTGTCATTTGTGCCTTATATACATTTCAGTATTTGGGTGCAATTGGTTATAAAATAAAATTCACAGACTAATATCTAGCTGTCTGTTGCTCTCTGCCAAAGAAAAGAGCACCTCTAAACATTTATGTGATAGAATCTACTCATAATTAGCTTTGTACAAATTCAGGATCATTTAGAACTCATCAAAGGGCAATTTACTGCTTTATAAGAAAGCATTTCACTGATACTAAAAACTGGAATCAGAGTGTTAATGTACTGTATTTACTAGTTTATCTTGAGCGGGAGGCACATGTATTTCCATTTCCATGCCGAAAAAAAGTTGAGAAACTTCATTTATTGTTGGCTGTTCATGCATTTCATTTTGTGAAGTGCCTAATTAAGTTACTGTTCGCTTCCTATTGGCTTGTCTGTCTTTTTTGTTTGTTCACTTATAGAAGTCTGTGTGTCTCTATGTCTATCTTGTATTATCTATCTTTTGTCATGTGTACAGATTACAAATATCTTTTCCCACTATATAGTACCTGTTTTCACTTGTTATGGTATCTTTAAAAATAGTCTCAATATTGTCCAGTTTATCTTTTTTTTTCTTTTGGGGTAATCAGTTTTTAAATCTTGTTTAAGAAGTCATTGTGTTTTCAGTATCATGAAGATATGGGTCTATGTTGTCTTCAATAACTTTAGGTTTATACTTCATATTTAGATATATAGTTCATCTTAAATTGATTTTTGTATATGGTATGACTGTGAAGGAAGAGTCTATCATCTATCTCTTTACCTATTGATAGATGGATCTATCATCCTATCTACACACACACATATACGCAAATATAAACTGTTACATTATATTTCCATTTTAATATCAAATTGACATGGCACCCTTCACTGGGAACACCATACTTTCTTCTTTGTACTTCTGTATCATCTCTGTCATAAACTGTGTTATGAGTGTGTGTTTCTAGATGATATTATGTTCCTTTTGGTAGTTTGTCTAGATTTGAATCAATACCACACCTAATTAACAACTATACCTTTCTAAGTCTCGATATCTGTATTATAACACTCCCAGTTTCATTCTTCTTTATGATTGTCTTAGCTATTCTTGCCTTTGAACTTGCCTATGAATTATAGAGTCAATTTATAGTTTATACCCAAAGAACATACACTGTAATTTTAATTTTAAGTACATAAGAGTATAGAATGATTTTGGAAGAAGCAATATATTAAAAATATTGAATATTCCAAACAGTACACATGGTATAGCTTTCTACTTAGTACTTCTTTTCTTTCATTCAATAATATTTTGTATTTTGTAGTAGAGGGCTCTTGCTTATCTCAACTTATGAGATTTTTTCTTAGCTAGAGATGTTTGTTAATATTAGCATAAATTGTGTAATTCTAATTTTTTACATTTTTGTTTCAGGTATACTAAATTATCATTTTTAATCTTGCTATATTGCTAAATTCATCTGTTTATCCAAAAAAATTTTTTGGGTTTCTACACACATCATCAACCTGTGATGAATAATGCCAATTTATTTTCTTTCATCTAATCATTACAAATTTAATTATTCTTCTTATTATATTGCTCTGGCTGTCCAGTGAAATGTAAAATGAAGGCAGTTATAACTTTTTCTCATTCTCCATCTCTAAAAACATGTTTTCAATAATTCAGCACTTAGTATAATGATTTCTTCAGGAAATCATTATCCCATTCAGATTAAGGAAGTACTCCTCTATTCCTGGTTTGTTTATATTTTCATTTTCATTTTTTCTGTAATATGAATGATTATTGCTGAATATTGAATTGTATCAAATTCCTTGTATCTAATGCATTAGCATGTAGTGTTGTTAGATTTTACCCAGTGTAATATTTGTCTTAGAGGATTTTGTTCATTTGTATTTTTTAAGGATTTATTTGTTTGTTTGAGGCGGGAGAGGGACAGAGGTAGAAGGAAGGAGAGAAACTCCAGTAGACTACCCCCTGAGTGAGGAGCCCAGCAAGGGGCTTGATCTCACCACACTGAGATCCAGACCTGAGCCGAAATCAAGAGTCAGATGCTTAATGGACTGTACCACCAAGGTGCCCCTGTCCATTCATATTTAAAATAAGTTCTATATTGAGCTTAAATCTACTATCTTATTATTTGTTCTTTATTTGATACATATATGCTTTTTGTCTCCTTTCTTTTCCTCTTTTGATTTAACCAATGGTAATTCATTATTTCTTTTCTCCCTTTATGAGCATGTTGATTGTATATTCTTTTGTTATTTGTTCAGAGGTTAAGCCAAATGTTACATCACACATTCCCAATTAGAGCCCAATACAAACAATTAATTTAAGCATTTCCTTGATTTTTCTAGAGCCTTAACGTACTTAATCCATTTACTGGCTTCCCTTCTTTTTGTCATTATCTTGCAATTAAATTGCAGGTAATTATTTCAACCCTATGACATTTATTTATTGTTAATATTGCTTTTGCTGTGGTTTTGAATTGACATTTATTTAAATTTATCTACATATTTAACCTCGAGTGTATTTGAATTGTAACATTTTGTCTAAAATTCTTTTCCTTTTTTCTAAAGAATCATTTTAGTATTTCCTTTAGTAATAGTATGTTAGCAAAAAATTCTTTATTTGTTGTTCATTGTTTTCTTCAAGCATTTTAATAATCTCATTGCATTAGATCTGGGCTTCCATTATTGCTATTTAAAAAAAATTAGTTTGTTGTTCTTGTTATTTTGAAGACAACAGATTTTTTTCCTGGCTGTTGCTTTTGCTTTCATTTTTGCATTTTTATCCTGATATGCCTCAGAGTACTTTATGCATATTCCATCTAGGGTTTATAGAGATTCTGAATCTGTACCTTAATTTAGCGTTGGAAAATTCTTGGTGACTTTCAATATCGCTTTGGTACCTTCCTTTTCTCTTCACTTTCTAAAACGTAAATTGAACATATGTTAAACTCTTTCATTTTTTCCCATATATCTCTTACATTCTGTTCTGAATTGTCTCTATCATTTTTTCTCTGGCCTGGATTCTAGATTTTTTGACTGATCTATCTTCCCATTAATTAATTAATTACTCTGTTCATAACAACCAATAATTTCTTCATTTCAATTATTTTATCTTTAGTTCTAAAATTTTTATTTTACTCATTTTTATACATTTCAAATCTCTGAATTCTTCTTTTAAACTCTTTTCTTCATTATTTTCTTTATATTTTGGTCATATTTGTCAGAGTTATCTTAAGATTATTGTTATTCTCTTTAATATTAGTATCACGTATAGGACCATTAATCTGTTCTTTCTTCTGTTTATAGTTATCTGATCCTGTCTTTTGGTGTGCCTGGTATTGGTAAAATTTCATTGAAATTTGAATACTGTGTATAAAAATTATAGTATTTCTATAATATTTCCTTATTCTAGACAAAATTTATATTTTTCTTTGCTAGAGTTTGGCCTATTCTCATCTTCAACCAATTACACATTGAACTGTATTCAGGCCAAGTTGCTGCTTTAATGCTGCTTCATCTCCTTCTGCTACCTGACTGCCATAGAATAACCTTCTAGCAGTTTTAGCTCTGAGCCTGAGCTGATAACTAGCCATCTCACATGATGGGTTAAGAATTGTGCCTAAGCACTACAAGACTACAAGAATTTCCTTTCTGCTTTTCCAAGGCTTTCTACTTAGCTTCTTAAACTCTCATCTTTTACATTAGATAATGGCAAATAAAATTTGAGGGAAAACTAACTGCATTGAATTAACCATGTGTTGGGGAGCAAGAATTCCTGTCCCATCAAAGATCCTTCTGGCTGGACTAAGAATCAAATTGATACACGACAGATTAACAGGAGAAAATCAATTAATAGGGTTACACTCTGGGAATCTACATAGACATGGAAATTCCAAAGACAGATAAAATGAGATATATATGTTATTCTGAACTAAGGAGAAGTGGATAAGGGTCTGGGATTTCAGAGGGAAGGAATGCACTTCATACGGTGATAAGAAGAACAGATGTTTGGTAATTAGATGTTTGCCCTACCATACAGATGGGTCATTCAGATAAAATTTATCTCTGTTAATAATTCTTATTCTGGGAGGGAATTTTATGTTCTTCTGTGTGGTTAAGGGAGGGATAAAAGTTCTGTTGGACCCAAAGGGTCTCAAGTGCCTTCAGGTCAAAATAATCCTCATGCCAAAGAGGCACATTGTCTGTGGGAGTGGAGGGGTGGTTTGTCCTGAACCCTTTACATATGTTTTTTCTGTATTTGTGGTGCTTTGACATGTTGGAAACCCACTGAAGGACTGCTCCTCCCAAGACTAGTCAATTCCTGGAGATAGTAAAGGACTCACATACAAACACGCCTTTCATATGCAAATAAACAAATCCAGAGCCCAAATCCCCCAACAAGTTTCTTTATTGGACCCTTACACTCTGAGCCCCTGTTGCTCTGCCCTAATCACTCTAGCATCAGGTACCAGACAACTAAGGACAGCCCTTACACCCCAGAGCCTGCTGCTATTATTCAAAATAGTCAGTCCTAAACCTGCTTCCCTTTCTTGCCCGTTCATTCTCATGAAAGCCATAGCAGTCTCTTGGTGACAATTCACCCTCACTCCCTCTTCCTTCTAACCAGTCCTGATGTTTCCCCATGTGTGCGTTTCTCCCAAAATATAGTGGGCCCCCCTCCTTTAAAGATCTGTGAGTACATCAAACTATCTTTTCAATGACAGTCATTCCCTGCTGTCCTGGCCTCACTATATGTGAATAATAAGAAAACCTACATTTTCTTATATGTGTTGAATCATTTCTTGACCACTTTCTTCACATCAGACTCCTGACCCCTAGAGATTCCAATCTCTCTTCTCCGTTTCTCTGAGAACAACAAAGGATCTGATGGTTTCTATGCCCTCAGGAGTAGTCCTCTGTCTGAGTCCTTTGTTCAAAAGTTCACTCACTTATTATTTTCCCAGACTTGGAAAATGTTCCAAGGAAAGAGTGACTAGTTAATGTCTGGCTGCCCCTATGACCACTCACCAGCCATGAACTGTCCTGGATTTTGGTATAATAACACTTTTTTTCCCCCAAGTATCTGAGTACTAAATCTATTATCATTACCCCACAGGTATCAAATCCTAGTCACTTATATAAGCCTTGGTCTCCCCTTCCACCTGATCCCATATATGAAAATGTTCATTGATCCAGTTTTCTAGAATTCTCAATTACCACTAGCATTTGTATTTTCATTGCTATCTGACTGATGAGTAACACAATTCCAGAATCCTATTCTCAGGATATGCTATCTAAGCTAATTTTCAGTTTATTTTCTCCGAACCCATATCATATTTTTCATTTCATTTATATCACTAACTGATGGCATCAATTTTTCAATTAAAAAAATACATAATCAGAGCATGGTCTCACATCCCAAATATTCACAGGCTTATATCTTAAATGTAACATAGCAATCCTGCACATCTTGCTTCTATAATACAGTGATGCAAATTTCTTTATCTCTATTGCATTGTTTTGTTACTCTTCCATGTATAATTGATACTGTCACACCTTTTGGCACTATCACAGTTGGCCCTACACAACAATTCATGAGCACTGGAAATTTGGTGCTCTCGAAAGTCTTTACTCAGTCACTTTAAAGTTATTATTTAAGCTGTCTCCCTGCTATAGACAGTGGATATTTTTAATTACATGATACTTTTTTTTGATTGCACCACTTAACTTCAGGGTGAGCTGCCTTATCCATTTATACTCTACATCGTGTTGTGGATAACTGCCTGGGACAGGCAGAATTAGGTATTCATTGTTTTTTCCTAGGACTGTGTTAATTTTCCAGCTCATCTTCACAATGTAATCTAAAGGAAACTCTACTGTTTGATATTCCACTCTAGGCCTAGTGGTAGGGATGTGAAAGTTCCAATTTCTATGATAAGTTCCATGCATGCCAGAAGTTGGGATAGATGACAACATGTCAGGTGGCAAGACATGTTCTTCCAGATCAAGGACTAGTTATCATACCTTGTGTCTCCTACTCTGAAAAATAAAGTACGAATGTCATTAGTCTTTTTGGATTCTGGAGAATGCATACTCCATCGTGCATAATACTGTACTAACCATTTACTGAACACAGAAGACTTACAGTTATGAGTGGGAATCTGAACAACAAGGGGCTCTGCCACAGTTTCAGGCTGAAATACAAGCAGCCTTACTCTTGGGCAATGACTTCTCAGATCCAGGAGTAACAGAGGTACTGGTAATCCCTGATGGAAGGAATATAGCACAGCTCTAGGAAGCTATCACATTCTCTGTACCATTTTAGAAGCAGCTTATGAGATGTTACTGGGCCTAATGAAAACTGAGCACCTGACCGTGGGATAGCAAGTGACTATGTGACCAGAGTTCCATTATGAGCTGAATATGGTCAGTCCACTCGATACCAGTATTAGGCAGGGAAGCAACAGTACATTATACAATAAAAACAAAGCTTTCATGATCAGGGTTAACAAGATCTGGAGGGCACAAGTCAATTACTTATTCTAGGGTCCCAGACATAGAGATGACATATAGGTGTCATTTATCTCTGTCATAACAATTCCTCTTTCTTAGCACTTAAGGTCTTATGAAGGTGAATCACCTATAACTACCATAACTATTTAAAGAAAAAAGAGAAAAGGGAAAAATCCCAAGCTTAGACCATGGATAAATTAGCTCAATTTGCCAATGTAAGCTAGACGTGGACTGCTCTCACAGCTACACACTCCAAAATATTTGGTGGGATAAAATCCTCTCTCTAGGCAGAGATTCTAGCAAATTACACAGTTACTCAGCCTGTGTGGTGGGAAACGTTTTCTGAGATAAGGATAGATACAGAACTTGGGTGGTTGAAATAGCATGGCAGATTGGCCAGGAGACGGGAAAGAACAAGTTTTAAAGACTGGAGGCAAGGAAATGTGGAGAAGAGAGTATAAGTGGACCATGGGAAAGGTCACAAATTGTGTGAATCTTTGGTCTAACATGAATTCTTTCTGGGTAGTACACTCTACAGAGAAGGGTCTGAGCAAACAAGAACAAGGTACAGCTTTTCTAGGGGAATTTAAACCATCTCTGTCCTTGAAACACCATTGTTACCACAATGACCCAACTAATGGAGTAGCTTTGTCAGCAGGGATGACGGAAAGATAGGTTCTCGAGAGTGTGGGCTCCCTCCTCCCAAAACTGATGAAGCTACTCTTCTTGTCAAGTATCTAAAATGTCAGCATCAAAGGCCCATGATGAGTCCTTGAAAGAATATCATTCCTCAGAACAGTGAACAAGTTGATTGATTCAGACGTTTCTGCCTCAAAGAGGGAAACAATGATACTCTTTGTTTCCAGGAATTTTTAAGATATTTTTAAGGTTTTGTTAGCATTGATATACATTCTATGTGGAGGTTTGTCTTCTCTTTCCACAGTAGTTTGGCTAGAATTATCCTCTAAGGGTTTACCAACATGATCTATAGCAGAGACCAAGTGACATTCTTTCTAGTGAAGGAAGTATGAAAGAAGATCCACTATTTCTATCAAACATTCTTATACCACATCACTAAATCATGATAGACTCATGGAAATGGATCTTGAAGCCTCAGCTAATGAGCCAACTAAGAAATAACACTCCACGGTATGGTGACACTGTTTTGCTAGATGTGTCATGTATTTGGAACCAAAAGCCATTATATGAATCTGTGTTCCTTATAACTAGAATTCTTTTCTCACCAACATTCCCAATGGCATATGTGAGGAATTTATGCTTCCTGTCATTACAATTCACGATTCCTCTGGATTAGAGTTTCTGGCTCCTGGAGGGAGATGATACTATAGGAGAACACAGTTGAGTGTTCAGCTAAACCAGAAGCTGCAAATCAGTACATCAGAATCTTTTCATGTAGATAGACCATTAGGCAAACAAAGGAATTATTCTACTGGAGTGGGTGATTTATCAGTTATTATTAGGACATAAAGTTTTCATTCTATAATGAAGTAAGGCTGGGTATTTCTGGAATACAGAGAATTCATTGGGGGGTGACCCTTACTGTTTATGTGACTACTGAAAACTATAAGAAGAAAATTACAGCAATTGTGGTCATATAAGGTCATGGTAACCAGGGCATGGACCATTCAGTGAGGAAAATCTCAACTGTAAAGCCACAAGTCAAGCAATCTAGATGAACTGAAAGGCTGGCTATGGTTGAGGGAAATGAAGAAGGTTTGAACAAAAAATGGAATAATAGTGATCAGTTACAGCCTTGGGCCAACTAGAGCAGTAGGAACCATACCTCTGAAGCTAAGTCTTACTTTTAAAATTGTTATGACTTAGAGAATCAGAAACAGGCAGAATATAGTCAGTGTGGGGCCCAACTAGATCTCAGTAATGCCAAGGATGGTCTGTAGCAGATATCCTTGATGTCTCATTCTCATCCCCCTAGCAACTTATTCTTACGTTGTCTACCAATGGCTTCATAATGAATCCATGACTCTGAGCTGGAAGGATTTCTGTAGACACATGGGAGCACTCTACCTGTGAGAGGAGCCATCTTAAGTACCAGAAAACTAACAGCTCTCAACCAAAGGTGAATGCAAATTGGTCAAATGTGATGTGGCTTCATCACACAGTGGGCTGTTCTGTATTGGACTCTCTGTAAGCCTTCCCTTTTCTATGTCACCACTCCATTCACCTCTGGAGATCCTTGGGACCACCTTACAAATAAACTACTTGAACTCAAATCTTAGTCTTATCATGCTTCTGGGGAAACTCATCCTACGGCAATGACTAACTGGAGAGACTAGAGGTCAAGAGACAAGTAGCTCATCACAGTATTCTTTGTTTTGTAGTTATAGCTATGTTTTCTTTTCTTCTTAGCTTTATGATATTGAGGAAAAATGATACTCTTTGTTTCCAGGAATTTTAAAGGTATTTCTAGACTAGGTAAAACTCTGAATAGAAATCAAGTGGATTTTTAAAATACACACATTCTACTCCTTTTTTCCTTATTAGTAAAATTATTTCTGTTCTCATCATCTCATCAGACAATCCTATTGGTGTGTGTTTTTTTTTTAACCTGAAATCAGGCCAGAAGGAGAATAATAATTTAGTAGAAATTTAAATTTTAAATGTTTAATTCATTTCCTCTGGCCCAAGAAGAGAAATAATTGAGCTCACTAAGTATGTCAGGTCAGGGCAATTTTTTTTTTTTTTGTCATTTATTACAATGTTCTATTGAGGTTGATAATGGTTGTGTTTCTAATGTTGCTAATAATGGAAAAAAACACTTCCAAGTTCAGAGAAAGCTGTATAGCAACTGCAGAATGATTATTATAAGGCTCACTCTAAGGAAACATAACATTCCAGACAGATGGCATGATTAACTAAGATATGTTTCAAGTCTCTATTATTTCTACAAAATAATAAACATGAAAATATTCAATAGTAAATATCATTAAGGACTAGTGTTTTACCAGATACTCTGCTAGGTTTGGTGGATATAAAAACAACTTATGTGCCGTGCCATATTATGTCACAAACAATGGCTGCATTTCCTTATGAAGTTTATCTCTGATTTTTATTTTTTTAAAGATTTTATTTATTTATTTGACAGAGAGAGATCACAAGTAGGCAGAGGGGCAGGCAGAGAGAGGAAGGGAAGCAGGCCCCCTGCTGAACGGAGAGCCCGATGCAGGGCTCGATCCCAGGACCCTGAGATCATGACCTGAGCCGAAGGCAGAGGCTTTAACCCACTGAACCCCCCAGGCACCCCATCTTTGCTTTTTTATTTATCAAAAGATATTTGAATGACAAGTAAGTACCAAAAGACTGCCACTTCACATTCACCTGGAACTCATGTTTCTGATGCTCCAGCAAAATGCATACTAAACATTTTCAAAATATTTGAGCAATGTAGCTATTTCTTGTACAAATTGTTATACCTACTAAACCTGGAGCTGACCCAGATGTGAATAACTTGATACCTCCAGAAGCAAATGAAAAAAATTTATTGTAAATTACTAATGTGTGAAATAAGATATATAAATGGAATCATTGTGTCTAGGATTTGGTCCCTTAGTGCAAAGTCAGGGACAAGGATTTAATTGCAGATAGGTTATTTTGAGATGCAACCCCAGAAAGCAACAAGAGCAACAACAAATAAAGAGTGAATTATGAATGTGCTGGTAGGAATGGAAAGTTATACAGATACATAGAAGGCAGTATAGCAGTTTCTTACTAAGCTAGATATACAACTAGGGTATGACTCAGCAAATGCAATCCTCAACATTTATACCAGGGGAATGAAGACTCAGGTTCACACTATGCATTAGTGTTTATAACAACTTTGTGATAGCTGAAATCTCAAGATAATTCAGATACTTTTCAATGAATTCATGATTAAACAAACTTTGGGACCCACATACTGTTGAATACTATCAGCAATAGTAAAGGAACAAATGTGATACACAAAACCACCTAGATGAATCTCCAAAGAATTATGTTGAGTGAAAAAACGTCAATCGCTATTTGATTCCATACACGTAATATTCATGCAATGACAAAAGTATAAATATGGAGAACAGATTAATGTTTTCCAGGGATTGGGAAGTAGAGTGGTGGGGCAGCAGTGGATGCGGCTATATAAAAGCCAGTGAGAGAGTTACTTTTAGTGATGGAAATGTCCTGTATCTTGGCTGCATTGATATCCATATCCTGTTTTCCAAGAGATTACTGTTAGGGGAAACTGATAAAAGGGACATGGGATCTCTCTGTATTACTTCTTCTTTTTTTTTTAAATTTTATTTAATTTTTTTTTCAGTGATCCAAAATTCATTGTTTATGCACCACACCCAGTGCTCCATGCAATACGTGCCCTCCATAATACCCACCACCAGGCTCACCCAACTCTCTACCTCCGTCCCCTCCAAAGCCCTCAATTTGTTTCTCAGAGTCCACAGTCTGTATTACTTCTTGGGTCAAACTGCATGTGAATCTATAGTTGTATCAAAAGTAAAAGTTTAATTTTAAAAGACACAAATTCCTATATGCACTGTGTACACTCTAGTGATAAAATGGACCACAAACCAAACAAATCAATTAAACATTCGGTATGTTAAAACAAGATAAGCAATGGGGCGCCTGCTTGGCTCAGTTGGTTAAGCCTGTGCCTTCCATTCAGGTCATGATCCCAGGGTCCTGGGATTGAGCCCTGCATTAGGCTCCCTGCTCGCCTGCTTCTCCCTCTCCTCCCAGCTCGTACTCTCTAAGGCTCACTCATGCTCTCTGTTGCTGTGTGTTTCTCTCTCTTTCAAATAAGTAAATACATAAAATCTTTTTTAAAAAAGTAAAAGAATATTTAAAAAGAAACAAGATAAGCAGTAAAGACATAAAATACAGATAGAAGTGAGCTAAAGGGTACGAAGGCTAGGGTACAATATTAAATGAGTGAAAATATCAAAGAAGGTGACCAAGTAATGAATTTATGAAAGCAAAAAAGTGAGTTGTGGAGTTATCTGTGTGTAGAGCTTTCCAGCAAGAGGGGACAGCTCGCATAAAGATCCTAAAGAAGCCATTGTGCCAGGACAAACATGATAAAGTGACGGAGTGGTAAAGGAAGGAAGGAGGAGATCACATAGTATTTTGGAGAATACTGTAAAGACTTAGGTCTTTTCTATCTGAGAAATGTGACTGTGCAAAGGAAATAAGTGAGAAAGTCAAAGAGGGTACTTCAAATCTAGAACTGAATTTATCCTGAACCAACTGCCAGTTCCCAGACTAAGATGTCTATGACATGCGGGCTTGCTCTTCTGGTGAGATTCCCTCTACTTGTTTCCACGTGCACCCTTATAAAGCCCACATACACCTCCTCGGCACTTCTGTTTCCAGCAAATCTCCGCGTCTCTGTGAGCATAAGGACTTCAAACAAACAGACAAACCACAATAAATACAATATAAGGGACATCACAACGGACAAGGCAGATTTTTTTTTCCCCCAACCACATTCTCTAGTCTGGTACAAAAAAAACAATAAAAGTGGAAAAAAGTAGTAAAGCAAAATGTGGAGGTGACTTAACAGATATCAACCGCGTTTTACAGTTGGGGGAAAAAATAGGAAAACATGATTAATTCCAACAGAGTAAAATAGGCAATTCTTCATGGGAAGCCATTCAAATCAAATCTCAAAATATGGACAGGATTTCAGCAGGCACAGATGAGATAAAAGCATATTAAATGCACAAGTTTTGCAGAGATGAAGGGTCGGAAACACAATTACTTTCAAGAGTAAATTTGGCTAATGTTAATTTTGTCATACATTTTTGTCAGCTTTGACATTTTCACTATAAGATTAGTGTGTGGATGTTAAAGCTAAATTAGGTAGAAATAATGACAATTGGAAGAAATATTACTTTGATGAGTTGCTAAGTTTGAGAGAAACCTTAGAATCTTTTCTTGAGCATAACTGTTAAAAATATTTACATTGGAGAACAAAATTATATTTCATGGAACTTGCTTATGAGTAAGGAATTTGATGAAACAAGATCCTGAATACTGTCGCAGAAATATTGCTCTGTTTATGCAATAAATATAATATGCCTTGTTATGACAATATAATTAACTTTAATGTAATGGTTTTGGGAAGTAATTCTAAACCGCACTCTACAGAGGAGCACAAAAAGATGTCGTTAATCTTCCTTATAGAAAATATTCCAGAGTATACCAAAAATACATGAAACAAAAGGAATTATAATCTTTAAAAACATAAAACTTCATTTTTAATAATATCATTCTCTCTTGATACCATAGTAATCTGCTAATGTATTATAAAATATATAGCAGAAATGTCTCCTTTCGATTTATTTAAGAATGGCTAAATCTGATGATGTAAGGTTAAGTTCAGGAATGGGATACGCCCTTATAAAGTGTCCTGAGGCAGCTTGGAGAAAATACTCCATCACTCTTTCTGACATTTCTACACATTTTGTGTGCCAGGCAGTACCTGCTTTGTTCCTAATGATCATTTCAAGAATGTTTGTTCAGCAAATAATCTTGGAAGAAATCAACAATGTTTTCTTCAGAGCAAAGGGCAGGTTTGTTCACAGGCTTAGAGATATAGACACTGCCCCCCATCTAGCGCAAAGGACACTGTCGAATATAATAAAGATGGTAAGTCCTTTCAGAGGAAAAGTCGGTTTTTTTTCTGCTGTCCATTAAAAAGATTTGGGGTCAGGATTCCTCTCCTGGAACACAACCCATTGCATATGCAGGTGTGAAATGGCCTTCTCCCTACCGCCTGGTGGGAATTGGGCTTGGCCAACTTGTACAAGAAAATTCTAATACTCTGGCTGTTGCTATTGCTGTGAGTAATGAAGTTCTTTGTCTCAAACCAAGGAGTCTCGTGTCTTCTGCCAGTATCTATAAAACTGGGGCAGGCTACTTGTTAATTTACAAACAGGGTGAAAATCTCAGACATTTCACAGCTCTTGACAAGGTAATTACTATCTTGGTATTGAGGTTTTGTTGTTGTTGTTGTTTAATTGAATTATCTTCATTTCTCACACTAGTTTTCCAAGCACATTAGTGGTCCTCAAATTGCAGAAATAATGCCCTTAGAACCTTCTGTCATCCAGGGGTTTAGTGAAAGTATCCAGAACTACGTTGCTTCAGACTTGCTAGAACAGCACCCCAACTGGTCTTAGGGATTAACTAGCTGCAAGATAACGCCTCCTCACTTGTTGACCTAAGACTCTTGATCTGTAACAAACCAAAGCTGCCTTCAAGGAGGGAAGGACCGGAATTTTCCCAGGCCACAGAAGCCAACAAGTCTGTTTGAAGCCTCCTTGTCTTTCTCATTAACCCAGGAATTTTTTAGTAAAATATTTTCTTTTTCTTTTTAGGTCACACAGATGATTTTACTAACCTCCCCTTGTGTATCTATAGACCTTGCCCTCCTTTGTAGAAAGAACAAAGTATTCCTGCGTATCACAGAACACAAACCGCCCTTCCTTGCATGACCCCCAAGCACTGAGATAACATTGGTAGTTGACATCATCATCGAGTCTGCACAAAGTTAAGAAATGCTGCAGGCCACTGTACTCCCAGTGCTGATTAACTACCCTCAACCCCTTTTAAAACCCTTGAACAAGGCAGAAACTTACAGAGTTGAATTTTGGATATGAGCCTGCCTTCTCCCCAGGTGGCTGGCCTCCTCAAATTACTTTGTAATCAAAAGTTGTCTCTTGAGTATTGGCCTTTCAAGACACTAGCAACCTAACTTGGGTTCACTGATGTTGGGAATATTGAAGACTGGTAATATTTAATATATGCAATATTCTTAACCTTCGGACAACCTACTATTTTCTTATTGCTTGGCTAGTTCTTTGTACAATGTTATAGGAATTGAGTGTTTGACCTCCTCATGAAGAAACCAGTGATCTGATCATCAGAGAATGACAGTGTTTATTAGGTACTAAAGGCACTAAAGAGAAGCAGAGTTCTTGCTAAGAATTTGCTCATATGTAGCATATGTCTAGAATTTGTTAAGTTTTCTTAAATTAAAAAAACATCAGTCTTAATTATAGTACATTAATTTATTTCTCCTCTATATCAACCTCATTAAAACACATTTCACAGACAAAACCAGTTTAGAAATTTTCTATTCCCATACATTTTTAAAAATTGGGGCACTTAGGACTTTTCCAGATACGCTTCTAATTTAATCTTCTCCGTAAAACTATAATAAAGAGAATTTTTTAAAAAAGACAAAACTCATAAGGAAGGGCATAGCAGAAGATGACAGTAATAAAATTTAAAAACAGGTATGCAGACTGCAGCAGTAATTACTTTATTTAATAGACTACAGAAAGCTAAATCCTAAATTAGTAGTCAGGATAAACGAAAACCAATTCATACTGACCAGAAAATCCTTAAAGTCTTAGGAAATAACAGTTTCAGAATCACCCAAAACTGGAACATTAGGTCTAAAATAAGTACAGACCATTTAAAACATGATTGCAGGGAGTTAGCTCCTAAGTGCCCCTTTCCCATATGCAATCATAGAGATTCCTCTTACCCTGCCTGGAGAGTAAAGGGCATGACTCTGTCCTGAATTTTGAGGCTTCTGTTCCTCTGCTTCCGGTGAGCTCCCAGAAAACCAGCAGCTCGGGCTTTACACCTCCAGGCAGTGATATACACAGAAAAGTGAGAGAAAATATCATGTTTGAAGAAAGTCGTATGAGGAGCTGTCGTTCCCAGGTGCCCCCAGTCTTTGTGCCATCTTCAAATGGGAGTATTAGTCTTGACAATGTGGTGATAAACATTGTGTCCTTCCATCCAGTGCCTGGATCAGCTGAAAATATTCCTTTAATTCTAGAGAGGGGTCCTATTTTGACCTTTCTGAAAAGGTCTTTGCCATGTGTAAATTTAGAAACAAAACATGCAGAGTAGCCCAGCCTTTCTGAACTTAATTAGGGTTGAATGTCCAGCATTTAGCTGGCACTATAGTCCTGAAAATGTTTCTGCTCTGATAAGGCATGTGTTTCACAAGACTCCTCAATGACACTGACCATGAACTTTTCCAGAAAGAGCTTCTATAAGCTATCAGGGAAGCTGGAATCAGTCTTTGATCCAAACACTCTGGTTTATCCTGTCCAGGTTGTGGTAATTTGTCCTTTCCTTACAAAGTGACAGCTACTCAGCTTTTCACAAGTAAAAAAGTGTCTTTGGGAAGTATAACTACATTGGACATAAAAATTTTTTTTAAAGATTTTATTTATTTATTTGACAGATAGAGATCACAAGTAGGCAGAGAGGCAGGCAGAGAGAGAGAGGGGGAAGCAGGCTCCCTGCTGAGCAGAGAGCCTGATGGGGGCTCCATCCCAGGACCCTGGGATCATGACCTGAGCTGAAAAAGTAGTTAAAAGCAGTGGCTTTAACCCACTGAGACACCCAGGCACCCCTGGACATAAATTTTATAAAGAAAAACAAAAGAATGATCAACCATTCAATTACTAATCCTCTATATGAGTGAAAGAAGGGTGTAATTGGAAAAAGGGACAGTTACTCTTAAGCATTGGTTATATTCTATTTCTTAACCTCTTTAGCAAGTGTGTGTATAAATCAGTTATAATTAAACAGTACTTGTACATTTCCATGCTCTCTATATGTATAAATTATTTCAAAGTAAGACTTTTTTTCTAAAAAAAAGACACTCATTTTCTGTTTCTATTAAATTCAATAAGGTAAATTAGGCTACTAAAATATTTAGGTTCTATAATTACATTAAGTAAAATCTGTTAAAAAAAAAAGACAGAGATATGTACCAGCTATTCCACTTACCAAAGAAAATCTATTGTAGATAGCTTAATCTATTTAAATTATATGTTTTCTTCCACTAATTTTTTCATGTGTGTGAATTAACTGGATTTTTGTTTGTTTGTTCGCAAGAACGAAGTACATTTGAAGAGCAGTAGGAAAAAGGGGTGAATAATCAGAGGGAAAAGAAGAATATTGAGTACAGTTGACTCTTGAATAGTATAGAGGTTAGAAATGCCAACCCCCATGCAAATGAAAACCCATGTATAGGTTTTGACTCCCCTGAAATTCAACTACTAAGAGCCTACTGTTGACCAGAAGGCTTACTGATAACATCAACAGCCAATTAACACATATTTTATATATTATATGTCTTACATACTATAGTCTTATGAAAAGGACCAAAAGAAAAAGAAAAATGTTAGTAAGAAAATCATAAGGAGAAAAAATACATTCACACTTCTGTACTGTATTTATTGAAAAGGTCTTCATATAAGGGGACCCATGTAGTTCAAAATCATGATATTCAGGGTCGCCGTAAAACCAAGACCAACTAGAATTCAGTGGTTATAATTTTTCTAGATAATATGCTTACTTGTTTGTAAAAAAAAATTTTGGGGGTGCCTGGTTGGCTCAGTGGGTTAAAGCCTCTGCCTTCAGCTCGGGTCATGATCCCATGGTCCTGAGATCTAGCCCCATGTCGGGCTCTCTGCTCAGCGGAGAGCCTGCTTCCCCCTCTCTCTCTGCCTGCCTCTCTGCCTACTTGTGATCTATCTGTCAAATAAATAAATAAAATCTTTAAAAAAAAAAAACATTTTGTATCATATATTTTAGAACATTTTCTGCTCTAAAAGGCTGTCGTTTTTTTCCAGTTATCTTTAAAAATTTTTTAGAAGTGTGCATCAATTACTATTATAGACTAATACTGTCACAGTTTGGTAAATAGGTATAAATTTAATTATTCTGACCTCTGAATAGGCACATAATTATCTAATTATGAAAAGCAACAGTTCATTAAGCTATGCAAAACCTCATATCTTTCTGCTTTTTAAAAACCTGTTTTGTTTTATAAAAAGTTAATTCAAATGCCATCATAACTTGTTTTAAAATGGTTAGACATGCTATTGTACTTTTAAATTTAAATCAAGAAGAAAATGGATTTATCATTGATAATTTAAGTTAAAATCACGAGGTATTTGTCAAAAGTGTCTTTCCTAATACAACTTATTATTTTGATTATAGAAAATATGCTTGCATCTATGGTGTTATTTTACCAAGGTTAGTGGAAAAGGAAATATCTAAGAATTAGGCTTTGAGTGAAGGAAAAGAAATTCTATTTTATATATTAAGAGTAACCAAACCAGTAAGAACTTGGGATAGTCTTCCAGATGAGATACTTATTTCCTTGTGATGTTTGCAAAGAAATATAAAATGGGACAAGATGTTATTAAACTGATAGTGTAAACAGGAAGAGAATGAACTGAATGACCATGGATGGTGTGAGATGGACTCCTTCAGTCTAGGTTTGCTCAGGAGAAGGAACTACCCTAAATAGTAAAAGCAGGAAATTAGAGACCTACATTAGCACTGAAAGAAATGAGAGGCAGAGTGGCTGGGTGGCTCAGTCAGTTAAGCTGTTAAGCGTCTGCCTCCTGCTCAGGTCGTGATCTCAGGGTCCTGGGATTGAGCCTGGTGTCATTGCAGCCATCAGGCCTCCTGCTCAGTGGGGAGTCTACTTCTCCCTTTCCCTTTACCCTTCCCCCGGCCCTCTCTCTCTCTCTTTCTCTCTCTCAAATAAATAAATAAATAAATAATCTTTTGAAAAAAAAGAAAAAAATGATGTGTGTGTGTGTGGGGGGATTATCAAGGAAAACCTCAGCTATCTTTTAAAAATATAGGAAAGAAGGTCGCCTGGGTGGCTTAGTTGGTTAATCAACCGCCTTCGGTTCAGGTCAAGATCCTGGAGTCCCGGGATCAGGTCCCACATCGGGCTCCCAGCTTCTCCCTCTAATTATTCCCCTCTCACACACGCTCTCTCTCTTTCTCTCTCAAATAAATAAATAAAAATCTTAAAAAAAAAAAAAACCAGGAAAGAAGGGAATAGCAGGACACAAAAGCCAATTATCTCAGCCACATGTCAAAGGCCTGGAAGCTACTGTCAAATCCTCACCTCACCAAAGCCCATGCACATTCTTGAAATGGTTTTTCTTTGTGTAGCTTTCAAAAATTCATGTATCTCCCATTGATGGAATGTAAATGGGACCCTGTTGTCAAGGGATAGACAGTAAATATTTAAGATGCAAGTACACAGTGATGAGCTATGGTTTAACACAAAGATAAATTAAGCAATTATCTTGGTTAAGACTAGTAACCACCCAAATCCAGCCTCAGGTACTGGATAGCAAACATAATAAACTATTATAATTTCTAAATTCAGTACTTTGTTCCTTTGAAAGCTGGAGCAATATTTTCTCTCGGGCCATGAAAGTCGTATTGGGAAATACAAAATATGATTAACAAAAATATGTCTCCAGATATCCAAGGGCTTTTTATAAACTTAATTATAGGTACTAATAACTTTAACCAAGACAACTTTTGGTTCCTGATATAACTGATTTTCCTTAAAACAGGCATAGGAACAGGATTCTAGTTGATAGATTTACTAATTATTATGGTCAAGGGTCTCATACATTTACTGACACTATATTAATGACTGAGAGCCAAGTAATACAATATTATTAAACAGCCTCATGGAAACTATCTCTTGTCATTTAGAAGGTGGCCTCTTTGTCCAAATGAATTAGAAACACTGTGAATTTATTTACTGTTTGACCCAAACTTTGTCTTCTTTCATTTGACCAAATGGATGACAATTTAATTGGCTTCTTGCTCCAATCCTCCAACTTTTTTCACCTTTTAAAAAATCTGTCCTATTATTTGTAAGACTACTGTGTGCTATTTCAAAGCAAAACAAAACAAAACACACACACACACACACACACAAACCCACAAAAAAAACCCCCAAAAATGAAACAAACAAACAGCAACCCAAAGGCCAATCCCCTGAGAATCTACTTCACCCACAATGTAGAGAAAAGCTGGCACAAAACCTGACTCTATTACCCCTGAAAATGCAGGGATGCTCACATTCTTCCAGGAGCTTCCATTCTCACAATCCTCTCTGCCCACGGATCCCAGATTAGTGTGAGTGCTCTTCCGGATCACTTCAAATCTATTGAAAAGACACGTTATTTTTTTAACAATTGAAGAGCAAGACTAAAACCAAAGAGAATTGAAGGAACATACATTTTTGAAGAACAAAAATAATCTATCATCAGTTCAAGGAAAAATGAATAGAGGCAGCGATAGTCGAAGAGATATTCAGATCTCTGCACTGGAAATGAAAGCTCTTTAGGGAAGCTCCAAGTTCAGAGCCTGGGTCAGATACATCATTATTATTTCTATGTTATGACCCATATGTTGGTTGTAGTCATAGTTGCGGTAGCATTGTCTATATTTTGGAGGAAAGCAAAAACTCAACCTCAGTCTTTTCACTTTACCCACTAGTGACAAGTGTCTAAGTTTGCTCTCACTCTCCCTCTCTCTCTCTTTTTAAAGTAGTTCCTACTTGCAAGGTGGGGTTCAAATTCATAGCCCTGGGATCAAGAGTCACATGCTCTAAGCACTGAGCCAAACAGGCACCTCCTGACTCTTCCCAATGAATAATAAACTAACTCTCTCTATTTGAGGAAAGGTTGATAACTATGTTAGTTTCTGTCTCCTAAAAACCTAAAGGCTTCCAAAGACACAAACATGAAAATGATGGCCTTTGGAGATTGTTTGATTAATCTCAGTAGGGCAGATTCAGGCCAAGCAATCCTGAACTGAACACGTAAGTGCATGGTGGGCCTTACAGAAAAATAGTGCATGTTGCCCCACATAGTTGGCAAATTCCTGTTGAAACTCCAAAAGCAATTTTTCCTGTCATGGGTTTTGGCAAACTTTAAAAATGATGTGACTGATAAGCCCTGATTAGTGAACACAATGCTCTCAATAGATACCCCCAGAACTCCTAAAGGAAGATAGAGACACATGTGTTTACTAATCCTTAAACCACGTGCCCGAGAGAGACTGTTTACATAAACTTATCATATGAAATACTTCATTTAGAATAAAATGTTTGACATACATCAGTATGTCAAAGTTCTGCGGAAGTATTTGTTTGCCTACTCCCTTTGAACATCCATTTTTCAAGCTTTTGTCATGGCACATATGTTCGTATATAATAGTTTCAACATTTAGAATCTATAAATTAACTTTATTCATATTTATGATTATATGAGATATTAATATCAAATAAAACAGATCTCCCCAAATAAAGATAAGCTATCACTTAGGTTCCTGAGGTTCACCCAAGTTCCCATGAAAATGTAACCAAACAGAGAAGAGTTCTGTATCTCAGAATCTACTCTTTTAGAATAAGGAATGCTGTACTCTGAAATGACATTTTTATCCAGGCATAAAGCACATTATTAAAAGTTCGCTGTGATCTCTTGTGTCAGGCCTTGATTCCTCCTTGCCATGGCACTGCTGGCGAGCCACGGGCCAGGGCTCTGAGGAGGTTGTGTGCGCAGCTGGTTTTGTCCTGTGTGCTACCTAGGCTTCTCATCAGTACTGATCATGGTCCAAGATTTTCTTCAAGGTCTCAAATAGACATCCTTGAGTAATATACCCAAAGGAGGTCCACATAGGAAAAATGTGGTGAGAACAAGCATAGCATAGTAAAATTGCTGGGAAAAAAATGTGACAACCTTAAAAGCTGTAGTTGAATCAATGTATTGACATTTATTTCCATACTTCTGGCAATAAAAACTGCTTTTGTTTATCTGATCATATTTCTCTTCCTAGGGTTTCTTGGCTATGGTATCCTATACTGGCGCTTACTTCCTTTCAACCTTTTGAAGACATCTTCCTGTCTTCACTAGTCTTACATTGTATCCACTGAGAAATATCTCCTTTGGAGTTTAGGGCACATATTTACTCTGTACTAGATAGTCAGCTGTTGCAAGCATGGCTCTTCTCCTCAGAGGATCACTCTAGTAACTTTGTATAAAGTCCTGGAAACAGCCCAGAACTCTTTGTTCACATCTTATCAAACACGTGAACAAGCACATTTTCGTACATAAGGTAAGCAATTTCTGTTTCTTTTAGGTTACATAAAAAATTTTTTTCGGTCTCTAAAATCCCTCTTCTATATTTGAATATAAGATACTACATATTTTTTCTATTATTCCTGCTGTGACTATCACAGATTTCTTCACAAACCATGAACTGGAAAATGTGGCAAAGGAAGTATTTTTAGGAACATAAGGTGAAAAAGGTGAAATTTTCTGTTTTATTCCAAATATAGTAGAAAATCTTTCTTGAGGTAAGTTTGCCTCATGTGAACCTAGGATGCGTTATCTTTCACGTGGAGTGATTTTCTGCCTTTTCTTTTTAGGAAAGCCGGGTGTCCACTCTTCTGGAATCTGTGAGGGCACTCAGTTTCCACTGTAATGGAGCTAATAATGGTAGTAAACATTGCCTGAAAATTTCCAGTGTCATTTCAATCTTAGAGAGTCAAAGTAGTCATTAGCAAAGATCCCTGTGCCTAAAATGTGGAAAGGTAAACCTTGAATTCCGCATGTTATCTCATGGTAAAGAAGATTTTTCATATGACATCAGATTCATTTTGGGGTCTGTTTCCTGACTATCGTGATAGAAAAAAATATATACCTGAATTTTCTGGAAGGGAATAATGATTAAGAGTAAGTTTTCTTATTTCATTAAATTCTGAGGTTTGTTTTCTCTCTCTGAGGGATCACTGACCCTTGTTTGATGTCCAGTGTCTTACAAACCATTGTTTCACTTATTTTTGTCTGTTTTTCACTTACTAGATTGAAAGGTAAATCTAGTCCCTGTTACTCTATCTAGGACAGAGATGAAAGTGCATCATCCAAGTTTTAGCTCACTAAATGTTTTTGAATAATACTTTGTTCTCTCTTCTTCAATTCTTTTCATTTTTTGTTCTGTAATGTTTTACATCTTTCCACTGTGATTTTAGAGATTTTTATGGGTGAGAGAAAACAAAAAAGCATGCATTTTATCTGCCATGTTGAACTATAAGTCTATGCTATCCCTAAGGAAGTTAACTCACACTGATAAGAAAGACAGCTTTCAGAAAAGGATGGTTCATAACAGTACTTGCAAGTACAGGAGTTCTTGAGGTAATAGAGGCAATAAAATATTGCAGAACAAAAATAACACAGTAGCTCTGGAAATCTAGAGTAAAAAAAGGATTTACCAGACATATAAAGTTTTAAAAAAATTACAATTATGAAGAAATTGAAAATAAAAAATAAGAGGGAAGGTACCAGCTTATGTAACTGAGTGTTTGGTGGAGTCATTTTCTGAGGTAAAAAAGAAACACAAGTATTGACATGGTTTTTTTTTTTAAAAGACTTTATTTATTTATTTGACAGAAAGTGGGTGAGGCAGAGATAGACCATGAAAAGGGCATGTTTTAGGTTTCCCTGGAGGAGTCCATATTTATAAGTAAAAATTCGAAGAAAAGAGAAAAGAAAAGCACAAAAAAGAGAAGGAGAAGAGAAAAAAGGAGACTCCTGGTGAGAGGGGAAGAATGGCGTTCAAGTCCTATGTGACACAGAAGGAAGACATACTGGTGAAAGAGAGGAGACAGTGGCAGAATAATTAAGCAGGTTTCAGGAGAACTCACAGAAATTAGTTTGATTACAATTTGGAAAGTTTAATAAGTGGCATAAAATGCATTAAATAATGAGAACTTAGGAGGAGTTATTTTACAAAACCAGATGACCAATAACTCTGCTAAAGTCAGCCCAAATAGAACTGTCTCTTCAGCAGCAATATTAGAGTAGTTGGAGGTATGGACAGGATGTGAAGAATGGGAGAGATCCAGTATAGAGCACTGTTTCAAGCAGTTTAATTTCTATGTAAGAACTAGACATCAGGTAATAATTAGGTGGAGAAACAATGTTGGCTGCTTTTTTCTTTGTTTTGACTTTTTCTTATTTTTGAAGAAAATAAGAAAACATATATATATATAATATATATATGTTTTATACACCCACACACACACACACATACACACACACACATATTATTGAGAGAGAGAGAGAGAGACTTACATGCAAGTGGAAAGAGGGGCAGAGGGAGAGGGAGAGAGAGACTCTTAAGCAGGCTCCACACACAGCACGGAGCCCCATGCTGGGTTCAATCTCAGGACCCTGACATCATGACCTGAGCTGAAATCAAGAATCAGACACTCCACCAACTGAGCCACCCAGGTGTCCCCAAATGTCACATATATTTTGTGGGTTTTGAGTGAATGATGGTTTAGGAGAGAAAGTTAAATGTCTTTAAGTGTGAATGTGAGGAGGTGGTAGAAGAGACAGATTAAATACAAAAAAAAAGACATTTGATAAATCAAAGCAGTGTCCAGAGGAAACAGCAGAGAAAAATTTGCAATGCTAATGAGGCAGTCTTACAGAACTTGCTGGAATTCGGGTATGCTCTATAGTCCTTTGAAGGTAAAGTTTAAATTGTGTACCTGAGCACCATGAGATGTATTGTTAGTTTAAAAGAGGCTGGGACTCTTTTCAATGGCAGCCTAAGAGTCTGGTTCTAGTAAATGTTTGTTTGCCTCACATATTTGCTGTATGTACCTAATTAATTAAATATTGGGAAAAATGCTTCTTTTAACTTCAAAATAGACCACAAACCTGCCCACTTTTTTTTTTTTTTTTGGCTTGCATTTTTGCTAGCCTTCTTTATCTCTCACTTGGGTCACTGTAAGATCTTCCTCACTGGTTTCCTGGCTTCCTCTCTTGTGTGTTTAAAGGACACCTTTAAATTCCATGTCATGGCTTGTCATATTTGCTCAAACCTCCTGAGATGTCCACTACCCCCTGGCAGAAGGAACTCTTAAAAGGAGCCCCAAGCCCCTGCACTGTGCGGCTGGTCACCTTCTCCCTGCCATCATCTCCTGCAGCTCTCCGCATCACACCCCTCCAGTCTTGCCTGTTCTCCCACACCCTCTACGCATTTCACCCAAACCCTATGCACTGGTTGTTCCCACTGCCTAAAATTCTCTTTCCCCACATATTTATGTGGCTTACTTCTTACTTCCTTTACTTCTTGTGACCGTCTCTGCCTTCAGGTCGTTGTTTTTAGGTTCACTTGCCATCATGCCTGATCTGAGCTTTCTACTTTTAACTGAAACTAGTCCCCAGATGCACAAGGAGGATCCTCAGCAAACCCTTTTCCTTGCTCATACTCAGTTATTTAATTTATGTTTTTTAATGCCACAGTGCTGATCGGCTTCAGCACTAACACGTACTTTACTCATTTGCCACGTGCATTGTCTGCCTTTATGAAAATGGCAGCTTTTCCCAAGTTTCCAGTTTCCCATTTGTCCAGAAGGGTACCTAGCACACCAAGTGTTCAGTAAATATTGGTTGAAAAAATTCCCATGAGAGTCTCAAACTACATAGGTGACCAGCCCAGTTCAATCCAGGGAAGCATTCCCAGTATCTCCCCTTTCACCCCAAGCCCAGGCAAGCAAGTGTAAAGTCCAGTAAGATCTACAATTTTCCTACCATCCTTACTGTTTGACCCAAGTCTAGTGTCCAGTCACACTTATGTCGCCGCCTCCAGTTTCTCTGATGTCAGTTACAGTCAGTTTGGTTTCCTTTTTTTGGTTTTGTCTTTTTTAAGATTTTATTTATATATTTGAGAGAGAGCATGAGCTGGGTGAATGGCAGAGGAGAAGCCGACTCTCAGCAGAGGAGGGAGCTTGGCGTGGGGCTGGATGGGATCATGACCTGGGCCAAAGGCAGATGCTTAACCTACTGAGCCACCAGGAGCCCATGATTTCCTGCTTTAGGTATTGCTTTCCTTTCCGTTGGCTTAGAAATACACAGAATATTTCAGGTCATATTCTTTGTAGTGTGGCCTCATTGATTTCCAACATATACTCTGGCCTTACAATTACACCACCATCAGAGAATAGCTTAATAATATGCCTAACAGAAAATAATGAAGGAAAGAGGTCTGACTTCTATTACAGTCCCAGCCCTGCCAAAAAAAATCTATGTAAACTCAGGCATATTATAAACCTCCCAAGACATTAGTTTCTTCATCGCAAAAACAATCATCACTAAGAAATAAGAATGTTCAATTAGATAGATGAAAGAAATCTCCATTTTTTTCCACAGAGAAATTCTATTAAAATGACCTAAAGTATTGTCTCAAATTGCCCCAGTGTTACCTAATGAAAACATAAATCACACTGTTTTTCATTCACGCCACATGGAGTGCTTCTAACAATTAAGTGTTGACATGCAATTACATTTTATGATATGTTTTGAGTTTACTTGATAACTGGATCCTGGGTCAGAGACTGTGGTCTGATTTATGCTTGCTTAAGTTTATTTATGGCACTGAATAAATGATAGTGCAACAACGCATTTGAAAATCTCTGCCTAAGAGACAAGAGTTATTGCATGAATTTGCATTTTTCTTTCTAAAATTTAGATAAATGTAAGTATTTATGGAAAGAACAAATGTTACATGTTGGCTCTAAGATCCGTCTTTGGTGTGTACCGGGGTGTTTATCCTTCATGTTATCTTGGTGCAGAGCCCTTTTCATAGAGTTGTAGGGTGGTTTATGTGGCAGATATAAAAGCAATGTTGACTTAGTTACATTTTGTATAATTTTTCCTGGTACTTTGCAAAGAAAAAACAAAAACAGCTAAATCAAGCCAAATTCTAAAATTGTGACAGCCTATAAAGAAAATTAGTAATTAATTATAATTCAGATTTACAAGAGTATTTATTTTTGAATGAAATGAGTTTCCACTAAAGCGTAAACTAGGAGCAAACCTAAAAAAACTTTGATAAGCATTTTATAAGGGAAACAATTGTTACAATTTCTAAAACCTTCGGCTGGGAGATCTATAGTGAAAAAAATCTGAAAGTGGTATTTATACCTAAAAATAAAACTCCAAAGCTTAATTTTTAATGCTCTCTTCCAAAAGCCTCAATTATATTTTCTCATTGCAATACAAATTAAAACAGTTCTTTGTGAGATACACAGCGTTTTGAAAGGAAAAAGAGCTTGTAGTCTAAGTACACAAGAATGGGTGCAAATTCTAGTTCTGCCAGGTGTTAGATGAGTGACTGTCAAAAGCACTTGGCCACTTGTGTTCACAGCTTCTGCATGCATAATAAAAAGTTAATAATATGCTTATTTAATGGGACTGTTGCATTGATTAGTGGTGCCCTTCCTACAAATCACCTACGATCGAAACTGGCCCCTAACATGCTTAGTCATGCTTGTTCCATCCACGTTTTAGTTATTTTTCTATCCCAAATTCTCTTCTCAATCTAGCCTCAGGGGACATATGTCAAATGTCAACGTTTGAGATACCTCTTATTTCCATTCCTTCTGCTTTTATGTATTTGTTACATTTATTATTGTAAAAACTAAGGCTAATTAGCAATAGGTCAGCATGCTTACGTTAAAAAAAAAACAAGGGTGAAAATGTCTATGCTACCTAAAGCAATCTACACATTTAATGCAATTCTTATCAAAGTACCATCCATTTTTTTTCAAAGAAATGGAACAAATAATCCTAAAATTTATATGGAACCAGAAAAGACCTTGAATAGCCAAAGGAATATTGAAAAAGAAAGCCAAAGTTGGTGGCATCACAATTCCAGACTTCAAGCTCTATTACAAAGCTGTCATCATCAAGACAGCATGGTACTGGCACAAAAACAGACACATAGATCAATGGAACAGAATAGAGAGCCCAGAAATAGACCCTCAACTCTATGGTCAACTAATTTTTGACAAAGCAGAAAGGAATGTCCAATGGAAAAAAGACAGCCTCTTCAACAAATGGTGCTGGGAAAATTGGACAGCCACATGCAGAAAAATGAAATTGGACTATTTCCTTACACCATTCACGAAAATAGACTCAAAATGGATGAAGGACCTCAATGTGAGAAAGGAATCCATCAAAATCCTTGAGGAGAACACAGGCAGCAACCTCTTTGACCTCAACCGCAGCAACTTCTTCCTAGGAACATCGCCAAAGACAACAGAAACAAGGGCAAAAATGAACTATTGGGATTTTATCAAGATCAAAAGCTTTTGCACAGCAAAGGAAACAGTTAACAAAACCAAAAGACAACTGACAGAATGGGAGAAGATATTTGCAAATGACGTATCAGATAAAGGGCTAGTATCCAAAATCTATAAAGAGCTTAGCAAACTCAACACCCAAAGAACAAATAATCCAATCAAGAAATGGGCAGAGGACATGAACAGACATTTCTGCAAAGAAGACATCCAGATGGCCAACAGACACATGAAAAAATGCTCCACATCACTCGGCATCAGGGAAATACAAATCAAAACCATAATGAAATACCATCTCACACCAGTCAGAATGGCTAAAATTAACAAGTCAGGAAATGACAGATGGGTGAGGATGTGGAGAGAGGGAAACCCTCCTACACTGTTGGTGGGAATGCAAGCTGGTGCAACCACTCTGGAAAACCGTGTGGAGGTTCCTCAAAAAACTGAAAATAGAGCTACCCTATGACCCAGCGATTGCTACTACTGGGTATATATCCTAAAGATACAAACGTGGTGCTCTGAAGGGGCACATGCACCCGAATGTTTATAGCAGCAATGTCTACAATAGCCAAAGTATGGAAAGAACCTAGATGTCCATCAACAGATGAATGGATAAAGAAAAGGTGGTATATATACACAATGGAATACTATGCAGCCATCAAAAGAAATGAAATCTTGCCATTTGCGATGATGTGGGTGGAACTAGAGGGTATCATGCTTAGCGAAATAAGTCAATTGTAGAAAGACAACTATCATATGATCTCCCTGATATGAGGGAGAGGAGATGCAACATGGGGGGTTAAGGGGGTAGGAGAAGAGTAAATGAAACAAGATGGGATTGGGAGGGAGACAAACCATAAGTGACTCTTAATCTCACAAAACAAACTGAGGGTTTATGGGGAGAGGGGGGTTGGGGGAGGAGGGCTGGGGTTATGGACATTGGGGAGGGTATGTGCTATGGTGAGTGCTGTGAAGTGTGTAAACCTGGCGATTCAAAGACCTGTACCCCTGTGGATAAAAATATATTATATGTTTATAAAAAATAAAATTTAAAAAAATGCAAAAAAAAAAAAAAACCAAGGTAATGGATGACTGGCCTTCTGATGTTGACATGGATGAGGGACAGGATGAGGGAAGTGGTAACAGTAGCTTGTTTAGGGTGGTAAGATATTAGTAATCGTTTATTTTCATTTTAATACCCTCACTTCACAGTAACTATATGGTTTAATTCCCACCATCCAATGAGAAACGCAGGAAAAGAAGCACATAAATACAAAATGCACATAAATACAAAATGACTGAGACATACAGAAGTAGATAATTTAGTGCTAAAAAGATACAGCAGTGGTATTGTGTAAATGCAAAATTCAGAGATTATGGACTCAGTTATGGAAGACTTCATAAACAAGATGAGCTTGAGACAAATTTGATAGGAAGGGAAGATATTCTTCTGGGGTAAAGAGAAGTGGCAAATTTATTCAAAAGTCCTCACTGCTATTGTGCTTGAAAAGTTCTGGCAGAAAATCCCAGGTCTCAGAGAATATTTGCTACTGGTCTTATGAGCTAAATCCCAGTATTTTTAAAAATATAGGAAAAATTCACAGTAGGATCATTTCACCAGATTAATTAAAAAGAAAGTAGTTCTTTTCATTGGTTTTAGCTCACTATTGAGTCACACATAGTCTTTTGTTCATAAAATGCCTCATTTTATTTCAATTTCACTTAATCGTCATTTCTTATATTTAATGTTACCTTCATATGAATAGCAGTTGCTGGCTATGAAATGAATGTGACAATCCCCTCAGACACAACAGATTTTTCTGTGGCTATGATTAATACTGAATGATTCACTGACGTTAGATGTAGTACATATTAATTAATATCTTTCCTTGGAGATTAACTCCATGGAGGTAAAGGCAAAGCCATAGTTACCTTTTAAGTGTTTTTCCCAGAAACCAACAGACTAAGCTCTGATTAAATTTGTGATGCAAGATGATGTTTTTCTTGGCAACTGTCACTTTCATTTCTGTATCCCTTTTGCTGTGCCTCCAGGACTAAGGGAGCGTGGTCTTTTCCAATAGCTTCCAGAGCCAACACCATTATTTCATCCTCTTCTCTCCTTCATCAAAATGTGCTACTCTTCACTCTGTCCACTCACTCTATGTTTCTACTCCACAAATAGCTAATATTTAAGTGAAGATATCAAAACAGGTGATGAGATTTTATTTGTTCTATAGAAGAACATTTATCAATTCAATAATTACTGTATGATTTTCCTAGTATGTTTCCATTCAGTAAACATTGAGTATTTAGAATGCATTGGGAATAAAATCAATTTGGGAATGCAAGATGATTATTACATATTTCCTGACTTCAGTGAGCACACAATGCCATAGAAGGAAATATTTGTTAACAGATAAAGTATATTATATGTAAGTTTTATAAACTAAACATTATGAGGGACAAAGAAATGAATATCTCAATCTGTATCATTTCAGTATTCTCAGGTGTGTGTGTATGTGTATGAGAGAATCATGGGAACTTAAGTAATTCCGAGAAATCAGAATTAGGCCAGTGAGAAATTGTTCATCTAATGTAGGTGACCAGCTAACCAACTAGTATAGTGTTATACTTGTCAAGGAGTATAGTTTTAACATATATTTTTTTTAAAATTAGTATTAATCAAGTGTTATTGGGACCATAATTGTGTTGCTTTTTTTTGTTTTTAAGTAGGTTCCATGCCCAGTGTGGAGCCCAACTTGGGACCTGAAACTCACAAACCTGAAACTGAGACCTGAAGTGAGATCAACAATTGGTTGCTAAATGAATGAGCCACCCAGGTGCCCTGGTTTCTTTTTATTTTTTTCCCTTTTTTTAACATTTATCTATTTTAGAGAGAGACAGAACAAGTGGGAGGGGCAGAGGGAGAGGGAGAAAGAATCTCAAGCAGACTCCATGCTGAGTGTGGAGCCTGGCACAGGACTGATCTCACAACACTGAAATCCTGATGACTTGAACCAAAACCAAGAATCAGGTACCAAACCTACTGCACCACCCAAGTGTCCTGACCCTGGTTTCTTTAATCAAGTCCAATCACATAAATTTTGAAAACTTTTTATTGTTGGAATTTTTGCACGGTTAACCATGGATAAAAATGAAATCTATGAGAGGTAGACTGGCATGGTTCCCCTAAGACATGAGGCAGCACCCAGGGTACTGGGGATTTGGAATCATTCTCTGGCTAGAAAGTTATTGAATGGATTTCCAAATTTAAAAATGGACCAGTTCAACAGCAAGAGAAGACACTGTAGGTAAAATTTGAAGATGAAAATCCATAAAATGTTGCCATTCTGTCAATGGCATTTTCATTTTTTGTGGAAATTATAATGTTGAAAGCAAGGCTTAGTCACTATCTCCATGACTTGACCCATCTTTCAGTATTATAGAACCACTGGTTAAAAACATTCTTCCATATACAGGATTTTAAATATTGAATGTTGGGGATTTTCTTTATTTTAAAGACTTTTTTTTTGAAGATTTTATTTATTTATTTGACAGAGATCACAAGTAGGCAGAGAAGCAGGCAGAGAGAGAGAGGAGGAAGCAGGCTCCCTGAGGAGCAGAGAGCCCAATGTGGGGCTCTACCCCAGGACCCTGAGATCATGACCTGAGCCAAAGGCAGAGGTTTTAACCCAGTGAGCCAACCAGGTGCCCCGATTTTCTCTATTTTATTATCAACTGTTCTATTTCATGTTTTTTTAAATTTATGGGAGTTTTGAAATTCCCTTAGTTTTAACAGCCTAAGTGGTCAAATGTCTTTGAGTAGGCTTTTAATCCAAGAAAGTCATAAACCATCAAAAATCTGAATCTACCACTTAGGATTTAAGACATTAAAAATTAAACAAATAAGTGTCTTCAACAAATGATACTGGGAAAACTGGACAGTGACATGCAGAAGAATGAAACTGGACCACTCTCTTACACCGTACACAAAAATAAACTCAGAATGGATGAAATGCCTAAAGGTAAGACAGGAAACCATCAAAATCCTAGAGGAGAAAATATGCAGCAACCTCTTTGACCCTGGCTATAGCAAGTTCTTACTAGACATGTCTCCAGAGGCAAGGGAAACTAAAGCAAACATGAATCATTGGGACTTTATGAATATAAAAAGCTTCTGCACAGCAAAGGACACAGTCAACAAAACTAAAAGGCAGCCTATGGAATGGGAGAAGATATTTGCAAATAGCATATTAAATAAAGGGCTAGTATCCAGAATATATAAAGAAATCATCAAACTCAACACCCAAAAAATTAATAATCCAGTTAAGAAATGGGTAGAAGATATAAACAGACATTTCTCCAAAGAAAACACACAAAATGATAATAGACCTATGAAAAAAATTTTCGACATCACTCATCATCAGGGAAATAAAAATCAAAACCACAATGAGAGTCCACCTCACACCTGTCAAAATGGCTAAAATTAACAACTCAGGAAACAACAGATGTTGGTGAGGATGTGGAGAAAGGGGAACTTTTTACACTGTTGGTGGGAAAACAAACTGCTGCAGCCACTCTGGAAAACAGTATGGAGGTTCCTCAAAAAGTTAAAAATAGAACTACCCGATGACCCAGCAATAGCACCACTAGGTATTTATCCAAAGAATACAAAAACACTGATTTGAAAAGGCACATGCACTATCAACAATAGCCAAATTATGGAAAGAGCCCAAATGTCCATCAACTGATGCATGGATAAAGAAGATAGGGTATATATATATACGATGGAATATTACTCAGCCATCAAAAAGAATGAAATCTTGCCATTTGCAAGGACATGAATGGAACTAGAGTGTATTATGCTAAGCAAAATAAGTTAGTCAGAAAAAGACAAGTACCATATGATTTCATGCATATGTGGAATTTAAGAAACAAAACCGATACACATAGAGGAAGGGAAGGACAAATGAAGTAAGATAAAAACAGAGAGGAAGACAAAACATAAAAGACTCAACTATAGAAAACAATCTGAGGGTTGCTGGAAGGGAGGTGTGTAAGTGGATAGGCTAAACGGATGATGGACTTTGGGGATGGCACTTGTGATGAGCCCTGGATGTAGTATGTAAGTGATGAATCATTATATTTTAAACCAATACTACACTCTATGTTATCTAACTTGAATTTAAATTAAAAAGAGAAAAGAAAATATTTCTCCTAAAAAATTTAAACAAACAAGACAGAGACTACCAAGATTAATATTCTACATTTTAGAATTGTGTAGCTCTTAAAATAATGAATATAGTTAGCCAGATAGAATTAATTCCCAAAACATATTTTCTTCTGTGGTTAGCACAGAATCTACCAGATGCTCGCAAAGTCCTCTTCTTTTTCCTTCCTGATTCACTTGGCATTAATTTGGCAACCTGCTTATGTCTTTTATTCTGCTCTTCCCAACTTATAATATCTTGGCTACATACAATTTTTAGCATGAAACTTTTTGTACCCAGGGGTGGCTCAGTTGGTTAAGCAGCTGCCTTCAGCTCAGGTCATGATCCCAAGGTCCTGGGATCCAGCCTGTGTCAGGCTCCTTACTCAGCAGGGAGTCTGCTTCTCCCTCTCCCTCCGCCTGCTAATCTGCCTGCTTGTGCTCTCTCTCTCTCTCTCCCTCTGTCAAATAAATAAATAAAATTAAAAAAAAGAAACTTTTTGTTCATTTCCCACCAACTTCCTACATGTATTTTATAGTGATGTATGATATAGCTATGTAATTCTGAGGTTTTATAAAAGTATAAAAACTCTTCAGATATTTGGCTTTTAAAATGAATAGATCTAAAAATCATTATTTTTACAATTTAAGATGCATAATTGTAATTTTTAAAAATATTAATGTTATTTATAATAACAATTATTTTTCACTACTTATAATATATATTTTCTAAATTCTATTATTTAAAAAGTCTAATTATCTTTGTGCCTTTGTATTTCTGGTGAAAATCTCATGGTCAGAATACATTTTTACTGAAACCATACATTTTTACTGAAGTCTATTTACTAGTATTTTTCTTTATTGAGATAAAATAGACATATAACACTATATTAGTTTCAGGTGTACAACATAACAATCACTTGATATTTATACATAGTATGAAATTATTAACATTCATTACGATATATGGGTATGATTTTTTTCCTGTGATGACCACTTTTAAGATCTACCCTCTTACCAACTAGTATTTATGTAAAACAATTGAGAGTATGTTCATTAAATTTTGGATTTATCTGTTTTATGTCTTTTTAAAGATTCACTCGGGATTTTTTTACTTTATGTCTGTTTTTTTGTGTCGGTAATCTGTATATTATTATTCTTATACTTTGGACTTAATTTGCTAGGCTTTCTCTAACATTTTGAGTTGGACATTTTTTTCTAATGCATAGATTTAAGTAAAACTAATTTTTGTTAGTGCATACATGAGCCCATAGCAGTTGTCAAAATTTTTAAAACTTTTTGTTCAGATACATTGAAAGCTATTGTCCTGAGCCACTACTTCTCAGTTCACACAAGGCTTGAAGTATGCATACTGCTTTCTTGGACTGTCCACCTCCAACAGTCAGGCCTGGAATTAGAGTGAGACAAATCTTGTACTTACCTAGGGGGCAATATTTAAGAGAACTAAAAAAAACTTGGTAATTAAGAAAATTATATTTCATACTGTATTAAAAAAATCAAAATAAATGCTCAAAATCCATGGAGAGCAAAATATCAAAATGTTAAGTTAGAACAATTACTGTTTACTTATTTTAAGACCCTGCCATAGGAACATTCATTACCAATTGGCTTAAAGTTCTCAGTTTGCAGGTCCCCAGGTGGCTGAGTTTATAAGTATTGATAGTGACATACAGATTGAGCAACACAGGACATTATAGTTTTAGTCCAAAATCAGTTTTATTTTTTTAATTGTAGAGTTTTTTATTAGTTCTTTTCCACTTGATTCAAAATATGGGAGAATATTTTGATAACCCCTGAAAGGGGCACAATTTTCCTTTTACCTCAGCACAGCGCTGCCTTCAAACATACTTCCTAAGGCCAACCAATTCCCAGTTCCCTTGGAACCCCCCAAATCTTACTTCCTAGACATTGCCATTTGCACTCCCCAAGCACTTTATGCATACGAACCCAAGAAGTCCCAGTTGGGCAACACAAGAACATCAACTATCTCACTGGTAGTCTTGCACACCGACAACAATCTTCAAAAGTCTGCATAGGAAGAGTGAGCCTGGTATCACTGGCAACAGAGCTTACACCCCTGGAAGACAAAGCCTATCTGGCTTTCCCTCCTCAGTCTGGTTCTGAGAGATTCTAGGAAAGCCAGAAAAACCCATGGCTGGTGTTAAAGAGCCATCCCTGGCTTGGGCCAGGCACTTGTGGTGTCCACCGCCATAGTGAACACTCCAGTAACAGGAATAAGACCTCAAGTACTGAAGGAGACTTTGATGTGGTTTGGGGCCATGAATATGAAGGATGTGGACTTGTCTTCACATCCATTTAATTGTCTTGGGTCATGAAAAACTCTCAAACATTAAACTATCATAGATATTAACTGTATTCCTGTTAATACATATGGAATTAATGCTTATACAGCACCTGCTTTGTGCTAGACATAATTCTAAATGGACACTAACCTATTAGAATGGTGTAATGTTCATCATCATCTTTATTTTAAAGATGAAGAAACTGAAATTCTGATGGGTCATTTCCCACTTGGGTGGTGTAGCAGTGTTCTCAATTATCCTCTGATGCCACAGGTCACCTGGCCTGAAGAATTAAATGAGAGTCCAATCCATGATTCTCAAGATGTGTTTAAAATGGAAATACCAGTTATATAAAGGTCTCAGACTTATGGAAGCATCATAAACCCAATGAAGGCCTCCATCAGTACAATTGTTCTTTGATAGGAAATCTTTTGTTCCTTTCTGGGCTTTTAGGACTTCTGTGTTTATCTATAATGTATGCGTAGTTCAGAAAAAGTAGAAAGAGAATACAGTAGCATCAACAATGTCATTTTTTCTTGAAACTCTTTATAGGAGAAACTTTTTTTTTTAAACTATTTATCATTTAATGGGGCGGTCATTAAAGACATCAGTGTTGTTCTCTAAAAGAAATCATGACAAGAATGGAAGAAGCAGTAAGAAAAAGATTCCTTAAAAACAACACCATACTAACAATATCATATGGTAAGCAAATTTGTATAATAAGAAAGCTTTGTTTAGAGAATAAAAAGGAATATATATTTTAAGATTTAATTCATATTTGGTTTTAAATTAGCTTAAAAATCCAAACTGGTTATTAAATAGTTTGACTATCATACCAATATTTAAGGCTAAAAATTGCCCTACTGTTTGTCAAATTGTCATATTCTAGTACTGACTAGTTTTAGATACTACTCAAATTAGTGTTATTTGCTTTATCAATTTTCAAAATCAATTTTATTTAGATTTAAATATATTCTCTCTCTCACATATATATATATATATATATGGTATCAACTACTTTCTTTCTGAGGTATATATTTGGTAACTCTTGCATGGAAAGCATATAATTTGATTTTTTAAATTTTTTATTTTTCTGAAGAGTATTTTATGTATTTATTTGACAGAGAGATAGAGAGGGAAGCAGGCAGAGGGAGGGGATAAATCAGGCTCCTTGCTGAGCAAGGGAGCCCCATGCAGGAATTGATGTGGGGCTGGATGTGGGACTCCTATGTGGGGCTTGATGCAGGGCTCTATCCCAGGACCCTGGGAACATGACCCGAGCTAAAGGCAGATGCTTAATGACTGAGCCACCCAGGTGCCCCTGATTTTTTTTTTTTAATCTCGGCTTCATTCCTTGAAATTGTCAACATTTGACCCCCACTTTTCAGTGACAGTTCAGTTACTTTCTCCCACAACACTGGAAACAGTTCGTATTGCTCTGGTCTGTCCTATTGCTATTAAGAAGCCCTTCACTGCTGTCTTTCACGTTGTTTTTTTTTTTGTTATTTCAAATTGTTGCTTTGTAGGTAGTCTCTCCTTTCTTTCTGGGTACTTTTAGGGCTTATTTATTGTCCTTCATGTTCTACAGTTTTACCATAAGGTGATTAATTATGGCAATTTAAAGATTCTGCCCAAAATGTGGAGTTTTTCAATTTTAAGATCCATGGCTTTCCCAAGTTCTGAAAAGAATTTTCAAATACTGCTTCCCTCCCATCATCACCATTCTTTTTCTCTGAAACTGAAAAAGATTCCAGAAAAAATAAATACATGATTTTCAGTAATTGTGCAAGCTCACAATAAAGGAAAGGAAACATGTAGGGTCCGGCAATGAAATGAAAACTTCTCTGAAAATAGTGTATTTATTTTTTTTCCAGAATCTTTTGTTTTGTTTGTTTTTTAATATATGGGGGAAGATTCTGGCCAGCCTGGTCTACCATTTTGCCAGAATCAGACAGATTTCTTTTTACGTTATTTTAAACAGGTTTTCTTCTATACTTGGGTAGCCGCCATCATCCCTAATCACAGAGTAATTTGCAACGAGGCTTATTTCTGCACATGGGCCTGAAACTCTTTACATAGAAAAACACCATAATATACTCATGCAAAAGAGAGTCAGATGGTGAGAGGAGAGACAATTTAGCATATTTATAATTTGCTCATACTAATGGCGCAGAATTTTGTTGGGGAGACCTGTGGTGAATGCCAAGAGAAGCTGGTCTGAGAGTGGGAACTGTCACAGGAAAACCTGAAGGCAAGGGTATTATGCTTCAGAGGTTGGTATGAGGTGAGCACCCTGAAAGGAGATAGTGCTTTTAAAAAGGAAGTTTATTGGAATCACTGAGGGAGCTTCATAACAATAACCATTCCAAGGTCTGAAAATCCTTTCATGTATTTAGCTGGGCCTAGAAATCTATATTGTGATAAGCACTCCAGGTGATTCCATGCAATGGTATACTGAACGGCTTTGGGGAACCACTAGGAACAAGCATAAAAGAAATTAATAGTGGGGAAAGGACGGGTGCCTGGGTGGCACAGTAGGTTGAACTTCCAACTCTTGGTTTTGGCTCGGGTTATGATCTCAGGGTTCTGAGATCAAGCCCTGTGTCCAGCTCCATGCTTGATGAGGAGTCTGCTTGAGATTTTCTCCCTCCCTCTACCTTTGCCCCTCTCCCTGCTCTCATTCTCTCTCTCTCTTTCTCTAAAATAATAAATAAGTAAAATCTTTAAAACAAAATAGTGGGGTAGGGAAACTGGTTAAAAATGTACTTTGAAGCCTCCAATAAGGAACCTATGTTGTCTCTAGATGAATGACAGAAAGACTGAAAATGTCCCCCCCCCCCAAAAAAAGGCAATGTGACATGAAAACAGTGGAATGTAAGATAAATATAACAATAACACAAACTCAGTAACTTAGATATCTAAGTCAAAATATGAATTACACTCCAAGGACCAATGTTGTACATGGCTTGTTTTTATAAAGCCAGTGAGCTAAGAATGGTTGAAAGTATTTTAAGGTGGGGGGGGGAATATGTGACAGAAATCATACTTGGCTCCCAAATCTTTAAAAACTTAGTGTTTGGCCTTTTACGGAATGAGTCCCTGACTTTTACAGGCTGAGTCCCTGACTTTAGAAAGACTCAAGGTTTCCATGTCACTGTGGTAAATTAGCAAGGTTTTAGCCACAGTGTAATGGAGGAAATATACATGGAGATGCAGCTGTGCCTGAATGAGGCAAAAACAGAGAAGAGCCGGATTAGAAGTCTTGGCCCAAACCACCGCCATCCAAACAAGATCATCAGAGCACTCGACACTGGGAGTGACCAAAGTATCTTCCATAGCATGTCAGCGACATTTAAAAAATGAGAACTTAATCATGTTAAAGTTGAAATTCTTCATTAATTTCTAATCCCCTTAAGAGAAGCTCAAAACACAGCATAGTACACTAAGCTCTTCGTGACATATTTCAAATTCACATTCTTCATGGTGTCACAACTGATCCACCATAATTCATTCCCACGAAACTTGCTGAGATCCTATGAACATAGAAAATACTTCCACATTGGTTTCATTTTATTTATTTACATATTTATTGTTTTCAAAATAAGGAAGTATATAGTTTAAAAATCAAATTATACATGTGTCATCATGCATATCAACTGTTCCAAACTCTACTCCCAATTCCCCCACAAAAAGGTCTGTTTCCATTTTTTCCTGAATTTACCTCCATAATTCTAATGAGTTTTCTCATATTTCCATTTTCTAATTTTCTGTGTTAAATATTTCTACTTAATTCTCACTATTGAGAT
This sequence comes from Lontra canadensis, assembly GCF_010015895.1. Lineage (NCBI taxonomy): Eukaryota > Metazoa > Chordata > Mammalia > Carnivora > Mustelidae > Lontra > Lontra canadensis. The sequence goes on from NW_022631061.1 coordinate 9,645,678, forward strand.
CAAGATTTAGCACTTTTCATTATTCACTCCCTCCAAACAACCATTTTCCTTTCTTCCAATATTATTTTACCATTTTGATACTCTATGTGTGTGTGTGTGTGTATGCACGTGTGTGCGTGGGGGGGTGGGTGTGTAGGTATATAGTTTACAATCTGACACATACTCTACATGTCCTTCCTTTTATAAAACTGTAACTTTCTGGAATTTATAATTGCCTCATTTTTTGGTGGCTGAATATTCATCATTTGTTACAAAAATTCTTCCTATGCAAAAATGTGACATACCCTGAAGAACTCCATATATTAGAGAATCCACCAAATCCATTTCTATTTTCTTGGGGCATCCCTCCTGGAACTTTTTATTATCTTATACAAACCCTTGCAAATTGCTCTAAGTCTTCTGTATGGCTCATTTCCTATACTATTTGTCCCTCGCCAGTTTTGGAGAATTCACCTGCTTCTCTCTTGTTTTGGATTTCTTCTTCTATTAAATGTTTTACAACTAATTATCCATTAGTTCACAACTAATGGATATCCATCTGCCCTTCTATATAGCTTTATTTTCCACCTCCAATTTTACCATGTTTCCTTCCTTTGTTTCTTTTTCTCTTTTCACTTATTTTTGTGACTAATATCATCCTGAAGCTGCTGGAGAAATAGAGCATAGAGAAATGTTTTTAAGAACTCATATTCCCCAAATATTTTTGTGCAAGCCTCACAGTATGTTTGGATATAGAATTCTACATCTTTTGCCAAAAAATTGAAGGTCTTATTATTTTCTCATTTCCTGTACTGTTTTTGGAAAGTTCAATGTCATTCAGATTCTTTTATATGGAAGAGAGTGTTTGCCTTTCCAGAATTTTTAGGAGCTTCTATTTATCCTGAATATTTTGAAATTTCATACTTACACGGAGATACACACACACACACACACACACACACATATATATTATATTTTTATATGTATGTGTGTATGTATGTGTGTGTATATGCAAACATATATATACACGTATTTATACACATATATATATACACACACACACACACAATTACCATGCCGGGAACTCAGTAAGCTTTTTTATTTGGAAATCTATATTCTTCATTTTGGAAAATATGTGTAAAATGCTTCTTCAGTTCTTGTACCCCATATTTAATTTTTGTGTCTTTCTAGAACATCTATTTTTCTGATGTTGGACATTTTAGATAGACTCTCTGATTTTCACATCTCTCTTATTTTTTATCTCAGTCATTTCAATCCACTTTCTCAGGACTTCGCTTGATATTATCACTTAAACCTTCCATTCGTATTTTTTTTTAATATCAGATACAATAGTTCAAAAATATCTTTTTCTCTGGTTGTGAATTTTGCTCAGTGGTTTTCTTCTTCTTTATGAATTTTAGTTATTTTTTTCCCTAGTCTCTTACATTGCTTTATTTCCTTGAACTCTCTCTTCCATTTTGTTGTTGTTTATTTGATTTGTTCTCTATCTTTCATGTTGGAGTATTTCTTCACAGATCTTTGATTTCTTGGCTATCCATTCATACTTAAAAGTAGGCTTAAAAAGCCATCTAGAATTTTATGGCCCCTGCGGATGTGTAGTGGCTTTCACTGCATGATAATCAGACAGAAGCCCGTTTGCCCTGTGTGCCTTCTAACCACTGGCTTTATTCTTTTCCACCCATCAGTATCTAGGGAAGGATCCTCTGCCAGAGGAAAACTGCCACATATCTAAGAGGTGATTTAGGGAGGAGTTGTGATGGTAGAGAAGAATATCTCACCATTCAACCTGTACATTCTTACATTTCTCTCCAGTATTACGCTTACCTGCTCACTAAGGAGTTGCTCTATTACAAATTCTACAGTGAATGACCCTGCTGTCTCCTTCTTAGGTATCTGCTACAGAATACATTTTCAAAAAAATGTTGGGATATGTGATAATGAGAAATAATAAGCACGTATGAGAATGAAAATCTAGATAGTTCTGTTAGAATTTTAGAGATGGATTACATAAAAAAAGTACAGGAACAGAAAAGCTAAAGACAGGGTCACAGATTTGATGGAACAGTGTAAACTCTAGTCCATGAGCAAAAGTTAAGTCTGGAGACATGGGAAAAGGTTGACTCTGCCAAGAAACAAGAATGTCTTACTGGACTGGTCAACAGAGACTCCTCAGGCTACTAAGTTTTTTCCAGATGGCGACAGGAAGGGGTGGAGTGTGAATCAAGATTAAATCTGATTCTCCTAGAACATGTGACCTTTTGGGGTTGGTTTATTGTCTCGGTCACCATGCACCTGAAGTCCTGAGAGTTGCCATTGTCTATTGTGAGCTAATTCTATAATTAGCAAACTGTCAGATGAAGAAACGAATTCATATCAATAGGATTCAAAACCGGAAATGAAGAATTAGACTAGTTTTATGTGTTAATAGATGGACATTTACTACTGGAGTAGGTAGGATGTTAATCAATCATCCAACTAAACAATCAGTATGGTTTTCTGTCTTATCTCTAAGCTTTCTAGAATATGGCTCACTCTCTAAATTTACAGGTAACCATTTTGAGGTGATCTGGAATAGCAGCTGGGATGGTCACCATCTAAATCTGATATTTGCTCTGAGTAACTTAATTCAACTGAGAAATTTTATCAGCCCTGGACATTCAAGGCCTTTTTAAGTTCCATTTTTCACTTTGGGGGGATAAAGTAATCTCTTTTTTGAAAATATGCAAGGCCCCAAATTCCTAGACTTTTTCATTACCTTTCCTTTCTGATTTCTAAGCAGCCAATTTTTTTTTACCAAGCTCATTTCCTCTTTCCTACAATACCTTCCCAAATGCAGCCAACAGTAAGCAATGTGCACTATTACGGGTACACTTTACTGAATGTTTCCCCTAGAGCTGTAGACAGGATAAGCATATTATCTGCATTACAAGTTTGCAGCAGGTGAGAGTTTTATTAAATGTTTTGCAACAACGTAACATGACTATGTAGCCATCTGTCCTACACATCTTTTTATTTGCCACCTCCTAGTGACTAATACTATAATATATTTTATGTGTTGGCTATAACAAATGCTATGTACTTTATCTTTTCCCCCCTGCAATAATGTCCCAACTCAAGGTAGTAATTACTATGTAGGTAATGACAGCACATAGTCTATGCTATGGTAACAATTACCTTTTGAAATCTTGGTGGTTTATAACTGTGAAAGTTTATATCTGCCTCACTTTATAGACTGAAGCAGTATGAATAGGCCAGATTCTCCCCAAATGATGACTCAGGAATCTGGGATCCTACCATCCTATATTTCCAAAATACTGAAAATCCTTTCCATTCAGCTGCATTAATTAGAGAGAGAGAAAATATGTAGAAAGCTGCATAGGGGCTTCAGAGACCAAGCACAGATGTAACATACAATAGTCACCCACACATACCACAAGCCAGAACCAGTCAAGTAGCCTCCCTGGATTGCAGGGGCCCCTGGATATGTGATGTAAATATGTATACAGAAGCAAATACAAATATTTTGGTAAGCACAGAAAAAAATAATACTTACTAGAAATGATTTAAGCAATGGAACACCTGGATAACCCTATATCCATTAAAGAAATTATAGCAGTAATTGAAAATATACTTAACAAAGGAATCTCCATGTACCAATCAGTCAGAAAGATCATTAGAAACAGGCAAACACAGAGATTAGAAAAGTTGGTACTATATCCCCATTCGTTTTTGGAAGCTTTTATTACCTTGTTATTAAAACCTGACAACAAAAGTATGAAAAATTGAAGTTGCACATCAATGTTACATATAAGAATATTTAAGGTTATAATATATTGTTAAAGATAATTTAGGCAGTATAAAATGATAATATATCTTGATCAAGAAGTGGTTTGCTACAGAATTCCAATGTTTACATTTGAAAATGGATTAATATTTTCATTTCATCATTAGATAGGGAAAAATCATATGTGAACATTTCAAAAGGAAAAAAAAGATATCCATTTATGATGAAAACTTAGAAAACTAAGAATGGAATGGAATTTCCTTAACCTTATCATCATTAATTATAAGAAGCTCAACAAGAAATACTATATTTGTAAAACATACACAAATATATTTGTGAAACATTTCCCTTTGAGATTATACTGATGAAATCTCAAAATCTTTCTTTTTGAGATCAGGAATAAGAAAAGAATGGTGTTATCACTATGTCTGTTAAATAGTTTTGCATTATATAGAAAGCAAAGGAGGAAATTATCAGGAAATGTGCATAAAGATTGCACATTGAAGATGATATTGTGTATGCAGAAAATATTTAAAAATCTACTTGTAAATTATTAGAAATAATAAAAGGGTTAGGTAGCTATATACAAAACCAACATATAGAAATCAAGTGTATTTTTAAATATCATGATTTTATTATAAAATGAAATAAAAAGAAACCATTTATAATAACATCAAAAATGAACTGTATAAAAACAAATCCAATAAAAGATATATAAGACCTTTGAGAAAAAAAAAAACAGTAAAGGCTTTAGAAAAAATTTGAAGCATATACATGGGTAAAGATATACATCACATTCCTGGCTTAAAAATGGCAAAAAAATGATGTACATATTTAAGGCAATCCAAGTTAAAATACAGATTTATTTTTGTCACTTGATGACCTGATTTTAAACTTTTATGGAAGTGCAACGGCTAAGATACCATTGAAGAAAAACAAAATGGGAGACTTTGATCAACCCGGTATCTCTCTTTTATAGTAATTAAGACAGCTTAACACTGAAAAAATAAAATAAAATGAAAATTTAAAAAAGACAGCTTGACATTGCCAACAGGATAGGTAAATATCCAATGGAATAAAATTGTATCCTCCAAAACAGGTCTACTCATATTTGGATACTTAGTATGAGAAAAGCTAACCTATATACTCCAAATAAATGATGTCAAGAAAATTGAAGATTCACAACTCATACCATATGAAAAATAATTCCTGTGGTTTGAAGACTTAAACGCATGAGTCAGAAATGTAAATATTTTATAGAAATTATATATAAGAGGGGCACCTGTGTGGTTCAGTGGGTTAAGCCACTGACTCTTGATCTTGATTCAGGTTATGATCTCGGGGTCATGAGATTGAGCCCTATGTTGGATGTGGAGCCATTGTAGAGCCAACTTAAGATTCTCTCTCCCTTTCCCTTTGCCCCTCCCCTGCTACCACGTGCCCATGGGCTCTCTCTATCCCTAAAAAAAAAAAAAAAAAAGAAAAGAAAAAAGAAATACAAGAAAATGGATTCATAATTTCAAAATGTGGAATAATTTTTTAACAATATGGGAAAATGCTAATGTTAAAGAAAAATTGATAAATTCAACTATATAAAAATGAGGGACTTCTGGTCATCAACATACACTATAAAAAGAGTGAAAAAGGAGAGAAATGGACTAACTTGACTGTACAGTTTACAAAGTAAAATATTCCAATACTCAAAACCTGTAAGAAAACATGCACAACCAATTATTAGTGGATATGAGAATTAAAAACACATCTGATTGATGGACAAAATTTTAAAGTCTGACAATTAGCAAAGTTGGCAAGCATGGGGATAAACCTTATAACCCAATGTACTAATGATGCATATATAAATTCACATAAACACTTTGAAGAACAGACTGTCTTTATTTAGGAAAGGTGAAGATGTAGGTATCCTATAAAGCAACGATTTACTTTTTGGTGTATATCTTAGGAAAAGACTTTTCTGTATTTGAACCTCGATACATGTATAAGAATGCTTTGTGCATCATAGTATTTTGTACACAAGAACTGACAATAAGAAAAACAAACCACAGATCTATAAATAATAGAATTAATTTATTAGTGTTGCACATTATTATAATAAAAATTACATGCAATGAAATGAACACAGCATGATCATGATCTCCTATATCACATGTATTAATATAACAAACTAATACAGTTTAAAAGCAGACAAATTAAATTATATAGTTTGGGAGTCCATACACATTTGTTAAAACTACAAAGAAAAGTTGGGGTGCCTGGGTGGCTCAGTAGGTTAAGTGTCTGCCTTCAGCTCAGGTCTTGATCCCAGGGTCCTGAGATCAAGACCCCTGTCACACTGGGCTCCCTGCTCAGCTGTCCCTCTGCCTGCCTCTCTGCTTACTTGTGATCTCTCTCTCTCTGTCAAATAAATAAGAAAAAATAAAATAAAAACTATAAAGAAAAGCAAGAAACTTTTCTTACAAATTCAGAATAACAACTACATTCAGGACAAGGAAGCTTGAAGGAAATTTGGGGGACATCAAGGATGCTAATTATGTTTTCCTTTTTGACATGAGTAGGATAATATATATTTTAGTTCCATAATGATCTGATGAAATTATATATCTATGTTTTAGTCATATTTTTGATACATGTCATAGTAAGCAATTAAAAATGAAAAAGAATTCTAAAGACATATAGAGAAGTGTTTTTAATGTCATGTTAATTAACAATCTAGTTGCAAACGAGAGTGGAAACTTTTTTCTTTTTTTAGTCAACTTTCTTTGTTTTTCTTTGTGGTTTGTGTATAAGGGTATATAATGTGTCCCAAAGCACTAACTGTCCTAAAGCACATGTCAGGTCAGCCTGTTTCTCTGGCGTAGTCTTTCTTAAGTTGCATTACATATGTGTATCACCTTGGGATCTTGTCACAAATGCAGGGTCTGACTCAGTAAGTGTGGGGTGGAGCATGAGATTCGAACAAGAATGTGTTCTCAGCTGCTAGTCCAAGGATAACTCTTTAAGGAACAAGACTCACAGGACACATGACTGATACTGGATTAACTAGAATTCAATTGTTAATTTATAAGTAAAGTGACCCCAGATTTTTTTACTCAACTGGGACACATTTGAAAGTGAGATGGAACTGTTATTAATAACGGTGCTTGCCATAGACATCAATAGGAACCTCCCCCAGAACCTGGGACATACGTTCTCTCTATCTTTGAGTTACAGTGATCTTTCATGCACGCTACAATTTTAGTATATTGCATTCTAGTAAATGGAGCACCATAAACCCTCCTTCAATATTATACCAACGTTGTGCCCAAAAAGAAAGAACTTGAAATGCATAATAAGCATTCTGGGGAAAGGCCTTTGAGCGAGTGAGAAGTTTGTGTTTTGGAAAGTGCACAGTAGAGAAAAAGTTATGCCCCAGTTGAAGTGGGTGGAAATTTCCCATCTGCTGCTAGCTAGACAGTCTGGACCTCAGATTCTTTTTGCTTCTGAAATACTTGTAAGACATGATCTTATTCCATTTTAATAATATAATCTCTCCTTATGGCACGGGATTCTGTTTGGCTTTAGCTCTTCCACATGTTTGCATTTTGAACTTAAAGTGATTTTGTTCAACTCCCTCTCACTTTTCTTTGTAATCTTTGATTTAAAAATTACTTCTAAATCAACATTTAAAGGAAAACAGTAATTGTCTGTGACTACCATAATGAATGCTTGTATTTTTATAAGTAACTCATAGTATATTTTGGAAATTTTTTCATTTAAGGGCTTTTATTCTCATGTAAGTATAAAAAACAAGTGTTGGGTTTTTCAATGACTTGATTCATTTATTCATAAGATGCTTTGTTGAAAATTTTAAATATTTAACAATGACTCAAAGCTCTGAGGGACAAAACATAAAGGGCAACAAAATAAGAAAAGACATTGCATTTTCATAAAATAAAAGAAGTATCACACGTGCAGTCTAAAGTTATGTCCATGAAAACTAATGTATAAATTTCAATATATCATAATTTTTACAATACTTAATAAAACTAACATTAGGGAATAAAAGGGTTAAAGATGATAATCAAAATTAAAGTGAAAAAAAAAAACTAAAAATTCCTTTTCTCTTTGAAACACCAAGACTTCCCATCTTCTCTACTAAATGTCATAGTGAAAACTTCACTTCCGACAGCATGAAAGGGGATGCTGATGAGACTCCTTTAATATCTCCATCCATATTCATACAAAATGTTTTTAAGTGATGGAGATGAATGATTATGGCTTAAATAATTAAAAAGTTAAAAACAATGAATCATATTCAGTACCAAGAGTTTAAACTTGAAATAGGATTCTTTTGATAATGACATATGGTTTTCAAAAAAATAGCAGAAACTGACATTCTAGAAAAACAAAATGAGTGATTCACACCCCACCAAAATTTAATATCACTTCCAGGATATTAAATGCTTCATGTGCCAAGTTAGTCATAGATTCTGGTCTTAACTGCAGGAGGCACTACTGATGTTCCTTGTTTTTCAATTTTATTATCATTATTTTTTAATTCTTGTGAATCCATGAAAATTTATTCACATATCAAGAATTCATAAGGAAACAGACTTATCACATCTGATTCATGGAATTGACATAGAAACTTGGTGCAGAGAGCTTCTAGAACTAACTCCCAACAATACAAAAATAAATTCTTTCTATTGACATTATTTACCTTCACAAATATGCAACACTTGCTAGGAACTGGGGATATTGCACCTTTGTTGCCTCTGGTCAGGCTTGTGGATGTCCTTATTTGTTAAACAATCCATTCCATTCCATTTAACAAACATCTCTCAAGCATGCATACCAGGACCTATGGTGATGGTGAGGGATTAACAAGATAATTTCTTTCCTCAAGGAGCTCACACTCAGGGTGACAGACAGAAAAGTGCACATCAAAACAGAGTTTGACAAGTGCTATGAAAGAAGTAGTTCAGGTCCTGCCACTTTTAGCTAAAATCACATTCCCCATGATGTATTTACTTTGGATCTATGCATACATTTTAGTCCATAGGAAATCAAACATCTCTTCCACATGACTAGTCCTTGAGTTTTGTTGCTTCTCTTGGTTGGTTGATCGCTTTTTTCCCTCCCTCCTTTGGCCAAGTGGACATCGGTGTCGCCATTTCCTACTAAATCTCATCCCTTTCTTCTCAGATAAAAAGAAATCTGCATCTTATTTATTTTCTCATGAATAGACTTTTTCATTTCATGACCTCCTTAAAATAAAAGTATCAGAAGTAAACAGAATACTATTTCATGATATGATGAATATAATTCTATAAACAAAGTTTAAGATATTATTACATTTTTGGTAGTTAGTATCAGAATGCTATACTCAACCAATTTTTCTCTCCTCATCCTTTTTTTTTTTTTTAACATACAGCAAGGCCATGTAAATGCAGTGAATTCTTGTTTGTTTGCTTGCTTTTAAGCAATAATGATTTATACCTATTCGATTACAACACATTGCAATGTTTAAATATTTTGAATTGAAAATCTGATACCAAACATTTTAACTCTTCTATCAGATTAAGAGATTTGATTAATGTTACTTATATTTTTATCCAGGCAATAACAAAGTGCTGATCAGTATAAAGTCAAGAACAGGGTCTTCTGCGTGAATAGATATTTTTCCAAAGAAGACACTCAGATGGCTAACAGATACATGAAAAAATGCTCAAATCACTCATCATCAGAGAAATAGAAATCAAAACCACAATGAGATACCACCCCACACCTATCAGAATGGCTAACATTAACAACTCAGGAAACAAGAGTTGTTGGCAAGAATGTGGAAAACAGAGAACTTTCTTACACTGTTTGTGGAAATATAAACTGGTGCAGTCACTCTGGAAAATAGTAGGGAGGTTCCTCAAATTTAAAAATAGAGCCACCCTACAATCCAGCAATTGCACTGATAAGTATTTACCCAAAGGATACAAAAATACCAATTCAAAGGGATATGTGTACTCCGATGTTCATAGCAGCATTATCAACAATAGCCATATTATGGAAAGAGCCAAATATCCATCAACTGAATGAGGAATGGATAAAGATGTGCTATATATACAATGGAATATTAGTTATTCATCAAAAAGAATGAAGTCTTGCCATTTGCAATGATGTGAATGGAGCTGGAAAGTATTATGCTAAGTGAAATAAGTCAAAGATAATTACCATAGGATTTCACTCATATGTGGAATTTAAGAAATAAAACAGATGAACATGGACAAAGAAAAGAGAGGGCAAACCATAAAACAGGCTCTTTTATTTTTTGTAAGATTTTGCCCATTTGAGAGAAAGAGAGAAAGAAAACACAAGTGGGTGGAGGAGCAGAGGAAGAAACAGACTCACCACTGACCAGGGATCCAGAAGCAGGGCTCAATCCCGGGACCCTGGGATCATGACCTGAGCAAAGGCAGACACTTAACCAACTGAGCCACCCAGGTGCCCCAAAACAGACTCTTAACTATAGAGAACAGACTGAGAGTTGCTGAAAGGGAAGGGGTCAGGGGACGGGCTAGATGGGTGATGGGTACTTGTTGTGATGAGTGTCCGATGTTGTATGTAAGTGATGAATCACTAAATCCTACCCCTGAAACTAATATTACACTGTGTGTTAACTAACTGGGATTTAAATAAAAACTCGGATAAAACTAAAAAAAAAAAAAAAAAAAAAAAGAACAGGGCTCCTGGATTTCTAGTGTAGCATAAGATAAATGTCTCCAGGGAAATGCTTAGCAACTGCCTATTGCTGAAGAACCAATTTCAACCTCTGGAAATATGTACTACAGGGGTCCCCAAGAGTCTAATCAGGACTAAACCGTTCATCAAAGATGGAATCTACTTTGCATATATTTCCATTTCTATCGTATTCTGTGTTACAGTCAGTGCCCTTTTGTTCATTACTTTGTCTTTACATATACTTCTTTTTTGCTTTTGCCATGTCTGTCATGCATAGTTCATCTCTCATACCCTACTCTGCCACCTATTCCTCTTCTGAAACTTTCCCTTTTTACGTATGTACCAAAACTACATGCATCAAATATTATCTTTTTTTAACCCTCCAGACTGACTTAGGATTTAAGGATCTTAAGATTGGTCCTCATTTGTGTCCAGACCTCTCAGATCCCCCTTACTCCTTGGTTCAAAAGGTAAAAATGGTAAATGGTAATAATTTTATTTAAGGTGTATTGGTTATTTGATATGTGACAAGCACCTTCCTAAGTCTCCTCTGAGTATTTTCATTTAATCTTAATAACAAACCTATATAGTAGATCTATTAACAGGCATAGCTGTGAGATATTACCCATTTGGTTACAGACCACTGCAATAAAGCAACAGGCACAATAAAATGAGTTAAGTGAATTTTTTGGTTTCCTGGTGCATATGAAAGTTGTGTTTACCATATACTGCAGTGTATTAACTGTGCAATCGCATTATCTTGAAAAAAATGTACATACCTTAATTAAATACTTTATTACTAAAAATGCCAGCCATCATCTGAGCTTTGGGAGCTCAGGGAGTTGGAATCACTGATCACAGATCACCATAACAAATGTAAGAATAATGAAAAAGCTTGATATATTGCAAGAATTGCCAAATTGTGACAGAAACATGAAATTGGAGGGGGAAATGAACCATGAGAGACTGTGGACTCTGAGAAACAAACTGAGGGATTTGGAGGGGAGGGAAGTGGGGGGTTGGGTGAGGCTGGTGGTGGCTATTATGGGGGACACATATTGCATGGAGCAGTGGGTGTTGTGCATAAACAGTGAATTCTGGAACACTGAAAAGAAATAAAAAATTTAAAAGAGGAAATGAGCAAATGCTCTTGGAAAAATGGAGTCAATAGACTAACTTGACCCAGGGTTGCCACAAACCTACAACTTGGAAAAATTGCCATACCAGCAAAACACAGTGAAAATCACAGTAAGAGGTGTGCTTGTCTTAGGCTATTTCACAAAGAAGGAAACTGAGGCACTTGCCCAATGTCTTGCAGTTGGTAGGTGGACTGGGAGAATTAGAAGTGATCCTTTGACTGACATTTTTATATTGTAATTATTCAACCAGTTGTAATTCACCAGATTATTCTCTGTCAAAGATATTTAAAGAAAGCTTAAAAAATGCTTTTAAAAATCAATACCTTACTACGTGCACATGAATAGCTAAAATTAAAAAGTCTGGCAAAACCAAATACTGACATATTATATATATACTATTTTTAACATATATAAATAAAATCACATGTATATCATATATATATATACTAAATCATATATATATCATTTATCTCTGCTATGACCAGAGAATTTCATGCCCAGGCATTTATCCAAGAAAAACTATTTTTAAAAAGGTTTTTAACGGGAATATCCTTCTCAGCATTATTTTCTAATAAAAAACTGGAAATTGTCCAAGTGTCTATCAATAGGAGAATGAATAAATGAACTGCAATGTTCATACAATGGAATACTACTCAGGAATGAAAGGGAGGGGTGCCTGGGTGACTAAGTGGGTTAAGTCTCTGACTTTTGATTTCAGCTCAGGTCATGATCTCAGAGTCAAGAGATTAAGCCCCGAGTCAGGATCCACACTCAGTGGGGAGTCTGCTTGAGTTTCTCTCTCTCCTTCTCCCTCTGCCTCCCCTCCTCTCTCTCTCTAAAATAAATAAATAAATCTTTTTTAAAAATGAAAGGGAATGGGCTTCTGATACATGGAAAAACAAGGATGAATCTCACAAAAATTATACTGACTATAAGAAGCCTTTCACCAAAGTTAATGTATACCAAAGTAATGACATTCCCTATTTTTCTAAGGAAAAAGGAAATTATACTTCATACCATGATTTGTTCTTTAAAAATTCATAAAAGACCCTAGTACTTGCTTCACTCTTCTCAGATACTCAGTATTCCAAACAACCTAAATATCTAAAATCAAGTTTTCACACATGCCATTTACCTCCTTTTAAAAATGGAATTACTTCCCTGGATTCTAGTCATCTGTCTCGTTCTCTGTGATTTGCGAAGATTGAGGAACCTGGTTCTGAGCATTCTTTCTCTTTGTACTCTGCTGATTGCTCTGACCTGGAGATGTCCTGATCAGCGAGTGCTGGTGCCATGTGCTATCTCCTTACCTGCCTGGCTACGCTGGGATGTAAACAGCATCCTATCTTCCTCTAGCAGTCATAGCGAGACAGATTCCTCTTGTGAATTGGACAAAGGCAAAACGGCAGATAAGTTGTTCTGTTAACATTGTACCATCTGTTCCACGGAATGGAACTCTCTCTTCCTTGTTCCTCTTGCTGTTTTCAACCTAGCAAAAATGTTCTTTTTATTGTTTCTAGCATATTTTGCAAGGCTCATATTTTTTCCTTATTAGCCTTCTTATTACTATTTCATCCAACTCTTATATTTGTATTCAGGATCACTTCTCCCCTGCTTTTTTCTTTCTAAATATACAGTCACTAAAGAACTCTCCAAAGTCACAGAGATTTCTTTAGATACTATCATACTTTCTTCTCTTAAGACTTTTCTCTTATGCAGGGTCTAACCATGGCATTCCCCACCATTTCTCTAAAGTTACATTTTTTTTTCAAAATTAAAACAAACAAACAAACAACTATGGTTGGAGACTTGAATGGGTATGTCCAGTTAAAATTAGAGTGAATTATGAGAACAGAGGATGCTTTCATAAATATACCTTTCACCACTCCTCTGCTCAAACCAATCGTGATATTTATAATTGTGATAATTAAAGTAGAAATTATTTTGTAAGTTTATGATTTCTGTTGTTTCTTCCTTTTTCCTAGCAATGACTAAGAAATTTTTCATTGAGATTTATGTATAAGCCCTTATAAGAATGGGTCTATGAATTGTCTTAGCAAAATAAATGCATAATATTTTAATACATTTTAAGCAAAAAAAAAGGTATAATGCTGCTAATCAATTAGTTTTTTTTTTAAGATTTATTTATTTATTTGAGAGAGAGCAGGGGGATGAGCAGAGAGAGAGAGAGAAAATCTCCAGCACTCTCTCACTGAGTACAGAGCCCAAGGTGGCAGATCTCATGGCCCTAAGATCATGACCCAATTCAAAGTCAAGAGTTGGAATCTTTGTTAAGTGGGCCACCCAGGCCCCCCTCAATTCCTGTTTGTTTGTTTTTTTTTACCTTAAGTTCATAATTGTCTAAAATACCCTCTATTAGTGTCACAGCATTATTTTCAATGACATGGTATGTGTCACATTACTTTGGGGATTAAATATTAATGTAGGGATTATTTAGAGCTGTAATAAAAAAATGTTTAAAAAGGTACTCTAAGTAGAACAGGGCAAAGAGATAGAAGCTCTAACCCACTCGTGCCAGAAACAGCTGAAATAACTGGGTAGGATTTGAACTTTCACTTACTGATGAATTGGTGATGTGGCTTAGAATAGGCAATTTTATTAAAGCTTGCAAGAAAGAAGAGCTTCATCGTTATCTATTCAGTTAAACGTCTCTCAAATGTACCACTGGGTACTCTTTATAGGTAATTTAAGTTAATACAGTAGCCTCCAGAATAGTATCTCAAACATCAGTGTCCCTAGGCTGTTCTTCCATGTCGCTCTAAGAGAATAAATATAATCTAAATTCGCATATCAGCGTTCAGTGTCCTCATACTCTGGCTACAGTCTGTCTTTTCACAGTCTTTAAACAATTTCTCATCATCCCAAAACAGTTCTATTCCATACAATCTGCTCTCAAGCCCCTCTAAACTTCTTTAAACATAGTTATGTATAATTAAGCATATATATAGTTAAACATGCACAGAGCTAAACATTGTTATATCTCCTGACATTAGGAAGGGTAGTCATACAGTAAGGAAAAACAAATCCATAGTGCACTTTGGAACGATGGAACACCTTTACAAACACTCCTGAAATCTTCGTTATTTTGAGTAACACCATTAATATCATGAATATAAAGACACTGGACTCTCTTGGAGGTTTCCCTCCCTTCAGTCCTGGACTGAGAATTTGGGAGCAGAAACTGTGCATGTGCCAAGCTCCTTTTACTCTGCTCACTCCTCGGAGCCTGAGTATTCTGCAAGCACACACTCTCTGTTCCTTTCCTTTCAGATATACGTTTATAAAGATAGGTCTTCACATAGGGAGGCCCAATTTTTTCCAATGATTTGGGGAAAAAAAGACCTCTTTAATATACTTTTTGGATTTGATATTAGGAAGTACACAAGCCTCCAAATAAAGGAAATGTTCATCATTGGCCCTTCCTTAGTAATGAAAATGACCCTTATATTTTAGTCATAAATTCTAATGGACTCAGGTCATAGTGGTCATTGAATGGATTCTCCTTCAATCTCAATAATATTTCTCACTAGTTTCCCATAAATATTAATTAGTGCATATTCCCTCTTAAAATTTGTCATACATTGTTATGTGATGTTTGGATTACAACACTCTTACTATTTTTGTTTTCAAAAATATGTTTTTGTTCTTCTTTCATGACCATTTAATACATAGTTTGGATTTGATGCACCAGTATGGCTCAGTCTGTCACTCAAAGGTACTATATCTTGATTCTTACTAAGTAAAACATGGAAGATTTTTAGATTTGTAATTATGTGAAAGTCTGGAATAAGAAAGTTGTGATTGCCTAAATTTTGTTTTTCTTTGTTTTCTTTTTCCGATTATTTTTGTTTGTTTTTGGATGAAACAAAGTGGGTGCTATTTATCTCACAGTGATATCTATACTTCTAAAATGTGCACAAAGTCAAGTCGAAATAAAAGGCTATGTGTCTATCTACAGGCATACAAGTAACTGTCTTTGCACTAAGAATGCCTCAAAACAAACAGATGAGACTGAGATCCATGAAAGATGACATAGGGTCACACGCCACTGTAAACATTAAGAAACATGGACAAAATAGATGATAAAGTAAGTGTTTTCAGAAATGGAAATACAGGAAGGTGGGTGGGGACATAGGTGAAAAAGGTAAAGGGGATTAAGAGCACACTTATCATGATGAACACTGAGTGATGTACAGAATTTTTGAATCACTGTATTGTACAGCTGAAAGTAATATAACTATATGTTAGTTACACTGAAGTACAATTTTTTAAAAAATCCATTGCTTTCCCAGTGTCATATAAAAGATTAGCACACATAGTGAAAAAAAAATAAAGAAAAACAAACTATATGGGGTTGTAAACTTCAAGGGAAGAGAAACAAGAAAGGCAAACCCTGCAATTTCAGCTTCTAGGTTTCAGCACTGGGATACAGCCAACTCAATGGTCTTACTGCATTGAGGAGACAAAGATGGCAGCTAAGGTAGAATGAGGCAGCTGCAGTGCATGTGACAATATAACTGAGAGGAGAGATCTATGCACAAAAAGATCTCTGGATTCCTGCAGAGATGTCTCAACAATTCTTTGGCACATTTGCATTTTTGTGGGAAATTATCTCTGGAAAGAAATAAACTGGTTAATTTTTAGAGCTCAATTAGGACTTGGATTAAATTGACTTTTGACCAGCCAGAATGGATAGGCTACATAAAACAGGATCATTGGGTAGAATGCTCAGGATAATATGGCCTCAAGGGTCTAATTTAGGCTTAAATTAAGGTCTGCTCTAGATAGACCCATAAAAATTAAACTGTAAAGAATCTACTGTGAAGAGAATTAAGAAAATCCCAAGTAACTGCATAACAAAAAAGGCCAATTGTCTTTTTATTTTTTAATTTTTAATTTTTTAAAGATTTATTTATTTTAGAGAGATAGAGCATGTAAACAGAGGGAGGCAGAGGGAGAGAGAATTGTCAAGTATGCTCCCCATTGAGCACAGAGCCTGACATGGGGCTTGATCCCAGGATACTGAGATAATAGCCTGAGCCAAAACCAAGAGTCCAGCGCTTAAATGACTGAACCACCAGGGCACCCCTGACAGTCTTCTTAAAAAGTACACACACACACACAAATACAGCACACAAAACAAACACAAAAATTCAATGTGCTGTATACGATCAGAAATTACTAGACATGAAGAAAAGCAAGAACATATGTCTTCTAGTCAGAAGAAAAATTAATTCATAGAAACAGACCCAGAAATAAAGAATGTGATGAAATTAGCAAAACATTAAAAGACCCATTACTAAGATGTCAATATTTACAATACTATAAATTCCACAAATTTTGATTATGTGTCAATTCCATTAATCCAAGATATAATTAATAAATAGTGATAAAGAGAAAATCTTAAAAAGAGCTCAAGAATAAAGACATTCTGTACAAAATAAGAAATATAATGACAGATTTCCACAGAAACAATGCAAGCCAGATTAAGATAATGTAGAGATACCTTTAAAATAGTGAAAGAAAAAAAAAGTCAACATAAAATTCTAGAACAAAAAAAAATTTCAAAAATCAAAGCAAAATGAGAACTTTGCAGACAAACAAAATCTGTGAAATTTATTCTCAACAGAACCAATATGATATATAAAAAAGAATGTATTTAAAAGAACCTCTTCATGCAGAAGAAAAATGAAACAAGGTGGAAAGTTGGATAAGCACAAAGAAATGTGGTTACAAGAAGTAAAAAATACATAGTAAATATAAAAGACTATTTTTTCTTTTAGTTAATCTCTTTAAAAGATTAAAAGAAAACAGCTCTGTAAGCAAAATGACTAGCATTGTTGTAGAAGATTTATAACATATGTAGAGGGAAACTGATTAATAATAATAATACAAGAGTTTGGAACAAAAAAATGAAAGTTTACTCTTACTGAATTTTACAATATAGATGAAATGCATAGAAAACAGTCACTGAGATGGGCCTTTGAAAAATCCTCATAAATGTGAAGGGAATGAAATCATACACAGTATATTCATTGAATATAACACTTCTGTTACATATATAGCTACATATCATAGTTGGAAGATACACCAAAAAAATCTACTTATTTGGAGATAGTTCAGGTAGGTTTCTGAATAACCCATTAAATAACATAACTCAAAAATATTAAAGGAATTTAGAGAATTTCTTGGGAGAAAATTTTAAAAAATTTGTGGAATTCACCTAAAGACATGGTGGTACTAACCTACATTAGAAAAATAAAGGGATCTAAATCCACTTAATGAGAGTGATGAACACAAAATAGTTTCAAATATGATAAATATTAAATCAACCATATAAATAATCATTTTAAATATGAATGATCAAAGTATACCAATTAAAAGACAGAGATTTGAAATGGACTAAAAAACAAGGCCCAAGTATACATTCCACAAAAACTCACTTTAAATATTAAGAGACAGAGGGGCACTAGGTGGCTTAGGGATCTGGCTTAGGCTCAGGTCATGACCCCAGGGTCCTGGGATCCAGTCCCATATCAGGCTCCCTGCTCATCGGAGAAACTGCTTCTCCCTCTGCCCCTCCATCTGCTTGTGCTCACTTGCACAATCTCTTTCTCTCTCTCTGTCTGACAAATAAATAAAAATCTCTTAAAGTAAATAAATAAATAAAATAAAGACATGGATAGAATGAAAGTAAAGGGATGGAGAAAGATACACAAAGGTGACACTAGTCAAAAGAAGGCTGAAACAGCAATATAAATTTCAAAGAATGTATTAGAGCAATGAAAATGATCAAGAACAAAGAGGAGCACTGCATAATGGTAAAGGGATCACTTCTCCAAGAAACAATCCTTAAATGTTTACATTTAACAAAAGGACATACATATGCACATACATACATAAGGATAAAAGAATCCTTAATATGTTTACACGTAACAACAGAATATCAAAATGCATGAGGCAAAAAATGATAGAACCTGAAGAATAAATAGACAAATCCATTCCTACAGTTAGAGACAGCAAGATCCCCTCTATCGGTAACTGACATATCCAGCAGGCAGAAAATAAGTAGGATGTACTTGAACTGAGCAGTACCATCAATTAATTGGATCTACTTGACTTTGATAGAATACGTCATCCAACAATAGAAAAGACATGTTCCTCTCAGACTCACGTGGAATATTCACTAACATAGACAATATTTTGAGCCATAAAACACACCTTGACAAATTAAAAATAAAACAGAAATTATATCAAGAATGTTTTCAGACCACAATGGAATTAAACTAGAAATCAATAGTAGAAAGATAGCTGGAAAATTTCCAGAATATTTGGAGACAAACAGCATACTTCTAAATAACAATATGTAAAGGAAAAAGTCTCAAAAGAATTTGAACAAAAATTTTTTTTGAACTAAACATCAGGTGAACTAAATAGTCAAGCGATTTAACATAAAGGGGCAAAGACAGTGCTACGTTAAAAAGAATAATTTTTTCAACAAATGATACTGGAGCAACTGAACATCCACATTAAAAAAAAAAAAGTATCTAGATATAGACCTCACAACTCTTCAGACAAAAATTACCTCAGAATAGATGATAGACCTAAGCGTAAAACACATGACTATAAAGATTCTAGAAGATAGCAGATGAGAAAATCTAGAAGACCTTGGATTTGGTGACCATTTTTGTATCTGCAACACCAAAAGCATGATCCATAAAAGAAAAAGAAATGTTGGGGCGCCTGGGTGGCTCAGCCAGTTGAGCATCCAATTCTTGATTTTGGCTCAGGTCATGATCTTAGGGTTGTGAGATCGAGCCCCATGTCTTCTCCACACTCAGCAGGGAATCGCTGAAGATTCTCTCTCTCCTTCTCCCTCTGTTCCTTTGCCCACTCAAACACACACACTCTCTCTTAAAAGAAAGAAAGAAAGAAAGAAAGAAAGAAAGAAAGAAAGAAAGAAAGTCTGCTCTATGAAAGATAATTTCCACAGAATAAAGACAGAAACTGCAGATCTACAAAACAAGTATCTGGTAAAGCACATGAATCCAAAATATGCAAAGAACTCAACAATAGGGAGTCTGGGTGACTTAGTCAGTTACGGCCAGACTCCTGATTTCTGCTCAGGTCATTATCTTAGCGTCATGAGATCGAGTCCCATGTCTGATTCTATGCTTAGCACAGAGTCTGCTTGAGATTCTCTCTTTCCCTCTCCTGCTGCCCCTCCCCTCATGTGCATGCTCTCTCTCTCTCTCTCAAATAAATAAAAAAATCCTTAAAAAATGTTTTGAAAAATAAGAACAAAGATGGAAGCATTTACACTTTAATTATGAAGCTATAACAATCAATTTGGTGTGGGAGGGATGGGTAGATAAATAGAGCAGAACAGTCTAGAAATTCTCATATATGGTCAGTTTTATACAATCAATTAATTTTGACTTGAATGAAAACAAAATGAACCACCAAAACCACCAAAGAAATCAATGATCAATTAGATTTCACTGATTCAGAAAATATAAAAAGCCACAAACTGCTAAAATACATTTACAAAACTTATCTCTGACATAGTTCTTGTATCAGATACCTACGTTAAGAGCACTTAAAATATATTAATAATAAGATAAACAACTTGATGTTTTTTAAAAGTATAGGAAACATATACAAATATTTCTCCAGAGATGATGTGGAAAATAAGCCCATAAAAACCCTCAGCACCATTAGGGAATAGGGAAATGCAAATTAAAATCACAATGATACCCCTCTCTACAAGATATATCACTATAATACTGGAGAGGCCAAAATTTAAAATTCTGAAATTGTCAAGTGTTGGGTAGAATGTGGAGTAACTGAACTTCCCACACATTGCTGAGTAGAAATGCAAAATGGTATGGCCACTTCGGAAACAGTCTGGCAGTTTCCTTTAATACTGAAAATTCACTTACCTTAAAAATTCAGCATTCCCACTCATAGGTATCCTTCAAGATAAATTAAAACATTTCTGCAGAAAAACTTGTATGTGAATTTTCAAAGCAGTTCTATTCATAGAGCTCCACCCTGGAAGCAATTCAAATGGCCAACTGGTGGAGAGATAGAAATCATTGCATGCCTATTCAATGAAATTTTACTCCGCAATAAGAAGGAACAAAATTCTGATATATACAACAGCTTGATGAATCTCACAAGTATTAGGCAATCTGAAGAAAAGCAGGCACGAACGACTATATACTATATGAGTACATTCAGAAGAAATTGTAGCAAAGGCAAAACTAGCATACAGTGACAGGATAGCTATTGTTGCCTGTGACGAAAGCTGAGGAGAACTGATTGACCCTGAATGAACATAAGCAAACTTTCGGAGGTGATGAAAATGTTCTGTGCCTTACTTGTGGATATGGCTTCCCTGCTCTAACACATTTGTCTGAAGTTATGAAGTCACACTCTTAAAATTGGTGAATTTGATTGTAGGAAATCTCTGGTAATAAATGCAATTAAAATGATAAAGACAAAAAGAAAAAAAAATTAGAAGTTTTAGAAATTAGTCCTGCTGGGGCACCTGGGTGGCTCAGTGGGTTAAGCCTTTGCCTTCGGCTCAGGTCATGATCTCAGGGTCCTGGGATCAAGTCCCAAATCGGGCTCTCTGCTAGGTGGGGAGCCTGCTTCCTCCTCTCTCTCTGCCTGCCTCTCTGCCTGCTTGTGATTTCTGTCTGTCAAATAAATAAATAAAATCTTTAAAAAAAAAAAAAAAAAGAAATTAGTCCTGCTTCTTAACAAGCTGTATTTTAAAATGATCATCCTCATACAGTTTATCTATACAATGGTAACAAAATTGCTGCTTCTCTCTGGTCGACCAATTAAAAAAAAAAAATCTTGCCTCAATTTCCAGAAAATGTACCTTCCATGAATGTGCTTCATAAACTGTAAAGTATCCCTTTAAACGTTTTTGATTGTTGTGTCACATGTGTTTAATGGGAGTTGAGTAAGACACCTTAGGCTATGTTTGAGCCTATGGGAAAAGATGAATATGTGGCAACCATTTATTTTCCACTTTTTCTCACATTGGTAAAACCAAACTCTATTTTAGCCGTGGGTATCATTTTCAAATAACTTCCTCTCTGAAAAAGCTGCCATCATTTCCTTTCTAATTGATTTGAATGAAGTCTTTGTTTTAAAAATCTGTCCCTGTCTGATTTCTGTGCCTTGGGCAGAGTTACTGATGCTTTCCCCCGTAGTCACTCACACAGAATTCACAGCTTCCCTACAGTCAGCCAGCCAGGGTTGAGCACCCATGGACAGCCACTGTGCAAGACTCAAGATAAAGATATCATGCATAAGATCTATCTCTTTAGATGTATATAAAATATATTTTTTTTTCAAGATTTTATTTATTTGAGAGAGAGAGAGCAAGAGAAAGCATGAGAGGAGAGGTCAGAGGGAGAAGCAGACTCCCCACACAGCTAGAAGCCTGATTCAGGGCTTGATTCTGGGACTCTTGGATCATGACCTGAGCCAAAGGCAGTCACTCAACCAACTGAGCCATCCAGGTGCCGTGTGTGTGTGTGTGTGTGTGTGTGTGTGTGTGTGTGTATTTTTTTTTTAAGAGATATTTTAAAGATTTTATTTGTTTATTTGAAGGTGGGGGAGTGAGAACAGAGGGAGAGGGAGAAGCAGACTCTGGCTGAGCACGGAGGCTGAGGGCCACTTAACACCCTGAGCCATTCAGGTGCCCCAAGATTCAAGACATAAAAAGGAGAATAAAACCATTGTGCCTTTTGTCTTTTCACTGAATCGCTTTTACTATACTTCCTTTACTTTCCTATTCTACTGCTAATTCTTGTTCAAGCTGCTGTTATTCTTGTCCGTTTCCTCTTGCTGGGAACCCCATCTCAAACAATTTCCATGAAGGTTATCTCACACATCTAACGAAAATACCTTTCTGATCATTCCATTCTTCCATTCAAAAGCTCTCAGAGAGTCTCTCCCCTGCCTATTGGTGCATAATGATCCAATGAAAGGAAAACCATCTTTAAATCAAATGAATCTGTGTTTAAATTCTGATTCCTGCCAAATGACTCTATGGACAAGTAGCATATTCTTTCTAAGCTTCAGCTTCCTTATTCCTATAAAGCCAAAAATAATACATTTTGTGGCAGATACTACACATGGAAAGAGCTTAATACAACGTCTGGCACATATAGTAGGTGTCTGGTAAAGGGTTGTTATTATTAAGGAACAAGGACTTTGCAAGTCTTAGTTTGTCATTAAAATTTTGTTTGGCCAGGTTTGTGCCTCCAACTAATCTTTATGCTCAGCCTCCTGAGTGATGAAGAGATACTATGGAGTGTTCTACAGCAGCAACAAAACTATAGCAATGCAGTCAATGTGTTGCATCATGGTTCAAGAAATATGTAGGGTTCCAACGTTGTATGTACAAGAAGAGGGGCACCAATGCAATACACACTTCAAGAAATGAATTCTCGGGGCACCTGGGTGGCTCAGTGGGTTAAAGCCTCTGCCTTCAGCTCAGGTCATGATCCCAGCGTCCTGGAATCGAGCCCCGCATCGGGCTCTCTGCTCGGCGGGGAGCCTGCTTCCTCCTCTCTCTCTGCCTGCCTCTCTGCCTACTTGTGATCTCTGTCAAATAAATAAAATCTTAAAAAAAAAAATGAATTCTCTTTTAATGTCAAGGGTTTGTTTTTTTTTTCTGACTTGCTCATGGTAGAGAATTCAATTCAGATTTAAATTAAAATGTGGTTTTGTGAAGCAGCTGAACTCTTTCATTTTACATACATATTGTCACATTTTATATTTTTCTTGTAGCGCAGATGCAGCTGTTTTACTTAAAAGATAATTTTCTATCTGTTAGAGTCAATCAACATTTGTAATATAGTCTCTTTTGCATCTAGACTGACTTTGTTGCTTCTTGAGGAGACATTTAATTGGCTGGAGCCCGGTGTGTTTTTAGTGTGTGTGTAGGTGTGTATTTTCCATGTGTTTTCCAGGATGATTAGGGAGGAAATGATGGGGAATGAGAAACTGAGACTGAGAAAATGGGAGCTGGAAGGAATATATGCAAATATAAATTCCTGTCTGACTAGAAGAAAGAGAGCTTTCAGGGCAAAGAAAGTACATTATGTTTTTATTAAGTTTTAAGATGCATCCTTATACAAATACCAGTAAGTCCAAATGCAATTCCAATATTACTACACTTGGATTTTTTCATTTTCAATAAATAGCTCAGTAACCCAAAAGGGACTACTGAAGGTGATAATTGTGATAATTGTGCTGCTGAAATCATTGGATAGAAAATAGGGTTTATCCTGAAGAGTGAACATCACCTCCATCGATCACCCCATTAAGAGGTTGTTCCCAAAGGAAGTAATGATTAAGGAGGAGGTGACAGTTGGCTGAAGGAAGGAACCTACTCTTTTATTCTACCGTACCTTCTAGGAGTAATGTCCTGAATTCAGAAGTAGAAGCAGAGTAGCAGACATTCCTACTTGTGGCAGATGCTCTGCTTCTAATAGGAAAGAAGGCACTAATCAGCCACCTTATGAGCTGGACGGGACTCAGCATCTGTGCTGTCCTTATTTTTCACTACCCTCAGCCTTTGCCACAACTTTATCAAATATCAGTTATTGACTCAGTTCTCCCAGGTTCCATGTTTCCCTTCTTCCTCACAAGTCCCCTCTGACCCTTAATATAATGTGAGTTTGCTTTATTATTTAAGACCACTCAAGTCTTCGGTAGAGAATAAGAGAACAACAATAAAATGCTAATAAATAAAGTAAATATAGAAATAAGTGGCTTGTGAGCCATAGTCAGAATTCACGGTGATGGGAAATGTTGGGGTTTACGAGGGAACAGTCAAGAAAGAATTCTTGAGAAATCTTGGGTGCAAAAAGGTGGTTTTATTAAAACACAGGGACAGGACCCATGGGCAGAAAGAGCTGCACTGGGGTTGCGATGGGTGACTGATTATATATACTTTCAAGTTGGGAGGGGATTGGGGATTGGGGGATAGCATAAACCTCAAAGGGATTCAGAAGCAACTTTTCCAGGACCTCGAGGGCACTAACTATTGTTAGGAAGAGGCCATTTATTATTGTCCAGTAAAACATTCATCATGAGACCCTTCAGATGTATATCAGTGGGCCATATGCTTGGAGGATGATTGCCAACATGTATCTTGGGGATGGGGCAGTAGAGATAAAAGGAATTTCCAAAGGAATTTTTTTTTATGTGAAAGGAGACTTATAGGATTCTAGAGGTCAGACTAATGTTCGGCTAAGGTTGCATTTATGGAGGCAGCTAAATTCCTTGATGAAGGTCACTCTGCCTATCTCAAGTACTTGTCAATGGGCTGTAAGTTGTAAGGAAGTTTTTTTTTTTCCTCTATATTTCTTTTACCTTTGTTCTCCACATCAGTGAGACATTGACTAATGTTAACTACATTAACTTAACTACATATAAGTAAATCTATCTTACTACAGTTAGATAGTTAACTACTGATTAAGTTAACTACAGATAAGTAAATCAGTAAACTCTATGATGGATTAAGCATAGGTAACATAAGTAAAGCATGTATGTGCTAAACATATAGATACAAAGACCAAGTGGCACTTAATATTTATAGTACAGTAAATATACTCAAGGCATCTATATTCCAGATACACAAAATATTCATGAGACTCATGAAAGCATTTATCCTTTACCCAACCATACCTCCCTGGCCCTACCTATACACCAAGAAACATAAATAAAATCCACAGCTTCCCATCCATTTCAATGACCAACTACCGCTTGGCCTGTCATACTTCTCTGTGTCTCTCCAACAGATCACATCTCAGGAGTCAGGGTTCTTTCTAACCTGCTTCTACTCCATCTTATCTGTTATCCTACCAGTATTCTTTCCCTTTGGCTCACATTGTGTGTTTTAATGGATTTCCTATTTAGTGTTATTGAAACCCTCAGTTCGGTCAATGAATTTTACTGTTCCTTGAACTCTAGGACAGATTCCCTTTGATAGACTTAGAGGACACTGATGTATTAAAGTTAATCTTCATACAAGAGCCAACATGCTCATTAATACCGTAAGCTACACTGGACTCCTTGAAAATAGCAGTTGGAGATTTACAGTGATTTCTGTGGGTTTCTGCATAGATCCGGTGGGTGAAAAGAATGTAAAAAGCTTGCCAGAGATTTCCATCTGTCTGTACCCAGAGCCTGTAACAACTTTGCTCTGGTTGGCAGAGCTTATTGAGCATTTTTCTTTGGCTGGCATGTGTACCCTAGATGTGTTTGAGTCAACCCAGACAAACAAAGGCCCCAGTGCACTGAATTACTTTGGCTTACCTTTACCACTGGATGGTACCTGTCCTTACTCCTGATTCTTTTCCCTCCTAACATATAGCTGTCTAAATCTTAACATGTAATAGTTTTGTGAATATTTTCCTATACTTCATGGTCTTTCTTGCCCTTGCTTGGCAGCTTCCTTCAGGAAGCACTGCTCAAGCGTTACCAACAAAGGGGAGAGATGATATAAGACAACAAAGTAACTGCTGGATCAAGCTGAACCTGAATCTGACCCAGACAGGCTTATATTTTGTCAATTATTTTTGTTTACTCAGCAGCGTTCTATTGGCCCTGGGGCAATTTTAACATTACAAAGTCTTTTAGAGCCACTAATCGACACAGCACTTATTGGTGACAAATTTCTAAACCTATCTGTTAGATTCATTTTTTTCTTTTTTTAATTCACTATTTTTAATGTTTCTTCATCTCCCCTTCTATCCCTGCCTCTCACAATTTCTATATTTTCTCGTTCTTTTCATTTCTTCTAACCTTTTCTCATTTTTTTTCTTTCTTACATCCCTGCCCACTTTTCCTTTTCCTCTTCAAAATATTGATTTATTTCTTTTCAAATGTCAGTACTTCCAGTAAAGGGAAGTCCTCCTTATATGTTCTCTGATGTGAAACCCTAAAATGATCAAAAGTGAGACACTCAAAAAAAGCTACAAATATGTAGCATTTTAGAACAGCTTTTATACAAATTCCAAAGAAAGTTTAAAAAAAAATCACTTGAAAAAGGCTTGCCCTTGTATTTTCTTGTGAGTGTATACTCTTTCTTTTTAAGGTTTTATTTATTTATTTGACAGAGAGAGAGAAAGAGCACAAGCAAGGGAAGTGGCAGGCAGAGGGAAAAGGAAAAGCAGGCTCCCCTCTGAGCAAGGAGCCCCATGTGGGGTTCCATGAGGGACTCAATGTGGGGCTCAATGCAGGGCTTGATGCGGGGCTTGGTACCAGGCTCGATACAGGGCTCCATCCCAGGACCCTGGGATCATGACCTGAGTGGAAGACAGATGCTCAAATGACTGAGCTGCCCAGGCGCCCCTTGTGAGCTTATACTCTGAGACAGAATGATTCCTTACTGATTCTGCATTCAGATAAATAGAACTGGCTAGCCATGAACAAGTACAAACTTGAAGACTACAAGTATTGTTTTCAGTTCTAAATACTTCAGTGATAGACTTCTATATTTAGCAGCTTTATTATTTTAAATAACCTCTCTTCCTTGGGGGCATAAACGGAGGTTACAAACATAATACTTCCACATATTAAAAATTGTTGGTTCTAATGATGGTAATTTCCCCCTGAATGCAAAGTCATTTAAGAGTTGTGTTTTCACTGGGTGTTTTTCCAAGAAGTTTCTTTCAAAGTGACGGTAATAGCTGTTAGCTCTATTTTAAGTCTATGCTTTGGTCATCTTGTTAATCAGGGTCTACAGTTGGAAAAATTGGAAAAGAGGCCACGTTTCTTTATCATTTCTTTGGTTCCTCCTCCCTTCCCCTGCAATTCTTCAATTCCATAACCACCACCCTTGTACACTTCCCTCTCAACTCTGCTTTTAGAAAAGGGTCAGATATGTATCCTTTAAGCCTATCTGCTGCCTTCTGGCTCATTGACATGTGAAGCATCGTCAATACATGATCTAATCTTTCATCACATATTATCTGATCAGCTACTAAGCAGGAGACACTGCCTCTTGGGATTTCACAACCATATCACATTATAAGGAATAGTTCCTGCCTTCAAGACATTTAAAATCAGGAAGGCATAACACAAATGCAGAAAAACTTATGGTGGCACCAACAGTCATAAAATAATAGGTGACAAGTTCCCTGGAAGGGGCAGATGTCTCATTTGCCAGAAAAGACATTTTCTCTGATAAAGGAATTTCAGACATCAGGTATGAGCTAATGTAGAAGTAGTATTTTGTTTCTCCGCAAGCTACATTGTCCTTGTGACTGGCTGCTCTGAGAGGGAGCAGACTGTATTGTTCAGGGAGCTAACATAATGGAAGACAAAGAGCTTCAGGTGCAAAACAATGGAATTTTATCTTAGTGTGCTAGTTATTAGTTAGATGACTTGGGAAAATTAATCTCTATGAATATTAAATTTATGATCTCACAGGAATTTTTGGAGCAGAGAAAATTCAGTGATTAATATAAAATAATATGTGTTTAATAAAAAGAAACTTCCAACAAGTGGAAACAATTATCAGTATTAATTATTGCTTCTCTAAATGTAAAATGTCTTTTTGAGCACGAGAGAAAACTTGATATGAGATATACATAACTGCATTCAGGATATTGTTCTGTTAGAAATAAATGGTGTTGACATTTTAAGATTTAAAATGATTAGGGGTGCCTGAGTGGCTCAGTTGGTTGAGCGTCTGACTCTTGATTTTGGCTCAGGTCATGATCTCAGGGTCATGAGATCGTGCCCCGCCTCAGGCTCCACAATAGGTGTGGAGTTCTCTTGAGATTCTCTCTCTCTTCCTCTCCCTGTGCCCCACCCCCTTCCCTCCCTCTCTAAAATAATAACAATAATTATAATATTAAATGATTATAGAAAAGCACACAACTAATCAAGTTTCTATCAATGTCTATACATTTTCCAGATTCCTCAAATGAGGCTTTGGCCTACATGTCCAGTGACTTCTAGGCATCTCAACAGAAGGCTGAGGGCCCATGGCAACTCAGACAGGACTCATTCATTATCTCTCTCTTCTGAGGCATCTGTTCTCCAAAATGTTCTTTCTCTTTATTTTAGTTAATGGGTACACCTAATTACCCTGTTTCCCAATCCAAAAACAGTCTCATCTTTAATTCCTCCTTGTTCTTCACCTTGAATTCAAATCATCAGTAAGCACAGTTGATCCAAACTTCAAAATATGTCTTGATTCTTTGAATTCTCTAGCTTTCTCCAGCCCTATCTCTATAAAAAGCAGGGTTGTGTCTTGTTTTGTCATAAGTGGATACAAGTATTACCATTATTTCCCTGTGAATCTGGTATCCACCAGCACCTTCCACCCTGTTAAATAATACTTGATTTCAACTAAATACCCAGAACTCCTTCTTGATTACACACACCTATTCTATTATTATTCAGTTTCACATTTAAAGTTTTTCTTGAGACCAAGTGCTGATCTCTAATCCCACCACCACGACTCCAGTTCATTTCTTATCATAACACCTGCAACAGCTCCTAACACTGTTCCCTGCTTCCACTTTTGATTCTCAAGCAGTTCAAAGGTCATTCCTGTAAAAAATGCAATGTCATTACCCTCCCTTCCAATCATGCTTGCCATTACTTACTCTCTCAGCAACACTAGCTTGCTACTTCCTGTTTCTTGAACAAACTAAGCTTGTTTCTGTCTCAGACTATTTGCTGCGCCTTGACACTCTCTCCTAAGATCATCTCTTCATTCCTTCATTTAACTCAAAATTAGGGCGCCTGGGTGGCTCAGTGGGTTAAGCTTCTGGTTCAGCTCAGGTCATGATCTCAGGGTCCTGGGATCGAGCCCCGCACCAGGCTCTCTGCTCAGCAGGGAGCCTGCTTCCTCGAACTCTCTCTCTCTCTGCCTGCCTCTCTGCCTACTTGTGACCTCTCTGTCAAATAAATAAATAAAATATTTAAAAAAGAAGAAATTACTATAACTCAAAATTAAATGTCACTTTCTTCTAGAAGTCTTCCTATAGTATCTTATTATAATGCTTCATTCCCATTCCAACCTAAACCATGCCTTCAACTCTCTGCCTTCTTACTGTGCTGTGTTTCCTCTAAAGCACTTACCAGCACTTGGAACTTTGTCATTTGTTTTCTGTATGTTTATTATCTACCTTTCTTTTTAGAATATGAGTTCCCTGAAGCAGTGATGATGTCCATCTTAATCAATGCCCTATCACTGATGGAGCACAAAGCCAATGTCTAACACATGGTACCTGGTCAATAAAATTTTAAATGAGTGAGGTTGATTGATTTAATCTGAGACTTCGAACAAGTATTTTAACCTCTCCGTTTTGGATTTATCTCTTATAAAAGAAAGCACTGGACCAGAGCCTCTCTGAGGCTTCCTTCCAGCTTCAAACCTCTGTCTTCCAGGGCAATGTGGCCATATCCCCTCCAAATAGGTCCATTGTCACAGATAGTGAGGCTGCCTTTAACAGAGATTATGCAGATAGAAGGTGGGAAGAGCTTGAAGCAAGGAGCATTTGTATTTATCTCTCGCTCTATCTCACGGACATAGAAACAGCTTCTTTTATTGAAATAGTAAATGGAAACCCTTAGGGACTCCTCTCTGCCGGTCCCTCACCCAGTACCTCATCACCCCAGCCCTTTCCGCCTCTGAGGAACACAGTTTGAAATTGACTGGCCTCCAGGGACACTAACGTTTTGTTGGACAGCTCACTATCAATCTGGTTCACAACCTTTCAAAAGTAGAATAAGGTCATCAGAAGAACCATTCTCAGGTACGCATGGAATTGAGCATTAGGTAAAAAGTTTTGGTCTGACTGTTTTGGATTTGCCCAAACAGAGAGAGTAGAAGCATTAATTCTTACTAGTTAAAATTTTAACAATACAAAAATGGGGAAATACTCCCTGTCTTGGATAGCTCCTAATTAACTACTGGAATCTTCACTTAGAGTAGTAATTGACATCATCGGTTAAAAGTTTAGACAACACAGCTATAATAAGGTGTTAGACCTTCATTTGCTAAAATTTCCTAATTATTCTGATTTGTATTTTATACTCCCATTTTGAAAGGTTACCTCCCTTTTTTTTTCTATAAGTTATGAAATCAATACCTGAAACAATGAAATCAAATTCAATATGCATTTTCTTACTTATTCAAAACAAAACAGTTGGCAGCTATGATTAAAATAAGGTGAGTCTAGAGACTGTGGTGTTAATTAAGATAAGCTATAGCAATAGCAAATTTTCTCAAAATATTAAAGAGGCATATTAAAACAAAACAGATAGTTCTTGTGACAGACTATATGTTAGGTTTACAATGATTTTATAAAGCATTTCACATCCTAAGAACTAAATAATAGAGCCATTTCTTTAATTCTATAAATCAGATTTCATTTAATGCTTATTCTTTTGAAATATTAGTGGTTCCATGTTTGTCTATTATTAAAATGTCTGGATATTTCCTTTTATTTCTGCTTAAGAGATTCAAAGGTTAATTTTTTTCCAATATGGAAATGTGAAATGTATTTTTAGTGATACGTAATGCATAAACATGAAGAATTCTGCCAATAATATAGATTACACTATAGCAGATTGTACCATTATTTATAGGACTACTGTCGGAGGATCAAAATAAACCCTTAAAAAGTTTGTCACCACAATAATTTGAGATATGCCAAAGTGCACAGTTCTGTGCATGGATTAGAGAGATAAACAAATAACTGATAGATGATAGATACTTATATCTCTCTGTATAAGTATCTATCATCTATCTATAACTGATAGATGATAGATACTTTTACATTTAGACGATTGAGCCAATCGCTTAAATGAAAATGACTACAGAGATCTCTGAATTAGCAGGCATGTCTCAATCTTTGTTGAAGATAAAAGAGTCAATGAGTTAAACTGGCCAGTCTTTATTATACACACACCTTTTGTTAATAATTGATTATGAAGTGAAAAAGGATATTTCATCATATTGGACAATGATTAAAATCTTCTCATTTTCTGGTTTTATTTTTTATTTTATTTTTTTAAAATATTTTATTTATTTCTTTGACAGAGAGAGAGAAGAAACAGGGGGAGCAGCAGGCACAGGGAGAAGCAGGCCCGACACAGGACTTGATCCCAGAACCCTGGGATCATGACCTGAGCCGAAGGCAGATGCTTAGCAACTGAGCCACCCAGGCACCCTATCAGTTTTCTGGCTTTAAATAATGCCCTCTAAATGTGCGTGTGCACGTACGTGTGACACATAAACATACGATGACTTTTTATGCTGTTTACATCTGAAATTTTAACTTTGTATTTCCTCCCAAAGGATTTTATCAAGTATATATATATTCAGTAGCCATATATATAAATCAAATTCAATTATCACAAGTATGTTTATTGTCTACAATCTAGGACTCTCTCAAATAGAAAAAGTTGAAATGAAAACAAAAACATCCAAGGAACGGAGAGGGGTACTGCTATTCCAGAAGAACGTGAGGATGGTTTCCTGGCTGCATGACTTCCCCACGGTCAATGCTGAAGGTACTGTCTTGCTTGCTGAGAAACTCATGAGTCTGCCAAAACCTGCAAATGTGCACTCCCACTGTTTCAAGATCTGCTCATCTGGTTGATAGATGATTGCAGGATGAGAGTGCCATGACCAGCTCAGAGAAGGAACTTCCTGCCATATGGATCTCTTACAGAAACCAGTGGTGACATTTCATTGATCACATACCCCAGATGCAAAGCTCTGGCCCCATTTGTGGATTGTTTGGAAAAGATAGCTATTCCACGTAACAGTGCCACAAGTTGCCACTTGCAAGAGTTTTACTTTTTGGCAAAGAAGAGCAGTCAGTTTCTGTTCAATTTACTTAACAATCTGGATACTGTTTTGAAAACTAAAGCAATGGCTGCAACTATCAAACCTAGCATTGGTTACAAAATTCAAAACAAAATAACTGACAGCTGTTACTGTTATTAATGCAAACACCAGTATCAATTTATGGTTACAAACCACTTCTTCTCATAGCATTTTGTTTATGTTTGTTTTTCTGATTGATGAAATCATATATGTTCAATGTATAAAATGTAAATATAACAAAATATTGAGAAAATAAGATTGTACATCATTCCACCATCCATAATATACTATTTACATAGAAGTATGTAGTTTCCTATTTTGTTCAATGAATTTGTGGATGAAGTGGATATGTAAAATACCTAGCTATTAAACATATTTTTATTGAAAAAATTTGGTCCATACTGTCAATATAGTTTTAAATTCTCCATTTTTCAAGTGATAACAATGCTTACTCATAGTATTATATTTCATCTAAAAACCAAACCAAATCAAACCAAACCAAACAAAAAAACTCCGGGTGCCTGGGTAGCTCAGTCGTTATGGCTCAGGTCATGATCCCAGAGTTCTAGAATCGAGCCCCACATCAGACTCCCTGCTCAGTAAGGGGCCTGCTTCTCTCTATACCACTCCCTCTGCTTGTGTTCCCTCTCTCACTGTCTCTCACTCTCTGTCAAATAAATAAATAAAATCTTAAAAAAAAAAACCCTCCTTTTGTTACTGTAATAATTTTCCAAGTGATCTCTATATAATACTGGATTTAACCAGTCTCTATTGTTAAACTTGTATATTTCCTTTTTGTTTATTATTTTTTTGCTATTATGGATACTATTTTAATACACACATTTGCATATACTTTCTGTCTAAGTGTTGATTTATTTTCCTAGAAAATTATCTTACTGAGAAGATAACAGGATTAAAGAATGTGAGTTGTTAAAAAAAAAGGTATGAGCTTTATTTATTTATTTATTTATTTTTATATATGTGTTTTTAAATTCTTTTCCCTGCAGATCAGATTAATTTTTATTTTGACCAGCAGTGAATAACAGTGCTTGTCTCGCTATCTTGAGAATCATCTAATCTTAACCAACTTGATATGTGAGAAATGGTGTCTCAGTACTATTTTAATTGAATTCCTTTGCTTACTTACTAGGTAGCACATTTTCTACGTACTGACTGATTGTTGGCTTTAAAAATGATTAGCACATCCAATTTCCTATTTTCCTTTTCATCTTTTTAAAAAAGATTTTCTTTATTTATTTGAGAGAGAGAAAACGAGAGAGAATGTGCAAGATCTGGAAGGGCAGCAGAGGGGGAGGAAGAAGCAGACTCCCCGCTGAGCAAGGGACAGGCAGACGTGGGCCTCCATCCCAGAATCCAGGGATCATGACCTGAGCGAAAGAAGCTGAAGCCACCCAGGCACCCCCCTTTTTCATATTTATCAGGTCTTTTAATATGTGGAATTTCAATATATTCATATTTATTTGGGGAATTGGATATTTTATATTACCCATAAAGTTTAGAGATTTAAATTTAAAACGGACAAAACAAAAGATCAAAAGAATGTGTTCACAAGTTTCTGTTTTATGATGGTAATTTCTTTCATTTGTCCAATTAAGCGTTTGAACTTTCATCAGATTTTTTTTTTAACAGAAAACCTATCTTTCTCAAGCCAAATCCCTCTTTTGTTTAATTGTCCACTGGTATTTGCTCACTTATACTTTACCTTTATTTGTTCCTCTCATGTTTCCAGTACCCCAGGGAAGCAACAGAACTGAATGTCTTATCAGTCCCTCAGCACTTTTTAATCAGTTCTTGCCACAGAAAGTAATTTTGAATATTGGCCCTATATTATATAGTGACACTTGCCCTGCCCAGGAGGTATACATGGACTATTCCAGATTTAGTGCTGAGCTCCAAGATTTTGACTGGTTTACTTCACACTTTCAAGATGAGTCACTTCCCAAAGCATTACCATAAGCCAGGCAGATGGGTCTGGGCAAGGTTACAAACCTGATGGCATGCTGAGTCCAGACAAGCATTCCTGATAGTGTTTGTGGTCTGCTCAGATCAGAGGAGCCTCTTCTTTGGTTGTAAGAGGGGCTGGATGGGATCGTTTATTGGTTACCTTAAGAGGGATATTTCAACATCCTCCTGGATCTCTACAAATTTCACTGAGGTAGAAAGACCCTGAATTTTTGTTGGATTTAGTTCCTACCTTCTGATGTGCCAATTTGGTGCTAATAAGTCTAGAGTAGTTGCTACTTCTTGTTCACTAGGTTCAATCAGCATAACGTCATCAACGTAATGGGCCAGTGTAATTTCTTCTGGAAAGGAAAGGTGATCAAAATCCCTGAGAACTAAATTAGGATAGAAGGCTGGAGAGTCGATAAACCCCTGAGGTAGCATAATGAAGATGTAATGCTGTGCCAGTTGAAAACAAACTGATTCTGGTGGCCTTTATTAAGAGGATAAAGAAAAATTACGTGTCCAATCAATAGCTGAATACCAGGGATCAGGGAACATGCTAACTTGCTCAAGCAATAAAGCCACATGTGACACAGAAGATGCAATTGGAGTTACAACCTGGTTAATCCATTTCATTCTCCAAGATCCATAGATATCTTTTGCACAAACCAAATAGGAAAATGGAATGGAGATGTGGTAGGAAACATACCCTGCATCTTTCAAGTCCTTGGTGGTGGTACTGATCCCTGCAGTCCTTTCAGGAAGGTGACATGGTTTTTGGTTTATTATTTTCCTGGGTAAATGCAGTTCTGGTGGCTTCCATTAGTCTTTTCCCACCTTTATAGCCCTCACTCTCACATCAGGGAGTCAATGTTGGGATTTCACAGGTGCCGGGTATGTCTATTCCAATTATGAATTCTGAAACTGGAGAAATCACCACAGAATGTGGTTTGGGGGTGCATTAGACCCACTATAAAAAGCACTTAAACTAAAGGTCCCCTGATAATCTGACCTTCATGAACGACTATTCTGATGGAACCCAGTGCTGTTTTAAGTTCAGAACCAGTGTCCAATAGTTCCCCATAAGTCTGATTACTTCCTTTCTCCAGTGCACAGTTGGTAAAAAGCTGTATGTGCCTTGGAGAAAGACTAAAAGTATTTGACAGTGTGTTGGGTTCTTCCTCTAGGGGATCTGGCCTCTTCTTCATTTAAGTGGCTTTCTCTACATAAACTGGCTCGAGTCTGGGAACTGATTGAGGGGACTTGGGTCTCTTTTTACACTTCCAGTTACATTTTATTCACTTGACTTAGAACTTTTCTGATCTTTTTGATCACAAAAGAATTTAGTGGTCTTTCTACCTATTCCACTTCTAGCCAATACTGTAGGTTTCTGCGGGTCAGAGTATTCTGACGGCTTCCTGACTCTCTTGTTCTTTATAGTAAGTGTTCCCAGCTTACCTTGAAAGCTGTCACCCTGATACCCTAGGATCCAATTAGTTCCACTGTATTTATGTTTCTTAATTTGACCACTGCACTTCCCACTGTCAAGTTTGGCCTACGGAGAAGAATGAACACAGAAGGTGCTGAGGCTTCCCTTGCAAATGTATGTTTCAAAGTTGTGGTGAGGTGTGTGTCTTCCAAACCCTCCCAGGGTGGGCGGGTAAGTTTTAAATGACAAATCCACATTAACATACAAATCTTCCTAAGACCTTTTACCCCATCTTTATTGAGATATAATTTACATATAACATTGTGTAAGTTTTAAATGTACCCTGTATTTGGGTGACTGGGTGGCTCAGGCAGTTAAGCAACTGCCTTCAGCTCAGGTCATGATCCTGCAGTCCCAGGACTGAGCTACCAGGTTAGAGCCCTTCATGGGGCTCCCCACTCAGCAGGGATTCTGCTTCTCCCTCTCACCCACCCCCCTCTCACGCTTTCTCTCTCTTAATCTCTCTCAAATAAATAAATAAAATCTTAAAAAAATTAAAATGTACTATGTATTGATTTGATATATCTATTCAATGATTATCACCATAGTGTTAGCTAACACCTCCATTACATCACATAACATTGTGTGTGTGTGTGTGTGTGTGTGTGTGTGTGGTGAGAACATTAACGATTTGTTCTCTTAGCAATTTTTAAGTAGTATGGAAGTTTCTTAAAAAATTAAAAATAAAACTACTGTATGATTCGGAAATCCCACTTCTGGGTATATACCCAAAGGAAATGAAAACAGGTTAGAGAGATATCTGCACTCCCATGTTCACTGCATCATTACTCACAATAGCATGGTATGGAAACAAACTAAGTTTCCATCAACAGATGAATAAATAAAGATGAGATACAAATGGCAAGATTCCATTCTTTTTAATGGTTGAATAATATTCCATTGTGCAATATATATATATATATATATATGCATGATAAAGAAAATGTGTCTTTCATTCATTCATCACTTAAAGGACTTTAGGAACTAGAGGGTATTATACTAAGTGAAATAAGTCAGTCAGAGAAAGACAAATACCATATGATCTCACTCATATGTGGAATTTAAGAAAAAAACAGATGAACATGGGAGAAGAGAAGGAAAAATAAGATAAAGACAGGAGGGAGGCAAAACATTAGAGACTCTTAATGATAGGGAATATGCTGAGGGTTGTTGGAGGGAAGTTTGGCAGGGGGATGGGGCAACTGGGATGAGCATCAAGGAAGTCACATGATATAATGAACACTGGGTGTTATGTGCAACTGACGAATCTCTAAATTGTACCCCTGGAACTAAAATTACAGTATATGTGAACTTACTTGAATTTAAATAAAATATTGAAGAAAATAAAAGATGTGATACACACACACAACAGAATATTAGTCTGCCACGAGAAAGGAGAAAAACTTGCCACTTGCGACAACACAGATGGACATTGAAGGCATTATGTCAAATGAGATAAATCAAATACTGTATGATATCATTCATATCTGGTATATAAAATATCCCTAACTCTTTGAATCCTTTTTTCTATATTAAACCAAGGCAGGTCTAGCATTTCCAGTTGGCTCACTGTTGTCCAACTTTTGGTCCAAGGTTTCAGCCAACCAATAGAAGCAGATGATAATTCATAAAACAGAAAAGTCTGATACATTTGGCCCTCAAAATAAAACTTTCTGGTCTTCATTATGAGAGTCTATGTCATAATTTTCAGATCATTTTCTTTATATTTTGTTTTTAGAGGTTCTTTTTTGAATTTTAAAGATTTTATATATTTATTTGACAGAGAGAGAGCACGCCCAATCAGGGGACCAGTCGGCAGAGGGAGGGGTAGAAGCAGACTCCCTGATGAACAGGGAGCCCATGTGGGACTTGATCCCAGGACTCTGGGATGATGACCTGAGCCGGAGGCAGACGCTTAACAGACTGAGACATGCAGATGTCCCAGAAGTGAATATTTTAGGCTTTTCAGGTTGGTTACAGTCTCTATCACAACTCTTCAACTCTATCATTGTAGATGAAAGCAGTCTTAGACAATAGATAAAGAAATCACCATAGCTACACTCAAATCAACCTGTATTTACAGAAATAAGCACTGGACCAGATTTGACCTGTGGGGAATAATTTGCTGTCCCAATTTCACAGCACTGAAAATTAACAAACCATCGCTGCATACAAGGGTATGGAAGAATCTTATAAAGATAATATTGAGCTAAAGACCAGATGCAAAGCAAAACACACTATTTAAAATCATTTATATAAAATTCAAGAACAGGCAAAACTGACCCATGGCTATAAAAGTTGTAACAGTGGCTATCTTTGGGAAGAACTATGACTGAGGAGGGCCAAAAGTAGAACATTTGAGATGCTGTTAAATATTCTTTTTCTTGGTATAAGTAATGTTTATATGACTCAGTTCACTTTATGAATACCAATTTATCAGTAGACTTAGAATATGGGCATTTTTTTAATGTACATTTCAATATAAACTTAAAATGGAATGAATAATAAAAGATGAAGTATTGAAGGAACTTAATAAAACCACTCAATTATCCAGAAAACCAAAGTCAAGAATATGAACTAAAATGAGAATCTAGGAAATGTTAGAGGAAAAAAATATGTATCTAAGAAGTATAAAATTCTCATAAAAATTGTAGCTAATGTATGTCAGCATTTCTTAGTTCCAGGAATTGTATGAATTGCTTTATAAATATTATTTGAGTAACTTCTGATGATAGGCCTAGTGGTAGGGAACATTATTAATGGTGTTAATGGTGTTGTGGTTTTCTTTTTTCCCCCCAGTTAAGGAAGTGAAAACACAAAAAAGTTGATTATTTTTTTCCATAGTTACACAGATTTTAGTAGTGGGTGAGAATGCAAACCTCAGTCAAGAGAAAGAATAAAAGAAAAGAGGAAGAGAAGAAAGCCTACATGACTGGAAGCTTGTGGAATGTGAAGACTATACTCCAGTTAGGAAAATACCAATTGTTATTAGACAACTAAGATAGTAAGAAAACTCCATAGACAATTGTGGGGGAGGAATCATGTGTTTGTAATAGGCAGTTCATTCTTGATAGTCAACTCTTTTGATATAGAAAATAGCAGAGAACCTTCCACACTACCACTGGACCACACAGAGGAAAGAATTATTTTGAAACACTGTATCATTGGTGAATCATTCGAGAATATCAGACTAAGCTTACTTAAGAGTCTTTCTTCAGAAGGAGTCCCTAAGTGTCTCGCATCCCTCTTTATCCAGTCAGGATTCCTGGAATACAAGCTTCCAGGAATCCTGGAATTCAAGCAGGAATGCAAGCTTCCTAAGCTAGTAGTAGCTTTACAACCATCTTCATACTGCCACCAAGAGTTGGGCATCTTTTAATCTGATCTAGTCACCATGCCTATACATCTATGCCACCACATACTTGGAAATGGAAACTTTGTTTTTGAATCCTTCCTACCTGATTTTCTTTTCCAGGTATTTGTCTGTGTTTTTCATTAGCTCAGAAAAGAAATCCAGCTCATTTTACCTAACAGATGTTCCCTCAAAATCACTTTCTGTTTTGTCACATTGTTTATTTCAATTGATATATTTATCACTGTTTCTTTACTATTTATTTGTAACTTTAGTACTTATTTATTACTTACTTGTTTTCCTATTGATGTATGAAACTCGGCCTATAATAAGAGCTCAGTGTGGTCAGTCACTTGCCTTGTTTATTCCCATAATGCACTTTTCAAAGTGTCAGGTAGATATATGGATTTAAGAATTCAAATATTTCTATTTTTTTTTTTAAAGATTTCATTTATCTACTTGACAGACAGAGATCACAAGAAGGCAGAGAGGCAGGCAGAGAGAGAGAGAGGAGGAAGCAGGATCCCCGCTAAGCAGAGAGCCCCACGCAGGGCTTGATCCCAGGACCCTGGGATCATGACCTGAGCCGAAGGCAGAGGCTTCAACCCACTGAGCCACCCAGGTGCCCCTCAAATATTTCTTAAATACATAGAAGAAAGAAAGAAAGAAAGAAAGAAAGAAAGAAAGAAAGAAAGAAAGAAAGAAAGGAAGGAAGGAAGAAAGGCAGAAAGAATGAGAGGGGACCCTAAACAGTCAATCCACAGGTATGTTGTCATTTCAGGTATATAGATTTGAAAGAGAGAGAAAACCTTTTTTAAGATACTTAAATTCCATCAATTACTTGCTATCCTTATGGTTTGAGTAAAAAATAAAGGAATGTTTTAGAGATTATGAAGTCTTTGGCAATTAATAAAGACAAGTATTCACAGGTGGTGTTTTTAGTCATTGTTCCCACTGGCAATTGGAACTCTAGAAGAGAAAGAAATGAATGTGAATAAAAACACTGGGTTTGAAAATGGAATTTTTAAATGTGCATTTCCAAATGACTCAAGATACCAGACTGATACATTCTGTCCCCTGCCAATAAGCTATGTCATTTGTATAGAAAAAGCATAATTCCAGAGATAAATGACTTGATAATGAGGAATTTAAACTAAATTTGTAAACAGATGGAAAAAATACTCTGGGTAATCACATTAGTCTAATTTCTATGCAAAAAAGCAAGTTTAACACTGGAAGTAAAATAGAGAAGATGGTAAGAGATTCATACAGGAAAACAATATTACCTGGTATTAAGGAACTAGAGATAGACAACTTGACTTCTAAATAGAATAGATAATATACAAACTTGGAGAGCCCATCATGGCACTGCTTACATTGTTCTCTAGAAATCAACAAATCTAGGAAATCAAGACTGGGTGCTAGAATGTGGCAAGGAGAGAAGACACACTATTGCAAAGAAACAGCCTTGTTAATAAAAAACAAGAAAGAAAACTGACTTCTTAGTTAAAAAATATAGAGATATGGAGGAAAATTAATGAACCTAACCATGAAATCAACCCAGAGAGACTGTGGATGATGCTTAAATTAAAAGAGAAACCAAGAATAGCTTACAGCAGATGAAGGAAATGGTGTCATCAAAAGAGCAGAAGAACTGTTGGCAAAATCTGCAGTAATTCCGAAGATTAGAAGTAGTATTGTATCAATGTTAACTTCCTGAGTTTGGGCTGCAGTCATGTAAGAGAACATACTTTTTGGGGGGAAATACACACTACACACTGAAGTATGCAGTGGTAAAGGAGCATCATATCTGCAGCTTACTCTGAACCGTTAAGAAAACAAATCTGTATTTTTGCAGAGAAACATACATATGGAGATAGGTTTTCTTGTATTGTTGCTGCAGCTCCTCTGTCTCAAAATATTTTTCTTTTATTATGTCAAAATAAAAAAATTAAAACAGAGCACAAAATTTAGAGATAGAACACTGTGTTCCTATTTTAGATCATGACTTATTAGCATGATGATATGAACAAATCCATTTTTTTACAAGATTTATTTATTTATTTTAGACAGAGAGAGAAGGAGAGAGTGTGCAGGCAGGTGGGGGTGAGAGGTTGAGGGAAAGGGAGAGTGAGAGAGAGGGAGAAGCAGACTCTGAGCTGAGTGTGGAGCCTGACTCAGGGATCGATCTTACAACCCTGAGATCATGACCTGAACTAAAATCAAGAGTCCAATGCCTAGCCATCTGAGCCACCCAGGGGCCCCGCTTCACATCTTTGAAACTCAACTACAAGATGATTTTCAGACTTATTTCTAGATTCATTGGTGATAATCAAATGAAATTGTACCATGCCTTTATAAATTATGAAGACTAATGTTAATGACATTAGTTATTATTATAATGACAGTATGGTGGAAATTACAGTAGACCCAGAGGGAAGATACAGTAGCATTGGGAAATTTTAAGTCCCTGGGTATCTGCTAAGAGTTTTTTCAGCTAAAAGCAGTTTTCATTCGTGTGGTGATAGTTTAATCTCTCTAAAAATAGAATAAATGACTAGAGGAACTTCATTCTAAACCAAATCGAAAATAATTTTTAAAAAGTTAAAAGAAACAATGATACTTGCTAAGGTGGAAACAGAAATCCCTACCATTTAATATGGGAAAGGTAAAGGACAGGCATGTGCAAACTCATAACCCATACTTTGTTTGTGAAGGCAAAACTTACAAAACAGTTTAGATCTTGCAATATATAGAGAACTATATTATGGGGCACCTGGGTGGCTCAGTGGGTTAAGCCTCTGCCTTTGGCTCAGGTCATGATCCCAGAGTCCTGGGATCAAGCCCTACATCAGGCTCTCTGCTCGGCGGGGAGCCTGCTTCCCCCAACCCCGCTGCCTGCCTCTCTACCTACTTGTGATCTCTCTTTCTCTCTGTCAAATAAATAAATGAAATCTTTAAAAAAGAGAGAGAGAGAACTGTATTATGGAAAGAGGTGTGCTTATCAATGTGACCATAGCTTTACCTATAAAATCTCACATTGCCTTGATGAGAAAGAGTGATATAAAAGAACAGTGATACCAAAATCTGCAGGCATCAAGAAATACATTTAAGTAAGAGATCTCTGATAATAGCCCCTACTATAAGCCAGGAAATGTTTTAGGTGCAGAACTCCAGTGGTCAAGAAGGAGGATCTTTGCCCCCATAGATCTCCCTTTTCCTCCCTCTACCCCTCCCCACGCCTTACTGCTTATGCTCTTGTGCTCTCTCGCTCTCTCAAAACAAACTTAAAAGAAATTAAAACTCATATAGGAGAATAAAATGTAAACTGTCACAAAATAACCCAGCTTTATTATAAGTGTATGACATAACCTCACTGACACAGGTGAGGAAGAAGAGGTGCTGATTTAAGTACCTTTGGAAATGACTGAAAGTTACAAGACTAAAGCAAAAAGCATACAACTAGCACTTTCCTTGAATTGGTAAAGTTGTTTCTCATAAGGGTAAGAGTTAACTACTTTGAAACCACTATGCATATACATGGCATTGAGCAAATAAAGAAATGGATGGAGAGTGGAGTAGACAGGTTCTCACTGTTGGAGTAGGAGGTTAGAGATGAGCAAGGACAGAGAGGTCAGAATGAATTATGTGGGACTGGGTTAGAGTTGGAGACATCAGAATAAACTCGTATTTAATTTAAAATGGGTACTATTGGATGGATACAAAAATTCTTATAGATTTGCTGGCATACACGAGTTTTATGCTTACATAGGTTTCCTAGCTGTGTCTGCTCGGATAGCCTAGAAGCAATGACACCCCAATAGTGATGAGTACATTGGTGCCCAGATCTTGGTTTTCAGTAATATCCGTTGATAAAAAGAACCAGAGCTCTTTGGAGAAATGGCTGATTTCTAAGACCCAGAAATACACAAAGAAAACCCAGAGTATCTTAGAGTGTCAGAAAGTAAGGAAGTGCTCAAAAAGTAAAATGAAAGGGTATGTCCAAGGGACACAGGATCTAACTGTAAGAACTCCCAATGGCCAAAGCTGGAGAAAAAGGAGGAACACAACAAACGAAGCATAGAATTACAACCCAAAGTATGAAACAATTACCCATTAGTCCATACTGATAAAAAATAAACAATCAAATAAGTAAAGAAATGATGGAGAATAGACAAGTCTTTTATACACAAGAATTCCAAATAATTATGTAGATAATCCCCTCACTGAGATGTGGAGCATAACTCCCCACATCCTAAATTTGGGTTACATTTAGTAACTTACTTGCAAAGGACATAGTGGGAAAAGAGCAAAGGTAAATAACTTTACAGTGTAGAGACCTGGTGATTAAGCTAAAGCTAATCAGTGATAAGTCATGTTAACACCATGTACCCTTGATCCGATCCATGTCTTGAGAATGCCACTTCATTTACCTGGTCTTTCCCCACAAACCCCTCCCCTCCAAAAGCCCTCATAACCCCCGTCTATCCATAAGGAAAAAAAAAAAAAAAAATCAGAAAAGCCCAGATTTAGGGACATTCTAAAAAAAAAAATTCTTGACCAGTACTCCTCAAAGCTGTCAAAGTCATCAAAAGCAAGGACAGTCTGAAACTCTTAGAGCCC
Source organism: Lontra canadensis (assembly GCF_010015895.1). Classification (NCBI taxonomy): domain Eukaryota; kingdom Metazoa; phylum Chordata; class Mammalia; order Carnivora; family Mustelidae; genus Lontra; species Lontra canadensis. Next base: position 9,689,676 of record NW_022631061.1, read on the forward strand.
AGAGGAGCCTAAGGATGCAGAATGACTAAATGTAGTGTGGTAACGTGGATAGGATCCTGAAATATAAGAAGGACATTAGGGAAAACTAATGAAATCTTAATAAAGTTTAGTTAATAATATTGCACCATTATTGGTTTATTAGTTGTAACAAATGTACCATAGCAATATAAAATAAATTAAAACTGGGAAAATACTATGCAAAGTATATAGGAACTTTCTGGACTATCTTTGCAACTTTTGTTAAATCTAAGACTACTATAAAGTAAAACTTTAAAGTAAACCCTTATTTAAGTACAAAAAATAAAACAGTCAAAATTATAGTTTAAAAACGTGGCTTATCAGATTTCACAGCATCATTTTCTTTTTCAAGAACTCAAAACTTAAATGAAATGGACAGGTACACAACAAGCAAAAAATAACAGTAACTCTCATGTTAATAGCATAATGATGACAGTTAATACTGAGGGCTTTAGTCTATTATCCACACTGTTGGTATACAATTATGTCTAAGTGTGTGCATTTATTCACATACAAACTAGCAAAAGGATTAATATAAGATTCTCAGAGGTGTTTCTATAGTATAAGAAAGGGTTAGCTGGGTTGGATATTTTCTAAGTTTTCTTGCATTTCCATAATTTTCTGATCCTAATTCCAAGCAATGAATTAGTTAATCTTGTGACTCTCACAAGCTCTGGCGTTTTGCTATAGAATTCTCACATTCCAGGTAGTTAGATTCCAGAACCTAAAATTCTTGAGACAAAAATGCTATGCTGAATAAATGGAAACATGAGATGTTACAAACAATACTTAGTCATTCAAGAGGCTTGTGTTTTAGGCTTGGTTTTACTACTTATAAGCTACAACTACACTGGCCAAAGTAGCTTTTCTAAAATGGAGATGACCAAGTCTATAGTGTTATGGCAAACCACATTAAGAAAATTATTAAACGTTATGCATATGTAAGACACTATCATCATGATGGCATGTTAGTATCATGTTTTCAGAAATCAAAATACTGATTCTGTAAAAGGAAGTTATATTTTAAACAAAGAAGTGTTGTTATTTCTGGTTATTCTAAACAAAATACAAATAGAATACTGTCAGAAATTCTCCTAAAAATCCAAAAATGATAAAGCTAATAATATAAAGAGAACATACATAAAGAAATAGAGAAGAAGGAAAGTTTATATACAATATTAACCTTAAAGTTTCAAATGGGAAATTTGGCAAGATTCTCTCAGACTCGAAATAATGTATGCATTTTTCTCTTTTAAAATCATTCCTCCTGAGGGTCTCTAAGTCTGTAAATGGCACATAACAATCAAGAAAATATTATACACTAAAATTTCCTTAAACTTCCTAGATACGTACTTTTTAAATGCACTCTTTCTAATGTTTCTGCTTACACTGATCACCTCCAGCAGAGTAGAGGCTGCTGTGGCCTCCTCATGGGTGGTCTAGTGGAGGCTCTGCGTGGAGCATGAGCAATTGTGGCAGGTTCTTTACTGCCCTTTCCTTCTGCCTGCTAATTCTTTCCCAAGGCTATTTATTTGTTATCTTCCCATTAACACTTCCATTGGTGCTTAATGAGGAACTTGGATGTAATTAGCACGTAAATCAGGTAGGATCACATACCTGGTCCCTGTGTTCTTCTCCCTGTTTTGGATCCAAAGAAATAAATTGAGACAGGAATACTTCATTGTCAAAATCAAATTGAGGTCTCTATGGACGTAATCAAATTTCATTAGTTTGAAAAAAGGAGTTCGTTAAGCATTCTAATCTTAAAAATTGATGAAAAATGGAGAGCTATTTCCAGAGTTAAATAAACAAGGGAGATCTTATTCAAGGCAATTGTACAAAAGTGAGATTGAACTCAACTCTGCTGAGACAAAAGGCAGGAGCGTTTTTAGGTCTTGGGTTGAATGTCAAATACTGGAAATAGAGGGAAAATACTGAAGGATATTAGGACTGAGGTTGACCAATGTAATTAGGCCATCTCTGTTTGCTAATTGCACTGGTGCTCATCAAAGTTAGTCTCCTACATTCCCACTGAGACTGGGAAACAGGGGCGCTATTTTCCTGAGGATTGCATTCACAGGGCTGGCTTTCAGATCCTTAAGAAAGATATTCCTGAGGTATAAAACTATCAAGAGCTGGAAGAATATTTATAATTCCAAGGTGCAGAGAATCCTTTGTAAATTGCAAGGTTTCTAAAGTTAAGGGTCTCAGAAAGGGGACGTCGGGCACATAGGCAAGAAGAATCTGTCTATAGTTTAACTGAATTCGAGGGGGATGTTCAGGACAGCTTACTGTTTTCTTTGTTAGTCCTTATTTAATTCAGTCCTATATTTTAGTGTTGGGGGAGAAAAGACGAGGGAATGCCCCCACACAGTGTATTTCTTGGAGTTGTTTTTCATTTTCTTGAAGGTGTGCTATATGATTACAGGAGACATTCTGAGAAAGCGCTGTGAGCCACGGCATGAGAATCACTTGGATGGCTTACTGAAAAAAATAAAGAAATTAAAAACAGTTCAGTAATTCTGATAAAAGTGGTCATTACTTTATATTTTTAAAAAAGCTACTCTTGCATTCCTGAATTATCACCAAGATGAGAGCCACTCCACAGTCACTGATAAAAGTGAAGGGTAGAGAAGAGAGATACCACTGTGAACTATCATAGGGGCAGGCTACAGCCCATTTGGGAGATGGTGGGGAACAGCTAGAACTGGCAAAACTATTGATGGGAAAGAAATAGTACTCCTACTTTAAAGACGTGGTTTTGTCTCCCCAGCATATGATAGGCATTCCACTTCCAGGTATTTACTTAAGAGAAATGAGAGCAGGTCCCCATACAAATGCTTTTACCTGAATGTTTGCAGCAGATTTGTTTTTAATAGCAAAAACCTAAAAACAACCCATATGTCCATCAACAGCTGAATGGGAAAAAACAGTTGTTGTGTATCTGTACAATGGAATTTTATTCAGTGTTAACAAGGAATGATGAACTATGGATACATCCAATAATGGAGACGAATCACACAAAAATGTGTGTCTACAGTGTGACTGTTCATATACAATTCTAGAACATGGAAACTGATCTAGGTGACAGGTATGCAGATCAATGGCTGCTTGCTGGTGAGAGCAGAGAGTGCTTGACGGAAGAATCACACAGAGGCAGGAGGAAAATTTGGGGGCTGATAGGGATGTTTGATCCTTCACTATGGTGATGGTTTTCTTTGATTTAGCAATATGTCAGAACTTAATCGAATTGTGCATTCTAAATATGTACAACATATGGTTTATAATTATTTCTTGAGGAAACCATTTACATAAAATGCGTTTGGAGGAAAACCATGAAATGTTTAAGGAAAATTAAAAAAGATTATGATTTTGGGAATAATAACTACCTATAGAAAGAGTAACCAAAAGAAAAAAAAAGCAGAATTTATCTTTCCTATTCCTTCACGTTCATGAAAAGCTTGAAGCAGACTGTATTTCTAGAAATTTAAATTCAGGAAAAAATAAAACTCTAGGAGAAATTTTCTAGTATTAAGGGGAAAGATTAGAGTCTAACCTCACCAGTTTACATTTATAGTATATATAAGCTATTTATATTTTATACTCTCTCTATATATACTTTATACTTATATATATATACACATATATAATATATACAGTATAAAGATATCTTTATACTACATAAATCTTCATACTATATAAATCTTTTATACATGTATATATACACACTATACATACTATATATGCCATATATAGTATAATGTATACTATATATATTATTCTATCTATACAGGACTAATCTTTCTAACTCTTTCTCATTTTTCAAAAAAATTATCTAGTTTGTTTCCATTTATTGCTTATCAGTTTCCACCTACCATCTGGCTGTACTTGGTTCCTACAGTGTTATAAACACAAAAAGGAAGATTTTTTTTTTTTTTTGAGTGATGTACCTCCTGTGTTCCTCTGGAAATAGTGTATATGTGAAAATTCGGTTTCCTCCGGAAACTAGTGTGCACGTGAAACATTCAAAAAAGTATACGACACCATCTTTTACCCTTATGTACTTAGGCATTATGTCTGTGTCATCTGTCTGTTTAGTTAGCTATCAAGCTAGCTACCCATCTATGGTTTTTTGGAGTGCCTACTATACTCCAGGTCCTGGGCAAGCTGTTTCAAAAATTTTTGTATATGTCAATCTCACAATAATTTGTGAAACTGCAAAGTGGCTACAAAGTTAACATGATATGTTCCTGGATGGAAAGTAGAAAATGACAAGAAATTATAGTATCAAGCAGTCTACCAAAATCATACAAATTCAGAATTCTAAGAGATGAAGGCAGCCTTGAAAGTATCTAATCCTCTTTGCCTCCTTTATTATCTGTATAAACTGAGTTCTTTTGGAGTTTGATATTTGCCTAAAGTCACACAGTCTTTCTGAGCCAAAGTTAAAACTCAGTACCCATAATTCCTCATCTGGATGGCTTTTCATTATGTTAGGTGATCTTCTTCAGTGCCACTAAATGACCAACTATAATATAACTTCTCTAGAAGTTTGAGGGAAGACAAGATTATTCTGAGTGTTGATGACTGAGGGAGAAAACTCAGGCATCTACTTACTACTCTGAATCCACGCATTATACACACCGCATTTGTTTTCTTCTAGAATATCTTAGTGTTACAGTAAGAGATATGAAGGTTTCCTTATTCTTTAAGGACTTCATGGAACACACCTATAGGAACTTCATGGAACACACTTTTACTGTCTTACAAAGGGTTCCCTGAGGCCACTAGAATACATGGGAAAATCTGTTAGTTTTATTTTCCTTTTTTTTTTTTTAAGAGAGGAAGTGGGGAGAGTGGCAGAGGGAGAGGGAGAGAGAGACCCCTAAGCAGACTCCACGTCCAGTGTGGAGCCCGGCACGGGGCTCAATCTCAAGACCCTGAGATCATGACCTGAGTCAAAATCAAAAGTCGGATGCTTAATCAACTGAACAACCCAGGTGCACCAGTTTTATTTTCCATTTTACAGTTATAGTTCCTGTGCTCACCAATATGTTTATATCACTGGAATTTACACAGATAAAACAATGCAGAAAATGGCCTTAAAGTATAGCTCTTAAATACAAGAAGAAAGCAAGTAGTTTTGAAATCTGTGAAAGACTGCCTTGGGTGTCAATGAACAACCTCCCCTGCATATTGGTGGGTGGAAACAGAGGCATGTGAAGAGGAAATGTATTATGCACCTCAGTAATAGAAAGCAGACTGCTTTTGTCTGCACTATAGTCTCATACACTGGTCAACCAGTCACATATAAGAAGGCTTACGCTTGACTGACTAAAAGGGAGCTACATTTATTTCTTACTGCTACCAGGACAAATCACCACAATCTCAGTGGCTCCAAAAAACACAGATTTATTTTCTTGCGTTTCTGGAGGTCAGATGCACAAACTCATTCTCAGTGACCTAACAATCAAGGTGATGGCTGAGCTGTGTTCCCTCTGGAGACTCTAGGGGATAATCCATTCTTTTCTTGACTTTTCCGGGTTCTAGACATTGCCCCGATTTCTTTGGCTCCTGGCCGCATCACTCAATCTCTGCTTCTCTCATTGTATCTTTCTCTCTTATTCTGACCTTCTCACCTACCTCTTTTTAAGACCCTGGTGATGACATTGGGGTTACATTGGGATATCCACTTGGATAATCCAAGATAATCTCCCCATTTTAGGATCCCTAATTTAATCTCATACACAACATCTCCTTTGCTATGTTTCTCAACTATAATAACACTATGTTTCTTCCACCTGTTCCTCACTAAGGAGACTACACAACTTCACATAAAGGAGAGGTGTGTTTTTGTCTGGAAACAACCTTGTACAGGGAACTAGTTTTGAGTTTCACTTTCAGGATGATGGAATATCTTGGACAGTAATTATTAGAAGGCAGGTTGTTTGTGGCAGTTGATTGAGCACTGGACTCAGGGTCTGTTGCCACAGACCCATCTCCTCAGCATTGTTCCCAAGAAACACTAAGTGTTCAGTAAATGTCTCTGGCATGAGATGAGGGGTTAGTACAAAAATCATCCAGTTTAAGCTCTTAAAAGGGTGAGCATAGTAGGTAGAAAAGTAGAAAAGGCAAGGGCGCAATTTTTCTTACATCTTTATTAAGATATGGTGTGTTTCCTAAATTGAACTTTTCTCTAATTTATAGATTTTCCCAAGTATTATTAACTATGATGAGACATTCAGATGTGAAATATGAAAATGAATCTGGCTTTATTATTCAGCATCTAATGAGCCGTGCAAGTTGCAGAAATTATTTTTAAAATGATTATCCATAAACACCAGAAAATAGAAGATTTGGATCTTAAAGCAAATTGAGCTAATTTAGGAAGAAAATGAAGAAGGTTTAAGCAGAGAATAATATAGGCATTCTCCAAAAAAGGACGTGAAAATAGGTTGCAGCGTCTTCTTGGATTGGCAATTGGAGAAAGAGATAATAAAGCAAGTAAAGAGCCACTCCTCAGTGTAAACTAGATGTGCACCATACACTATATGGAATTGAGACATGCCAGAATATTTGTTGACTACAATCCTTGTCAGGATCCTCCTCCTTTCACCTCATCTTGTCCCATTCTTGTTAACTACCATTTTTAGAAAATATCATGGCAATTCTTTTCAGCGGTATTCCCCAGTGACACTCTTTTTTTTTTTTTTTTAAGATTTTATTTATTTATTTGACAGACAGAGATCACAAGTAGGCAGAGAGGCAGGCAGAGAGGCAGGGAAGCATGCTCTCTGCTGAACAGAGAGCCTGATGCGGGACCCAATCCCAGGACCCTAGGATCATGACCTGAGCCAAAGGCAGAGGCTTTAACCCACTGAGCACCCAGGCACCCCTCCCAGCAACCCTCTTAATGGTCATTCTGATTTCCATTTTCTCCAATTACCTAGAGATGCCAGTAAATGTGAACAAGTCAACACAGCTTTTTCAGCATCACCACTTGGGCTGTCCTGGTGAGGTAGATGTCTGGGTAAGTCTACTGTAGCAGCTCACATGCCTTAGCAATTACCCTTTAAGATTATTGTATACAGCATTTGACCTGTCTTCTTTAATGTTGAGCTATACCATTTGTCACATGATTGGGGTCTCTTACCTCTCCATTTTACTATACCCTAAGGCAAGGTACATGTCTTTAGGATCTTTTTTATAGCATGTGTGTGAATGTGTGTTCAGGTGTGTATGTTCATTGAGTCAGTTGAGAGTGGAGCAGGGAAGGATTACAGGGGTTGACAACAGGAAGTCTCCGAATATCTCTAAGCAGTGTCTATTCTCAAGATCTTGACAGAAGTCCTCAAACATGCCCTCATCTACTTGTACCACCAGGACACAGAGGCGACCCTACAAATGAACTTTCAGGAATAGTCCAAATATCTTAGTTCTCCCAGACAAATACTGGAACTTTCACCTTTTAGATCAAACAAATCTGCATGTATTTACTCTAAATATACCTTAAGTGTCAGCTGTCCCAAAAGTCAGTTTTTATAGTACTTCAAATGAAAAAGTGAAAGTAAACATGGGTTATATATAACTTACTAATTTTGTGTAAACTTTGCAATGATCTATTAAATCCAGTTCGGTGGAAGTCAGGGCTGGCAGAAGGGACACTGGAGAGGAGAGATAAAAGCCAAAGGGCAGGAAGAGCAGAGGCAAATACTCCCTCTCCTCCTACCAGGTGATACTTAGATCTTGCACAAGTCCAAGGGTGAAGGAGACTGATGGGTGTTGTAAACCACAGAGGTCAGCCTCCCAGAAAGGCTGAGGAGGACAGACAAGGACAGAAAATGGATGAGGACCAAATGGAGAAGAAAGAGAAGTTCCTTGTCTTCCACTTTCTTCATATTCCTCCCCAAAAGCAACCATACTTGATGCTCCTTAAGTTACTCATTTGACATTTACCTCCACAGCACTATTAAACTCATATATAGGACTTGGTTTTATTATAACAACAGGAGTCATTTTCTGTTGACCTCCCAATTTCAATCCCTCCATCTAATTTCCTACAAACATGCACACAAACGCATTTAATATTTTTATCCTCCCAATACTGCTACATGGTAAATTTGGTTAAATCCATATTCTGAACAGGCATTACTGATAGCACAAAAATGCTATTCACAGCTAAGATGTATATTGTATAATTACTATTTCTGTTCTTGTAGAATTCTGCTTTGTTGTTGTTTGTTTCTTTTTATTTTCCTAGGTTTGATAATGCCTGTTTTTTGTTTTTCTTTGCTCAGTTTACTAAACATTCAGCATTAATGCAAGCTCTGGCTTCCCACCAATTGTCTACATTTGCTTTAAGCCATTCAGATGCATCAAGTATCACATTGATTTCTTCTTGGAATCATCTCTCATGGAGTTTCAGATAAATTGCAGTTTTGACTGTTTGCTTCCAAAGTTAAGTACATTGTTTCTTCCCTGGGATATCCCTTCATATCCATCATCTGTCGTTTTGGAGCTCCTCTTTTGTGGATCTTGTGTATCTTTTGAAACTGACTCCCTAATTATTGTGTGACATGACTTTTAGTAGATTCCTGGGAAGGAATGCATAGAAAATGAAATTTCCGAGACCTTACATGTATGAAATTGTTACCACTCTACCTTCACAGTCAATTAATATTAGCTTAATATAGAGTATCCTAAGTTGGGAATATTTTGCCTCAGACTTTTGAAGAGACAGTCCCATTGTCTCAAGCCTGCCAGTGTTGCTATGTTTTTTTTCTTCCTTTCTTTTTCAGTGTTGCTATTAAAAAAGTACTCAGTGATTTGGGCACTGAATCTTTTTAGAGTGACCTGCTTTTCTTCACGGGTTTTTTGTTTTTTTTTTTTTTTTTTGCTCTTCGGTTCTCTGAAGTTTCACAAATATGTGCCTTGGCTGTTATAAGAATTTACCCAGCTTGTGTTTTCTGACAGCATCCCACCCAAAAGAAGTACTGGCTCAGTTATGCCAGAGATGAACTCAAAGTAGTTCAGCGACTCTCACACGTTATTTGTCCATAGCTCTTCCTGAAGGAAGAAGGATCACAGTACCATAATTTCACTAACTGTGATCCGTCACTGTGGGATGCGGCCTAAGTGTTATTGACTACCTACTATTAACACGATGTCTTTCTCTGCACCCCTCCCCCGCCAAATTGCTATCACCATACTGTGTTTTGAAAACACAGATTCTTCAGGAGCATCCTTCAGTGTTATGAGGTTGGAGCCTGACAGTTGCTGAGATTGATTTGTCAAAGACCATGCAACCAGCAGTGGTAGATCTGATATCTCAGCCCATGTGCACAGTTAAAATCTTGTGCCCCTTAACCATCTGGGGCACAAAGGGAATGCTTTATTTACAGTTAGAATCTATTAATTATTTGAGTCTTTGGCTCCATAAATTTTTCATGTATTTTGTATTGTATATTCTCAGCTTCTAACACCTTCCAATGCACTCCCTACATAGGACTGAATACATTAATACTACATTTGGGCAAATAAAACCAGCACACACTTTAGCTACTATTATATGTCCTTTAAAATGAATAAATTCTGATTTTTTCCTCCTGAATCAACTGTATTTTTCTACAAGACTAACTCTCAAAGAACCACTAAACCACTTGTTTTAGGTTTCACCTCCATAATTAACATTATCCTTTTTGGTAACAAAATTAAAAAAAAAAAATCTTATGCATAGATGTTTGGTGGTAGATAGCAGATGATTATTTACCTGACCTGAGGGTAAAAATTAACATCACATTATCTGTAAGTGTTTTAAGAATATCTGCCTGGTTAAGATGCACTACTGTAAATGGTTTTTCTAGAATGGAGTGTGGACACAGCATTTGCCTTAAGAATGTCCTCTCCCTGTGGACTGGAAGTTGAGTGATCAGAAAGAAAATACAAATAAATGTATCTGTTCTAATCTGGGATTCATAGATAAAAGCAACAAAGGATTACCAATTTCTTGAAAGTAACATAGGAAGCACAGAGAATTCCATCTTAGAAATATGATTCTTACTGTCCAAGGGTTTGGCAAAGGTCTCAAAAGTCAACAGAAGCACAACTGATTCCAAGTAACCCCATATTCTAAAGAAAAGTGCAACACTGTGTACACAGGACATTTAAGAGATTGAGAAACAGGTTGTGTCAGCATTAGCCCAGCACCCATTGGTTTGGAGATCCTCTTCTCATATACTGTGTTTTCATTTCCACTCCCTAGTGAGATGAGGAAGTGGATGCCTCCTCCTCGTTAAGTCAAAACGAGATATCTTCGGAAGAACTGCCTTGTGGGAGTTTAGCACTAGTCCTTAGGCTTTGAGTAATATGGACACAAGTATCCATCTGGCATCTGCCTAGTAGATTTTAAGGTGAGAGACTGTGCTCATGGCTGTCCCTAAATGGCATCAAAAAGCGAAGGGTTTTGATGGATCTCTAGGCACAGTAATGAACAGTTTTGGTTTTCCCAGGACTGAAGGGTTTACAAGGACATAGGACTTTCACAGCTAAAATAGGGGATGTCCTGGGAAAATCAGAACTATTAGTCACCCTCCTTTAAACCTGATGGTGCAAGAATGTATGGATATTCCCCTGTGGCCAGACATGGCCCTGATCAAGAGAACTGGAATCAATCATCTTAAGAGAGCTTTATTCCAGAGGTCCGCTTGGGAATTTCAAATGACCCTGAGAATATGAACACCTAAGAAATGAGCAGTAAGCCAGAATTGTTCATGCGGTGTGGGGGGGGAGGTCAGACATAATTTTTCAGGGCAAAGGTGTTGGAAGTAAGAAGTATCCAGGCATGAGGAGCATCTCCTGAGAATCCACCAAAAGTAGAAATGGCCATCTGCTAGATCCAGAATGTAACACTCTAGATTATGAAAGTACCAGCCAACTACTTCCCCTTACTATTCCTCCCTCATTCTACTAGAATCCAGAAGAGGACCCAAACAGCAGCTGGCATGTGGAGGCAAAGATGCTTCAAGAATAATGAAGAAGCCAAACACAGTCCCTTTTTAACATATGTATTTGTAAGCCTGAAGTAGTCACAAACTAGGAGAGAGAAGTCTTGCATTTATATGATCACTAGACTACACTGGGCATTACACCACGTAAAATTGACTGGAGGACTCCATATCTGTTACCTGGGGATCACCAGTAAAATCAACAGATGCTGTATCTTACCAAGAGGCAGGCAAGGGCAAGGGGAGAGAAAGTGCTTTTGGGGGCAGTGTGAGAAAGAATAAGGTCACATTAAGTTCATAAAATAAAGAATGTTTAACCCATTCCAGGCTCTGAGGTGTAGAAGGTGCAAGGTTATAAACAACCTCTTGAAGAGTGTGACAGGGAAGGAATATCCTAGCTGGGACCTTGGGGTTTTATAAAATAAGATACAGGGAACACTTACACAAGAGCCTGAGAACGTAGGGGAGCTTTAGGGTGACAAAATTGAAATTCCTGACAACACAGAAGAAGGTCAGTCCATATGCAGACAGGCAGGAAGGCCTGGAAGTATAGCGCCATCTGGGGTGAACATCCCTGTGTAGCCTGCTGGGATCAGTTCATTTAGACTCCAGAGGAGGGGGCAAGCCATTTAAGACACAGCCTTCTTCTCCCAGTTGGAAGTTAGAGATCCCCTAGCTGTTGTTCCGTCCTGCACATCTTGGTTGGGTGACGCGGTGGGAGGGGTAGGGCCACAGGAGGGAGTACGGCGGCTGAGAGGAAATAAGGGGACTGAATCTGGCTTCTTACGGGGTCTCGTCATTATCTTTTTCATTCGGTTGTATGCACGCAAGCGCCTGAGGAGAATTTGAGCTCTTTCCCTTACTTCGTTTCCCTTTGCTTCCTACCATCAACAAGGCTAAGCAAATACAAGAACTGCAGACCCACCCTTGAAGGCCTGATGCCGCTTCAGGTCTCACCTACACCTGTGTGAACTCTGCTGCTTTCTGACCGATTAGCTCATCACTGGTTCCAAATGGATTCACTGCGCTCAGTGCGCGGGGCGCGCTCTGCAGAAGGATGCCTGGTGGAGAGAGTAAGTGGGGTCTGGGGCTCAGCCTGTGACGTGCTTGTCAGAGGATAGGGCCCCGGTGCTGGAGGTTCCAGGAGGAAGTGCCTTTTGCTCACGCGCATGAAACTGTTTGACCAGATACTGAAGAAGACAAGAAGCAGAAATTCAAATCTAGTTATTAAAAAGGGCAAAAATAACACAAGCCGTTAAACTCGGGGCAAACGAAGTATTCTCTGGATCTAGTCGGTACCCTTGCTGCGTTGTATTCATTGGGAAGAATACACCTTCTTGGATTTAAGCTTAAATTTGGATTACCGCTTCTCAAAATGTGTTCCTACACACCACAATAAGCTATAACTTTAACACGAGGAGTTATTAGCTATGCAGAAACTTGCTTGTGATAGATAATTGAATTAAGGATAGTAGACAACAGGAAGTCTCTTGGAATAGTTACAGCAAATGTCAGAGGCAGGAATGGTGGGTGTGATGGATTCCAGCACCGAGAGCTATCAGCTAATGTCTCACAATTATCTATCTAAAGTTTCCAGGTGACTTTCACTATTCATAATACATACTGTTCACAATACATCTAGAAGGAGTGAATTTAGGGAGACATGAAATCTAAATGGTAATCAAAAAGGAATAAGGGATACCTGGGTGGCTCAGTGGGTTAAGCCTCTGCCTTCGGCTCAGGTCATGGCCTCCGGGTCCTGGAATCGAGCCCCGCATCGGGCTCTCTGCTCAGCGGGAAGCCTGCTTCCCCCACTCTCTCTGCCTGCTTCTCTGCCTACTTGTGATCTCTGTCTCTCTATCAAATAAATAAATAAATAAATAAATAAATAAAGTCTTTAAAAAAAAAGGAATGACAGTGGTATTTTTTCATTCTCCTCAATATTTTCTAGAACACCTCAGCAAGGTTAAAATTTCTAAGGCCATCAGCCTGGGTTAAAAAGAGAGAGCAACCAGTTAGGCCTGTTGCTATGCAGCTTCCAGCAGAATCTACATCTGGAACGAGAAGAAAGCTTAAAATTACTGCTTAGTTTAAATGATTTATATATATTTTTTCCTAGTTTGACATCTTAATGTAACAGATCTTTCTCACTTATGCATTATTTGATATTTAGGATTAATGATAAATGAGTTCTAGTTTCCCACAGGTTTTACTATCATAGATAATATAGAATGTCGGTGTTGCATGTGCCTTGGATATATTTTCAAGATCATCATCAGTACAAAATGGGTTTGGACTCAGAACTGTTGCTTTAGGGAGACATAAGGGAAGGAGGCATATGCTTTCTTATTTTCCCAGAAGGAAATATATATAAAACTTCCAAATATAATGCAACAAAGTACATGAAATCAACTATTGGTAAAAAATAATTACCAACAGTGCGAAGTCACCAAAGCAATGTAAGAAAAGGACCTCAGCAGATAGAGACACTGGATGAAAAGGAATAACCATGACACATGACTGCCAGTGGTTAAAGTCCTATATTAACGACATGGAGTAGATGTTGTCTACCTCCCCCTAAAATATTTTTTTGTCATATTATAACCACGCTTTGAGTCCTACATGTGCTACTAATTTATAAACCTCCTAACTGTCTCCCTAAAGTGTGGGTGCATTCAGATTTTCTGCTAATTTTATCAATTTGGCAGTTTATATATTTTCAGTTAATAGAGTTTGTTAATACACTTTGTTAAGCTGTATTAACAAACAATTGTTTATCATCTATAACAGGTTTTGATATACGTCCTTATTTCCCATAATTTCTTGGAGTCTGAAAATAGACTAGTTGTATGCATGTTAAAATAAGAGCAATTTTATTCTTTTATCTCTAATCTAACTCTCAACAAATGTTATTCATCCATAATGCAGCATACAAAATTGTTAATAAATTCATATTTTATGGAAAAAAGGCATAAAGAAATTCATAAGCATGACCTGGTAATGGGTGGGGCCTCATTCTCCATAACCTCAATGCACATCATATGAACTCAGAAGAATCTGCTCCTAAATTTTTTTTTTCTGCTCCTAACATTCTAAAACCATTAGAAGCACAGAATTAAAAGAAGCAAATTTATATTTTCTGATATTCCTGAACTTTATTTTCCAGTCTCTGCATGTTTATTTGTTTCTAATTCTTCATAGTGGGGATCTCTCTGACTATAACCCTCAATCACCTGTGTCATAAGAAGTCATTTCAGGTTAGACAAAAACTCTTCTTTAATTGTGCCTGAAATCTGCTTTGTATACTGTAGTATGGGTGGGAAAATTTGTAGAAATTTCTAAGTTATTACTGCATGAGTCTTTTCTTTAGTTTCAGGAGACATTCTTGCCACTTCCAACCCCACCTACAATTTTGGGCACTTGTGAGATTTTTAAAAGGGTATATTGAAAGAGATGTGTCTCTGGTGTTCTCATTCATGTTAATGTCTTCCCAAAAATTCCTATCCTTTGATCTTGAAGATAATTAATTGGTGCAAAATATAAAAAGAGAATGACTTTCTAGGAGAGACTATGAAACCATTTCAAGGAAGGTTAATGAAAAGTCTAATTTAAAAAATAAATAAATACTTTTCTCTAATTATTTAGAAGTGTCTGGCTGGCTCAGTCAGTAGAGCATGTCACTCTTGATCTCAGGGTCATTGAGTTTAAGCCCCATGGTGGGTGTAAAGCCTGCTTAAAAAAATAAACAAATGCAACAAGGGAGGCAGATAAAACAGAGCTGAACAACCACCATGGATTATATTTATAGCATGCATTCCTTAGATTCTTGTAGTTTCTTTTACTAAAAATATTAAATGTATAAAAACTTTAGACATACACATAAGAAAAAACACTCTGCTCCTTCTCAGATTCTCCTCTTCATTAAAATGATGACTTAAACATTAAAGGAGTTGTTTCAAGAATTTCTAAAGTTTTACGGAGGAGTAAACCAACACTTCTGAAAGAGAGGTTCTCTGGACAATCTTAATTCTAACTTGATAATAATGAGTAACTCATGAAAATATAAAAAGTCATGGCTGGTGTTTTTATCCACAACCTAATGCATGAGAAGACTTCCTTAAGAAAAAAACTAGATACACTAAAAATACTTTTCCTTTATTATGAGATATCTGCTTCAAAAAGGATCAGAGAGTATCTATTAATTTATCAGAGGTAATGCAATGCCTACAAGATATATATCATATTTTGTTAAGAGTTATTTTAAATTATAACACTTAACAATTATATTAGTAATAGCAATTGAGACTTGATACTGATTTCTTGAGTTTTTACTTCCATTTTTAAAAATAATATTTTCTTTCTGTATTGAGTTATCTCAAGCATCTTTGGTTGACCATAGTACTCCTTCAAATAATGCTTTTCCAAATATGTAAGAGCTGTTAGATATCTCATAATTTTTCACTGGATTTCAGCATGAATGAGATGCTTGCCTAACTATTAAGTGCTATCATCAGAATTTTGGAAATTCTATTTATTAACTTCTTAAAATTTACAAAGAAAAATTCAGATTTTATTTCTGTGTTTGAATGTCAATATTTTCCCTGATGAATACTTCCAAGATTATTTTCCCTTGAAAGACAAATATTAATCCAGTTACACTTTGGTGTCTGTACATTTTTTTTTTTCATAATTGGTGATCCCTTTCAATGTACAGATTCCCTCTTCTGGCAAAAATTAAAAACAACCAAAATATTTCCCTAGTAATCTGTAATGTAAAGAAATGCAAGGAATAGGAAATTATGAATAATTTGGTTGAGTAATACCTGATAAGCATTTTGAACTTGGATGTTAATTGGAAGAACCAATTGATAAGCTGTTCAAGTGCCAATTAGTCCAGAGGTGCCAAATGTGTCAAAGGGAGATCAGTTAATAGAGGCAGTTACCAAATAAAGTTCAGCTAAGCAGAGCCACCTCTCCAATAGTTATAAGAATGTTCTCAACCATGCAACATAATTTTTTTTTCTCCATTTCCCACTTGTGGTCATTCTCATTACAAGTTTTTTAAGAAATGCGTGGATTATGTCACTAATGAAAAGCTTATCCCCATTCTCATAAGCAGTGAAACTCAGACCCAAGTTTAATTTATGCAGTACAATAACAAAATAAGACAGAAACTTTCTATATTAAATGATTTTATTAAATTTTCAACTCTAAGAATGATTTTTCCAGACAAAATCTTAGGTCAAATAACTTTAAGTGATAGCTATTTTTGTGACTCTCTGAAATTAGGTATTTATGTTGTATAAATATCTATATATTTACTTAAGCTTATCAGAAAGAGCCGATAAATACACTTGAGCTTTCCTGTTATATAGTTAATAAATCTAGTGCCGCACAGTAGTGGGCAAATATTAAAGGAAGAGTGTTAACTATCATCTGGAGATAAGCTTAAGGACCACAGGGTGCATTCTCTATTGTCTGTAACATTTCAGAATTTTACCACTCTTTATTATTGCATCAAAATCTGCGGATAGGAAACAAGGACAGGAAAATTGTCTCTTGAGATTTTATCTGCAGTACCAGTAATGTGGGGATACATCTCATTCCTCTAAGTAGAGAAAATTCACCTCAGATAGTGACATTCTTTACTACTTCTAAGGTGTGACTCATAAGGATCCCACCACTCCCAGGCCATAATAGTCTTTGTTCCCACATTTGAAGTTCAGCTCTTGCTCCTCAACAGATGACCACTTATACCTGATTAAATAAGGTGCATCTTAATATCCAACACATTAAATACAGCCTTGGTTGCATAGTAGTTTTGTCCATTCATATCCTGGTGGAAAATAAGATTGATTCCTATTAAAGCTATATACAAAATATAGGGGTGTTGTAATATCTAGCCATCATCCCAGGTAGCTCTGATTTTTAAAATGTCAATTGTTATCATTCAAATTTCTTGCATAATAGTCATAGACTGCACCAAATCTAAAACATTAATTTAATTAGAGAGATAATTACTAAGTTTAACAAAATTCAAGTTTAGAGTCCTTTGTTAAAGAAGAGTTGTGATTTCTCTAAGTTTAACCTATTGCAAAAAGTACTCCTCTCAGTCTCTGTTACTATAATGATCATCTGTAAATTCTCCTGAGGATTTGTTACCTTTCAAGAAGTTGCAAGAATTGATCTACCAAGATTACCTACATAATGCTTTTCCTTGAAGCGGATTCTCTAAGACTGTGCTTGTATTAGTTTCCTACGCCACATAACAAATCAGCACAAATTCAGTGGCTTAGAACAATACATCTTTATTATCTCAGTTTCTGTGGGTCAGAAGTCTAGGCACCGCTGGGGTTTAATGAGGCTGGAATTGATGTGCCAGCCAGGTTGGGATTTTGTCATAGGCGCCAATGGGGAAAGATCTGCCTCCAAACTCCTTCCAGGGAACTTGCTTCTTCAAACCCAGCAAGGTATGCGCGCACACACACACACACACACACACACACACACACCTGCTTGAGCAAAATGAGAGCTATGCTTCATGTTTATGTACAGATAATCACATACAGCCCATCACCTTCGCCACAATCTGTGGGTTATAAACAAGTCATAGGTCCCGCCTGCACAAACACAGAGAGGATCACGTAAAAGCATGGAAAGGGAAGGTGGTGATTAATACAGGTCACTTTAAGTCTTTGCACTGCAGTGCTCAAGTGGGAAATTATTCTGAGAATTTTATTTCTTTGCTTTACGAATTTCCAACCTCTGGTTTGTCATGCTGTTCTTCCAGTAAAATCGCAGAGATCAGTTGGAGCACCATATCATTCAAAAGATTTATTATGGTTTGCATAATTATGATTTACTAATTTGAGGACTAGGGACAGAGCAAAAAGTAGTCTGAACAAAGCGCCATAGAAAATAGGACATAGTAGAAAAACAAAGGAAAATAAGACATAGTAAAATAGAGATACCCTTCATAGCTTGTCATAGATTCTGATTATTTTATGCATATAAAATATTGAAATAATACTGGTAGAAAAGATATTTGCCAATCTCCATGAGGAATTAATTAATTAGTAATATTAATAAATATATCAATACATTGTAAAATTAATCCAATAGAATTATTAGTTATCACTGGAAGTAAGCAAATATTTTTGCTTTGTGATCAGCATGATTTTTATATTTTATAAATTAATTTAATATAAACTGGCTGTGTTGCTCTTTCATGCCAACATAAAATTAATTTCTAAGATCTCTACTTAATTTGGAAAGATTAAAAAAATTAATGTGACATTAATCACATTTAATGGAAGTAATAACATATTTGACCACCAAACTGTTATAGGAAAAATTTGAAGTTAAAATTAATTAGGCTTCCTATGAGAAAATTAACCCAAGTCTCACATAAACTTCATATCATGCTTTCATTACATGTCAGACTGAGATGAAAATCAAGGGAAGATTGTATAGCTGTCTCCTAAACAAAAATGAATGCATTGTTGTAATAAGTCCAAGGATTTATCTTAATTTGGTATATTCACTAATTAGGATCTGTATATAATTCTTCTGCATGCATTTAGTATTAAAGTCTTCAGATATATTTATAAATCTTTACTTAAATGTTCTTCCTATGTTTTTTAGTATTAGTAATTGCTAGCAGCTAGACTGAGAAATTTTACATTTCTTTGCTTCATATAATAAAATTCTCAATTAGCCTTCACCAGTTCATATCTTGATTCTCTGAGTTTCGTCTATTACCAGAGGAGAGTTTTTCTTGAAAATTCTGTCTTCTTTTGGGTTGAATATTGTTTACCATTTAATTTTATGTCCTTTGTAGGCTTGTGGGCTATACCTTATTGTTGTGTTTTTATAGAGATTGCTTTAGGATTTCTAACAGCCACTAGTTCCATATGTAGGGAGGATGGAAGTTAACCTGTGCCTAACAACAAGGAAAAAACCCAATAGATGGAAAAAGCAACTCTTCTGGGATCTCTAACAGAGGGGAAGACACAGGGTAAACTACTCCCATTTGCACTATTTCATGTTTTCTTTATCTCATTGAGGACCTTGGCTTCTCCTAAAATTCTTTATCCCGTAGAATGACTCAAGATTTCATTTTTCCATGGTCTGACTCCGCAATGATCCTGCCCTTGATGAGTGCCAGTGTTCATGGAAACAACAAAGAGAATACGCGGGACCTCTCTTCTACATAGTTTCACAGCCCTCCCGTTTATCTTTGGTAACCTGAATCCTGCACCCATCCAGGAAAGGAAACCTCTTGCTTTGCACGTATTGGGGTCTAGCAGCAGGACCAGAACAAAACAGCCAGGTGGCAGTCTCCACTTCCAATTCTGCAGAGCTGTTGTTGGTTCTCTTGGCAGAAATATTCCTCCCTTGGCAGGGAGGACCTCTAAACTAGCAGAACTCAAAGTTGTAAAAACAAAAACCAATGATTCTATGAATGGATTATTAGACAGATGGATGACAAGGAACTCTTCGTCTTCCCTTTCTTGATTTCCAGACCTATGTATTCTGGCTAGGGGAGAAATAAATTGGTCACCTGTAAGGTAAGAACAAATCTGCTCTCTGAACTTAAAGCCCAGTCTATTGGGCGCTCTCCTTACGGTGGTTGTAGCTACTGAAGTATTTGTGTAAAAATAAAGAACTCTTCAGAAAATAATCTGAAAGCCACTGCTCTAGGAGGCTTATCAAATGCATTCTACATGACAGAACACCATTGCTTCAAAGTGCTTCCCAACTTAAGTCATAATGGTGTTTTCAGATGACTGTTCCACTCGACTACCAGTCCAACCTGCAGACGAGTTGTGTAATTTACAGAGTCCCATCCTCAGCATAATAATTGATAACATAGAAGGGTGGTTTGGGACCTAGAGACAATAGTTTATTAACCTGCATGACAGTCCTGAAAGGAAGATAGCGTGCAGACACCGAATGCTCCTGGCTCACAAGTAGAGTTTGGACTTTCTATGGGTTACGATATTAGAAAGTTTTAAAAGGCAATGACAACAATTCATTTTTGAAATACCACCGTGGCTTCTCCGTGAGGAAGAGGTGCTGTCTTTGGATCTATGTAGAATGGGATGGAGAAAGTTGAAGATATTAATTGTGAGACACTTACTAATCCAAGAAAAGAGTTTGAGTAGATAGTTGGATAATCTGATTGGTACTTGGTGAAATGGCCTGCACTATTCAGAAATTTAGAATTTATTAGCATATTAAGACAACATAAAAAATAAGACCAGGTCAGAGACTGATTAAGATCACCCAGAAAAAATTGTAGCTAGGGAAATTAAATGAATTTAAGAAATTAAATGAATTGTTGGTGTCCAACAATTATAAGGCAGGTGAAAATGTATGCATTGTGGGAGTCTGATTTGGTAAAGACTCTGGAGACTAAATTACTATAGAACATTGTTTCTAAATACTTTTTTTAATAGAATTCCCAAATATAAAATCTGATTAGAGTAGAATGATTCTGATTTAAGTGGTGAGCAAGAGCTCTATCTATGCCCTACTATGTGATAACTTACTCAGTATCAGCTGTTTCTGGGGCATTTATGCAGATTTGTAGCCATCTGCCAAAAAATTTGAAAATTCTTGTTTTAGAAAGTCACTGGAATGGGGTGTCTGGGTGGTTCAGTGGGTTAAGCCTCTGCCTTCAGCTCAGGTCATGACCTCAGGGTCCTGGGATCAAACCGGGCATAGGGCTCTCTGCTCAGCAGGAAGCCTGCTTCCCCTTCTTTCTCTGCTTGCCCTCTGCCTACTTGTGATCTCTCTCTCTCTCTCTCTGTCAAACGAATAAGCAAAATCTTAAAAAAAAAAAAAAAAGAAAAGAAAGAAAGAAAGAGAGAGAGAAAGGAAGAAAGAAAAGAAACAAACTCATTGGAAGTGTAAGTTTGACCCCTTGCATAGACTGGACCCTGGTCTCAAACATTATTGGTATTGGGGCTTCAGTAATCATTGCAGAATTAACATTTCTCAAATTCTGTTCACACAAGTGCGAAGCCCAAATTTATTTTTTTTAAGATTTTATTTTATGTATTTATTTGACAGAGAGAGGGAACACAAGCAGGGGGAGTGGGAGAGGGAGAAGCAGGCCCCCTGCAAAGCAGGAAGCCTGATGCAGGGCTCCATCCCAGGATCCTAGGATCATGACCTGAGCCAAAGGCAGACGCTTAAAGACTGAGCCACCCAGGTACCCAAAGCCCAAATTTATTCTTTTAAGATTTTTTTCTCCCTTTTCCCATAAATTATTCCAAAAGAGCATATTGTTAGGGCTCAGATAAGAAACAAAATAATCTTAGGCAATGGAATTTTCCTTCAAGTGTCAATGAAACAAAATAGGGCATGGGGAGTTTTCCATTATAGCTCATTTTGACAAATTCTATTGATTATCACAATCAAAATACCTCTCTAGGATACTCTTGAGGAGGTTGATTCAGTATGTCTGGAGTCATGCCCAGGCTTTGGTATTTTCAAAAGCTCCACAAAAGATCCTGGATATCAGCCGCATTTGGGAGCAATGTATCTGAATGTCTCTAAGAAGAAACTTAATGAGAACAAATTTATGTCAATGACTTGCAGTTGAATTTGCTGGCCACTGAAAGGGTAATGGCATAGGGGTACAAGAAAGATAATGTCACCATTACTTCCAAGAGTGAAATTTTCTACGAAACTGAGGATCGAAGAAAGGACACATCAATTAACAAAAATGTTCATCCAGCTAACCACTCCTCCCCATATCCAGAGGAGGGCTTGCATCTTTGCATCGGGTAGTTCGGTTGCCTGCGAGGACACGCGCCTGTGACAAGCCTTCCACCATGAATGCTAGCTTGCCAGAGACTTCCAGCACCCAGAAGACCTATCTGACATCTGTAGATGAGAGTGAGAAATTATCAAGAGTTTTCGGTTTCATCATTGTGATACGATCTCTTTCTGTGACCTATACCATTTCTCTTCCATTGCTCAGACAATTCAGCTGCAAGGTTTTGTCATAAATGAACTTCATTCTGGGCCTTTTTTTGGAAATGTAGATAACGAGGATATTAGTTAAATGGTGTTTAGATGCATGTTTCCCCCAGTTAGCAATTCAGCTAAATGAGTAAATCTGTTCTGTAAACACAAATCCTTGCATGTCTATGCATTTGTTTTTGTTTATTTCGAACGGGTGTTCATCAAGCCCTTAATTACATTTATTTACTAGTTACTTAGCACAGGTAAGTTTGGGCTTCTGGAATAGGTTATAAAATTCCACCCATTAATTTGGCTGTTGATGAATATTAACATGATCATGAGGGTAAAGGCTTTTATGCACTAGCACCTCTTGTTGGTTATGCTTTCAAATACTCACAGGAAAGAACCTGTAATACAGTCTAGAGTCACACATAGTGGGGATCAGGTTATAATACATATCTATATTTATACATATATAATACATCATATATTATATATAATATGAATTTTATATATCATATATTATGTATTTATATTACATATAATATTTTTGTATTTTATATATAACATAATACATAATATGTATACATATATATATATTTTTGCTATGGAGCACCTACCCAAAGCAGCCACCATCATGTAAAATATTAATATTTCATACTCTAAACTGCTGTAAGGAAGTGAGAAATATTCAGAGGGTGTGAAGAACCATGGATCTTATTCATACCAACACAGAATCAAGAACAGACTGAATCGATTTCTTTCCTTTCTGTTGAGATGATGCCTTCAGGAATAGGAACTGGGGAATTTGAATCTAAACTAACAAGGTAATAACAACAAAATATCCCAGAAGCCGCAGCAGGAGCAGCATTAACATTCATCATTACAATAATGTTATCATTGATGCTTCTATTTAATAAGACTCTCCGAAATGTGAGGTAGTGCTAACACTTTACATTCTTTTAAAAATTTAATTATGTTTAATCATCCCATTGTCTCCATAATGTAAATATTGTGATCCCTATTTAACAAACGGAGCATTGGAAAGTACGTAGTTTGCCCAAGACAACATGGCTAGAAAGTGATGGGGTTAGGATCCCAATCTCAGCTTTTCTGAACCTGGGTGAGACCGGAAGATGCCTTTGGTTGGCTGGTACAGTATTGGAATGTGTTTTGTTTTGTTTTGTTTTTACTTGAATGTGTTTAGCGGAGCACTCATTCCTCTGTCATTTCGTTCCTTTATTCCTCCTTAGCTGTTTTGTTTTGCAGTGTTGTTTTTAATTCCTTTTCTCATTGTTTGCTCACTTTTTAACGATAGAGTTTTAAGTTATTTTCTGAGCACTTGCTCCAAAGATTACAATGCGCCTTTAAGTGGTCATAATCTACTCCAGAATAATACTAATTCCACCAAAATATGCAAACTTTGTTCCAGTATAGCTTCATTCACTTCTCTTATGCCATTATTGTCATATATATTACATCTCTTTTTGTAAGTCCAAACTCTGTAGTAGGCCATAGTTATGGAATGCAGTCTGATGTCTTTTTAAAGTAGCTTAAAAAAAATAAAAAATAGGTCTATACAGCCTTTCCACCCAAGTTTACAATTTCAGGTGTTCTTTATTTCTCCCCGTGTGTTTTAATCACTGACTAGAATTGTTTCTTCTTAGCCTGAAGACCTCTCTCAGTGTATCTTGTAAGGCATGTCCCGAGCAACAGTTTTCCTCAGGACCTATTTTTCTGGGAATATCTTCATTTGCTTTCATTAAAAAAAAAAAAAAAAAAAAGAGCTTTATTGAGGCACATTTTACGTATTATATAATTCAACAATTTCAAGTACACAATTCAAAGTTTTCAAAGTAAATTTATCAAGTTGTATATCTATTACCAGAAAACAATTTTAGAACATTTTCATCATCCAATAAGATCTCTTCTGTCCATCAATTACCTCACCCTTCCAACTCCAGGCAAACACAAATCTGCTTTCTATCTCTACAGAATTTCTTCCTCTGGACATTCATAAAAATAGAATTATAATTGTCTTCCTGTCTCTGACCTCCTTCTCCCAATGCAAAGCTTATGAGGTTTGTCTATGTCACATACATAGAACAGCAGTTTCTTCTCCCTCTCTCAATGTTAACCATCATTCTACTGCAGAGATATAGCGCACACTGTCCATCAATCCACTGGCCAATGGGCACCACACCTACCTAGGGCATTCCCAATCCCTGGTCACCATGAATAAGGCTGCTAAAAATATAAATACAGAAATTGTTATATGGGTATATATTTTAATTTCTTCAGGGTTAACATACGTGGAAGTGAAGTTGCTGGGCTGAGTTCTTTCTCTAGGTTCTAAAGGACAATCTTTTTTCCTGTTTCAGCCTTTGGAGCCTGCCCTTGGCTCATGGTCCTCTTCTTTCATCTCCCAAGCCGGAAGTGGCAGGTTGACTTCTTTTCATATCACCTTATTCTCACTTCCTCTTCTGTCTCTCTCTTCCACTTTTAAGGACTTGTGATTATATAAACTCACTGGCTTCTATAGGATAATCTCCCTATTTTAAGGTCAACTGATTAGCAAACTCAAATCCATCTGCAACCTTAATTCTGGTTTTCAATGTAATGTAACGTATAAGGTTTCAAGGAGTGGGACATGGACATCAAGAATGGCCATTATTCTAGATTATTTTTTCTTTCAGCATGTTGGGTTTGTTTGTTTGTTTTCTTTTTTGTTTGTTTGTTTGTTTTTAAGATTTTGTTTATTTATTTGACAGGGAGAGACACAGCGAGAGAGGGAATACAAGCAGGGGGAGTAGGAGAGGGAGAAGCAGGCTTCCTGCCGAGCAGGGAGCCTGATATGGGGCTCGATTCCAGGATGCCGGGATCACTACCTGAGCCGAAGGCAGAGGCCCAGCCCACTGAGCCACCCAGGCACCCCTCTTTCAGCACTTTGAATATGATACCCTACCGTCTTTTGATCTCTACTATTTCTGATGAGAAGTTAGGCATTAATCATATAGATGCTGTCTTATATGTAATGAGTCATTTTTTCCTTTTGTTGCTTTTAAGACTTTTTCCTGGTTCCTGGATTTCAGCAGTGTGATTGGGATATGTCTAGATGTACATGTCTCTGTGCTTATTCAACTTTGGATTTATTGAGCATCAGTGGATCTGTAAATTAATGTTTTTATTAACTTTGGAAGGTCTTAATCCAATATTCTTCAAATATTTTTTTCACTCTCTCTTCTCTTTCTGGGTCATCCATTGCATACATGTTGGCAAGCTTGATATGATTCCACACACCTATGAAGTTCTGGTCATTTTTCTTCAGTATCTTTCTTTTAGTTCTTCAGAATGGATGATTTCACTCCTTCATTCCCATTATTTTTTTTATTTATTTAATATACTTATTAATATAGGCTTTGTATTCCTTTAATTTTTTAAACATGATTTCTTTAATTCTTTGAACATACCTAAAATAAGCATTTTAAATTTCTTTTCTGTGAAATCCCACATTTGAGGACATGAAAATATAACTTCTATTGTTTTTTCCCTTAATATTGGTCACACTTATCTTTTTTTATCTTTTTGCTTTTTGTTGAAAATTATTTTAAATAATGTTGTAATTCTAATATTTTATCTTTTTTTCTCAGAGGTTATTGGTGTTCTTGTGGAATTTTGTTCCTTGTTTTTGTTTTTTGCCCTTGGTTTACATATTTTCTTTGATTTGTGTGTTTCTTTGATTTGTATACCTGGGCTAAATCTGTAAAATTCATCTCTACTGTACTGTGCAGCCACTAATATTACATCTGCTCAGGTTTTTTTTTAAACATATAGCCTTAGGTGCACCTGGCTGGCTCAGTTGGTAGAGCATGTGACTCTTGCTCTTGGGATTGTGAGTTTCAGCCTCATGTTGGGCATAGAGATTACTTAAAAAATAAAATAACATAAAATAAAATCTCTAAAACAAATAGTCTTATTTTTATTTTTAGGCTTTGATTCTTAGGGGCCTGTATTGTTAGCATTCATGTGCTTCCAGTGTCATCTAATGACTGGACAGAAGTTATGCTCAACCAATTCAAGCCAGTAATACTTCCTTCCTCTGTTGATAGACCTATATGTTGGTAGAGGAACACATTAAAAATCCAAACTTTGGTCAAGTCTTCCCTAGGTCTTATTTTCAGTTTGTGCTGGTATACTGTGCACATACATGCAAAACCTGCCAGGAATTTCTTACCCTGACCACAATGCAGGATACACATGACATTGGCCCTCCCTGCTTACCTATGATCTGAAATCATCACCTCAACCAACTGTGTTTCTGGTCTTTCATCTCTAATATGCCAAAATAAGTGACCTTCCTTCAGCTACAGCAGTGAAACTAATGTGTCTAATGGCCTGCCTCATTCTGGCATGTATTCCATGTAGACCAAGCTGGGGGAATGAGAGCAGCCTTGGGCTAGAACACCACAGATTCTCACTGCTCTTTCCTGAATGTCAACCATACTTTCAAGAATAAATGCTTTTTAGATTGGTGTATACTTTTGGTCAATCTCCAGGATTCTGAAATAATAATTTATGCCTATTTTTGGGCAAAAGGATTTGCCAATTTTCTCACTTGGCTATAGTCATCAAAAATTTTTGAAACATTTTAATTACACAATTACCATAATTGAGCACATTACAAGATTAGCAAAGAATAAAAATTTATAATCTTGTAAATAGATGCATATAAATCATTTTATAATAACCATCACTCATTTATGGTTTTAAAAAATGAGCAAATTAGTAATATGAAAGAAACTCCTTGCCTGATATTTATGGAAACCCTACAAAAAAAACTAAATGTAATCACTATGGCAGTCTTCATTTTAAACTTGTTCTGCAAATCCTGGCTAATGTAAGTAAAATAAGAAAGAATAAAAAGTTTAAAATGTTGAGGGGGGAAAAAT
Organism: Lontra canadensis; assembly: GCF_010015895.1. Taxonomy (NCBI): domain Eukaryota; kingdom Metazoa; phylum Chordata; class Mammalia; order Carnivora; family Mustelidae; genus Lontra; species Lontra canadensis. The sequence continues at coordinate 9,716,623 of NW_022631061.1, forward strand.
AAACTGTCTTTTTTTCTAGATAGTGTGACTCTCTGCAAAGAAAATCCAAAAAAACTTAGAACTTATAAAATCCTTAGAACTTATAACAGATTCTAGGATATAGGTTTGCTAGATACGAAGTTGCCAAACAAAAAAGCCTTTATACAGAAATCAATAGTGTTCTTTTACACCAACAACAATCAAGGAGAAAATCGAATTTTTAAAAGGTAAAATCCACAATAGTAACATACTTGCTAGGAATCTAGTAATAAATCTTTACACCAGATTGCTATGGGAACAAGAAAAAGAAACTAAACACAAGTGAGCATTTAAGGAAGGCACATGATATGATGAACACTGGGTGTTATATGTAACTAATAAATTATTGAACACTCCCTCTGAAACTAATGATGTACTATGTGTTGGCTAATTGAATTAAATTTTTAAAAAAGAGACTTTTTCCCAAGATATATTTGAATATTGTGACAGGTGTACAAATTGGTTTGTTATAACACAAAAATAGATCTCTTGGGTTACCTTATTACTAAAAATTCATTCTAATAGATAAATCCTTTAGGTTTAAAAGCAAATCTTTTAATACCTTTAGAAGAAAAAAATTACGTGAGATAATTTGTTACAGTAGGTTAGACAATTTTCTCTTAATTCAAATTTTAAAAGTACAGATCACAAAGGAAAAATATCCACATTATGATGGAAGGCAGGCACTATGACACATTTTTCTTTCCAATGTTATAAACTGATGCACAGCTGATGTAAATCAATTTTATCATAATTTCCTTCTTCATTTAATTTTATTTTAATTTTATTTATTGCATTTTACTTTAAGATTTTATTTATTTAATTGACAGAGAGACACAATGAGAGAGGAAACTCAAGCAGGGGGAGTGGGAGAGAGAGAAGCAGACTTCCTGCTGAGCAGGGAGCCTGGAAGTGGGGCTAGATCCCAGGAGACCATGGGATCATGACCTGAGCCCAAGGCAAAGGCTTAATGACTGAGCCATCCAGGCACCCCTAATTATATTTTTAAATGTAAATTTCTCTCCAGTCTCCATAAGAAAAGAGTAGTCAAACAATAGTCATTGTACTGGTCATCCATAAAACTGGCACTCATTGTTTACCTTCAATTCTAAATGAGAAAAAAAAAAAAAAGAAAAAATGAAAAGAAATAAAAAGGACAGAAATACAGATACTTTGAAAATACTGGAATGTATAAAAAGTTAACAGTGTCAAGGATTCCTTAAGTTCCACGGATCTTGGTCACAAAATAATAAGTGTCTGGGAATTTTTACTAATTCTATCTTAAATTTTCCTTTAAAAATTCATACCAAGCATCAAGAAATTAATCACTACTGTTACTTTAATGTATCTAAAAAAATTCTTACTAGAAATGCAACTTTTGGTATTACAGAATAGATTATATTTGCAGAGCTTTTAGCATGTTTAAAATAGTTTAAGACTTAATTTTTATTCTTAAAATAATACTAGGTAATATAAACTTACCCGAGAGAATTCTATTTCATACTAATATGCCAATATATTTTTAACAAATTAATCTATTCCTTAAATATAATAGAGAAAATGAGGCAGTTGTCTATAATAAGAAAATAAAGCCTTCTGAAATTCAGCATATATGACACAGTAAAACTAAAAATGTACCCCCAGCTTTTGCTCTGTAACTGAAAAGAGTAATTGAGAGAAAATACTGCATACAAACCAATTATATACTTTCCTAAGATACATTTTTTTTTAAAAGCATAAGACCCATCTGTCTTAACATCTGCAAAATTCTTATAATTAAAAGGGAAGGAAATAAACATAGTGGAAGTTATTCAAAGATGTTTTTACCCTTCATTAAATTTTCTATGCTTTAAGTTTGACTATAAGGAGCAGTCCATAGGAATTACACTTTGTTAAATTAAAGCTTTGCAATTTCGTGATCAAAATGGTGAACACCTGATTTTTTTCCTGTCTACAATAACTTTTGGCTTTTTCTATTGCTTATTATAAACTAGATTGTGTCATTCTTCATGTCTTCATGACCTGGTAAGTCAAACATGGTTAAAATCAGCCAATACCTGGTCTCTGACTACTGAACTACTAATCAGAGCTATTTTAGCTGATTTAATGAATCATTAATTTATTCATTCACTTGAAATATATTTTCACTGACAAAAATATATCTTTCATGCACTATTCTAGGTGTTAGCATAGCAGCGAAGAATACAGCAAGATCCCTGTTTAGGTAAAGTTTGCTTGATTTTTTTTTTTTTTTTTTTTAATTTTACCCCAAGCACAGAAGGAGGCACCCAGAACCCAGGATCACAGCAAACCAAACAGGGACTGCAGCCTCTTCTTTATGTCTGGGTGCCTGAGTGGCTCAGTGAGTTAAGCATCTTCTTACAGCTCAGGTCATGACCCCTGAGTCCTGGGATTGAGCCCCTCATGGGGCTTCCTGCTCAGTGAGGAGCCTGCTTCTCCCTTTCCTTCTGAGGCTCCACCTGCTTATATTCTTTCTTTCTGTCAAATAAACAAATAAATAAATTTTTTAAATGTCTCACAATGAAGAGAAAAATGATTCTTCTCATATGCTTTCATTTACTTTAAGCCACTTAATGAGGTGGACTAGTTGGGAAAAGGTGAGGCCACATCACACTGTCATTGGCATGAAAAGAATGAGAAGCAGACCACAGATTTTTGCCTGGTTCTGAAGAAAAATATGGAGATCTACGTATATAGTTATGGATCCTACATCGCATTATTTCATTTTAAGTTTTAGGTAAAATATACTTAAGCAGTTTTTATATGTGCCAGCCAATGTTCTAGGCACACTGAAAATATTCACTTGTAATCCTTCTGAAAGCACCACAAAGTGAATATGATTACAATCAGAACTTCAGAGTCCACGTTCTTGACCACTATGTGCTTCCTTTCCATATATCCAAGGAGCTATGCTTCCCTGAAACTCAAGTGGACATCATGGAGCATGGCAAAAACATTCCTTTTCTTTAGTTATTAGAAAAAAGCCAGATGTTACAATACTTCAAAATATGCTAAACTGGAAAAAAATATGCTAAACGGGTAAAGAGAAACAAAACTAAACCTGCAACTGTACTTTCTAACTGAAACAAAGTTCATGTGATTCCTCTCCAAGCCATGGGATTATGTGTTTAATAGTCTACTGAGTTTTAACATGCCTTGACTAGCTGTCAAAAACCAAATGATTTACTTTCAGAAAAGGCAGGTTGGGGACCTCTGCTAATAAGTCCTTACATAAAAGTTACAAAAATATGGCCAAAAACTTGTCAAAATCAACTCCTTAAAACTCTGAAATTTAACCAATAACTTGTAACAATCTCAGAAGCATTTATTCAAGAAAAACTACTGAACCTAGGTGAGAACAGCAGAGTTTAGGGCACTCAAATATGATCCGTTCGTATCTCTAGGTAGAGGCACATCAGGAGGTATCTGTAATGTAGAGATCGATTCTCTCTATTAGCTATTAGCACAAATCCAGAAAATAACAACTGTGAGAACTTGCAGAAATTGGAACCTGCGTCATTGCTGGGGGTGGAGGGAATAGAAAGTGGGGTAACTGCTATGAAAAACAGTTTGGCATTTCTTCAAAAAGATAAACAGCATTATTGTATGAGTAATTCCACTGTACCTAAAGGAATTGAAAACAGGGACTCAGACATACACTTGCATGCCAATGTTCATTGCAGCATTATTCATAGTATCCAAAAAACGAAAATAGCCCAAATTCATCAGATGAATGGATAAACTAGATACAATATGTACAGATAATTATTTCGCCATTAAAAAGGAGTGAAATTCTGATACCTGTTATCACATGGAAGAGCCTTGAAGACATTGTGCTCAGTGACATAAGCCACACACAAAAAAAGCATGGATATTATATGATTCTACTTCTACATGACACCTAGAATAGGCAGAATCATAGAGATAGAAGAAGGCTTAGAGGTTATCAGGGATTTAGGAGAGGATAGTGGGAAAATACTGCTTAATGAGTACAGAATTTCCATTTGGGGTAATGAAAAGATTTGGAAATAACAGTGATGACTATTCAACATTGTGAATATAATTAACACCACATACTTGTATACTTAAAAATGGTTAAAATGGTAGATTTTATGTCATGTATATTTTACTATATTTTAAAACAATACAAAAGGCCCCTTCCCAGGTCTTCTGAGCCTTTCCAACATCATTCACTTAGTAATATTTAAAAACTCTCACCTCTGTCTTAAATAACTGTGGCTGCCCTTTAAAATTATTTACATTTATTTGACCTTTGTAGAAGATAAAATCATAAAGTCTCCATTTTTTATAACCTTTCCTCATACTTAAATTTATGACAAATATTGACCTTTCTCTGCCATTCAAGATCCACACAAAGTGTTTTAATCTCCTCTAAAATATCCTATATTTTCAACCCTTTTCTTATATCAGAAACTTTTCTTTGTCTGTGTTTGAACTCTTCCTGGTTACTCTCATGTTGGAAACAAATGAAAAAATGCACTTCAGGGAAAAGGCGACAACCTCTAAATATACCATGGAAACTAAATTTTTGCTGTATGAAAATCTGACATCTTTATAATTAAAAAGAAATATAAAGTATGTATGTATTTTCCTTTTTTGTCTTTTACTCACAGTTTCTAAGTCTCATTTTGTCTTTTGTTTCCTTTTTACAGTACACCCTTATTCTCATTACTGCACAGAAGGAGTCTCTCTAAAATTCCACTCTGTAGCTTCTCGTTACTTCCCTAAAGTGTCTTTTAATTTTTAATTCCATCTGGCAAAGTGCTGACCACCTCCCTCAGTGTCTGCCAGGGACTTAATGAAAATGCTCCCTAATCCATCTCACTGGTCAGACTTGTCTTTTACCTCTCGGGCCTCTGGGAGAAATGAATGAGATCATTGTTCTAGTGCTCTTTGAAGACTTGGATTTTAGAAGAGCTATGCCACAAGTCACCAAAGATTTGTATTATGAAATTGCTCATTGAAAGATGAATTCTGTGATTTTTAGTAAATGGTGAACTTTAGGTAGAGAAAGGAATGAACCTAGCTATTGGAAAGTTGAAACATCGTAGTTAGAACCAGAATATTCTTACTGATATACTTAGAGATGATGTAGGGGTCAGTGGGGAGTTTAAATAAAACTACTTGAATGCTATAAATAATCCCCCCAGAAGTTTATATTGTCACTTATCATATCAGAAAAAATAAGATGGAACTGATACAAGAGTAAAAACACTTAGATCAATATTAATTCATTATTTGAATAGTTATTTTTATTATAATACTAGGTAATTACTCTTAGAATTATTTTTTAAGTTTTTTGTTTTGTTTTGTTTTGTTTTGAGAGAGAGTGGGAGTGAGAGGGGCAGAGGGTGAGGGAGAGTTAGAGTCTTAAGCAGGCTCCACTCTTGGTGTAGAGCCCTACTCAGGGCTTAATATCACTACTTTGAGATCATGACCTGAGCCGAATTCAAGAGGCAGATGCTCATCTGACTGAGCCACTCAGGTATTCTGAGTCATTTGTAGTATGTTTTGAAAACACATATAAAGCAGAGGAAATTATACATAGCTTGTAACACAGAAATTCCATCAACATTTTGCCATCTTTCTTTTGATTCTATGGTTATGTATACCTATTTAATGATGCGGAATAAATACTATATTTTGAGTAATATGTGCTGATTTTAAACACATTTTTCATTACATCATACTATATAAAATATTGAAATAAAAGATAAATATAAAATGAAATTAACCAGATTTCTACCACTGTTAATATTTTTATATCATTTATTAAAAAGTATTCTTTACATATTTCAAAATTTTGTTTTACTTTAACATAATTGTCTATTTTAATGACCTCATTACATAATAATAAGTGCTCATTACACAAAAATCAGTAATAAAAATACACAAGAAGAAAAAAAGTTTGAAATCATCATTAATCCCACCATACAGAGACATTCTTGCTAATATTTTGTATTATCATTGGTGTCATTTCTACTTTTACTTCCTACAATATAAATTTCAATTCTGCTACTAAATTTGTAGTAACCCTATTGTCCTAACTTTCCAGTTGCCTTCTTACGTAAACTAAGAATGCTGCAATTTTTCTAAATTTTTATTTTGAATAGAATTACTTTTAGAAGAAATGTTTTCTTCTCTCATATATACTATTTGTTTTCTCTTCCAAAAAACATGCATGAATGGGGCACCTGGGTGGCTCAGTGGGTTAAAACCTCTGCCTTTGGCTCAGGTCATGATCCTGGGGTCCTGAGATTAAGCCCCACATTGGGCTCTCTGCTAGGTGGGGAGCCTGCTTCCCCCCCTCTCTCTCTGCCTGCCTCTCTGCCTACTTGTGATCTGTCTGTCAAATAAATAAATAAAATCTTAAAAAAAAAAACATGCATGAAGATCAAAGAAGGGATTAGGTATACCAAATTATGATGATAGTAATATTTTGTATGCAGTCTTGTTACATGTATTACTTTATTATCCTGCAACTCCTCAAGGTAAGTATTATTATCATTATTTTATGGATAATGAAATTGTATTTTAGAGTAAGAAACTTGTTTATTGTTATGCACACATCTATTAAGAAGAAATATTGTAATTTAAGCAAATGCTAAATATCTCTTTTGTTCCAACTCCATGTGCTATTTAAGTAATTACTTTTTTGGTCACACTGAATCTAAAGGAATTAACATTGAAATACAAGTTATTAGCAAAGACTTACAGGAATTTATCATCTATGGGAAGAAATAATCATAATTGAACAACTGTGATAAAGAATCAAATGTACTCTTTCAACAATAAGTTCTATATAATTGAAATGATGAGACTATTCCATCTGGGGTAATTAGAACTTGTGTTCAGACATGTTATATTTAGGGACACAGAGAAAGCTACTCTTGTTACAGCACAGTTTTTATTTTGGATAAAGTGTCTACATAGAGTCATATTGTTTCTAAAATGGTAATTGAGACTTCTAGAACCACACCTCTGACTCTAGAATGACTGGATATTTTGAATGCCTGAATATAAAAATCTGGGCATCGATAATTTTTTTCAATAAATAAATAGTATTAAAAATAATATTAAAAATGAATTGCAAATTCAATCAAAGAATCATCAGTTATGATGTTTACTGTGTGCCTGCATTCAGCACGAAGATACCAGAATGAATAATGCTTCACTGCCTGTTTCCTGTAGCCCAGCAAATCACAGTCTAGTGGAGAAGACTCAAACAAATCATTATAATAGAGTCATAAACATTGAGTACATGCACAAATAGGCTTACAAACACAGTGGTACATGTCCAGATAGTTATAATACATTGAGGAGCATCCTATCAGAGAGTCATAAACACTGAGTTATAGGTAGAGAACACAAAGGAGTAGTTAATCCTATCCGTGTGAAGAACTATGAAAGCTTCATGGGAGTCTTGATTTGTGATAAGAGCCTGTGAAATTAATCAGATTCTGTCAGTTAGTGAGAAAGGGGAAAAGCAAATGACCTCTTTCTAGTTTTTTAGTGTTTTTCTACCTTAATTTCCAAGAATTTTTCATGTGTTTGATACAGTGACGTATTCAATATTGAAGTCACATTTCGAGAACAGGTGTTGTGCCTGGAGAGCAGGCAGAGAGCACATTGGGTCATACTGGCCATGGAGGGATATTGGACTCTGTACTATATTTCAGATCATCACAGATTGATTGGTTTTTTTTAAATATTTTTCACAGGGTGTTTTTTGATCCCCCAAAACTCTTCTTATGTTTCCACTTAGTTGAGGTTGGAGATCACTCTGATCTGCATTAGCTGTGTGGTAGATTTAGGATTAGGGGATCAGAAGACTCTCAGTATTTTTAGAGAATGCTTCCAAATGGGAAAAGACAATTTATATTTAAAATAAAACAATGCTCTTAGAAGCTGCCCTTGGCTCCCTCACCTTCCCATTTGAAATCATATGGAACAGGAGCCTGCCCGGATTCAGAGTAAATACTTGAAGGTGATTTAGGATCCTTTGAATACAACCTAACCCATGGTCTCACTCAACAGAAATCTAGAGTTGCTCTGTAGATCAGGGCATGGCTGAGAGGTGCCATAGTTAATAATACTACACGAGTTCTCATGGAAAATTATAAAGTAAGCAAAGTGGATTTTTCCTTTTTTTTTAATATGCTCTGCCTTTCCTTTGGAAAGCTCTCTCTTTACTTTTCCCTGGACCCTCTTGTTCGGTGGCATCTATCTTAATGTTCTTCATTTAAAAAAATATATCTGCTCTCAGGCAGAGGTCAGTTTATCTAAATTTAGCTGATTATAGTTAAAACTATGCCTTTATGAAAAGGGCACCCTAAAAGTTCAGGAAGAGTTTTCAGGCCAGAAAAGACAGTCACTGATGGTATGATTTCAGGTACCATTATAGATACTTGGAGTAGATATTTTGGGGTCTGAAAAAAGCTGGTACCTCTCCAGACAAAATTGTGCCTACTGGTATAAATGACTAAGTAGAGTGGAGCAGTTAAAAACTTCAATTTGCAATAGGTAGACTTGGAATGACTTCACTAGAGTTCAAATTCTGGCTCTTCCACTAATGAGCTGTGCAGATTTTGTCAAATTTCTCAATATTTCCTAGCTTTTTTCTTATGTAAGTGGGGATAATATTATTTAAATTGCAAAATGAGTTAATGTATGCTAAAAGTCATTTTGGCGTTTGGTACAAAGTGATAACAATAGATAATGTTTTCTTTATAACTACAGCGCTTCTTAGGTGCTGGATGATATTCTTCAAAATATGTATGTTGAAAAACACTGGTATTGAGTATGAAATTCAGGTAGTAGCAAGTTTCCCAGGACAATTTCTGAAGCTGATATTTGTGACAGTTTGCAAAAATGACCACAAATACTTAGGAGCAAATATGATTAAGAGGTAAAGTTTGTATCTTCACTTTTTATCAACTGTTTTTTTTTTTAAGATTTTATTTATTTATTTGATAGAGAGAGAGAGAAAGCACAAGCAAGGGGAGCAGCAGAGGGGGAGGGAGAAGCAGGCTTCCCACTGAGCAGGGAACCCAATGTGAGGTTGATCCCAGGACCCCAGGATCATGACCCAAGCTGAAGGCAGCCAACCTTGTCACCCAGGCACACTGATCAACTGGCGTTGTGACTTGCTTAGACCCACATCGTGTAGCCAAAGTGAAGTTGTCTTAGTTTTGATCCTGTAACTGAAAAGTTCTCGAAGCTTTCCCCCTCATGGCTTGAGAATCTTTTCACCACCACCCTAAACGGGATGAGTTAACCTCGTAGAGGATGGGAGGTATGTGGAATAAACACTAGCTAGCCCAGTTTCACTCCTCTAGACCATTTTGCAATTGACTGTAGATACAGCATGAACCCAAGCAATATTAACAAAATAACTGCCCAGCCCAAAAGATCAATCTGCAGAATTCTGAGACACATAAATAATTGTTGTTTCAAATGACTGGTTACGCAGCAAAGCCAAACTGGTTTAATGTTATCATTAAAGAATTATTTAGCATCACAGGTGCCTTTTGGAAGTTGGGTAAAAAAGAAAAAAGCTTCCTAAAATGTACTCCAGTGGCACCTGTATGGCTCAGTCAGTTAAGCATCAGATTCTTGATTTCGGTCGAGGTCATGAGCTTAGGGTCCTGGGATCAAGCCCTGTATTAGGCTCTGTACTGAATGTAGAGCTTGCTTAAGATTCTTTCTCTCATTCTCTCCCTCTGCCCATCCTCCAATCAGGCACACGCATGCATGCACTCTATCAAACAAGAAGAAGAACAAGAAGAAGAAAAAGAAAAGAAAAATATACCCATGTAACATGCCAAGGGTGATTTAGAGTTCTTAGAGAATTTCAAGAAATTTTATATATACATTTATAGAAATATAAGAGAGCATTTTCTTAATTTCATTTTGGGGAAATTTTGAGGTTTGAAATAAAATCATGAATCAGAAATTTTAGTTGTAAACCTTTTAATGTGAACAGAATTGATCATCACATTAATTAGTGAACATCTTATATCTTAATTTATCTAACTTTTGCTTAATTCACACATAAATTATATGTTATAGTAGAACATTAGTTCACCAGTGTGCAGCCTACCTTTAAGATTAGGTTAGTTCACTTTTATTCATTTATTTGACTGTTTGTTTCTGGTCACTTTCCCTTTATGTCAAATTTTTGTGCTTTGAAATGTAGATAGCTTAAATATTAGAAAAAAATAACAAAGTCTTTGATGATTTTTTCACTGAAATTCAGTTGACTTATGAAGACCTAATGGGAGGATGCCAGCATTGTGAATAGTACCACAGATGTACAGATGGGAAAAGAACAATGCCATAAAAGTATGGAAAAATAAAGATACTGATTTTTTGCTTTCAGCTAGGAAACTGCATAAGATTGGAAATCTTTATAGTGAGATGAGTAGATTCTGCGGGGCTCCAAGATATAATTTGGCAAGTTTTTGTTCTCCCAAATTTGCTATTAAAAATTATATCAAGTGCTTCATTAATCAGTCTTTAACTCTTGAAGGCAGCTTATTAATTTCTCAGAGCTACTTACAAATATTTATGATTTAACAAAGAATACTTCAATAACATTTGTTTTGCCTAAAATACTAGGTCTAATTTTACCCTTTCTAGTATATTCACTTGACTAAATTTACTTTTTTGTTTCACTCAGATGATCGAAATTGATTTATAAAATTTGAATTAAAAAAACCTAGAAATCTTCTATTCTAACTCTTCCCTTTTATAGAAAGTTGAAGCCCTGACTGCTGTCTTTTTTCTTTTATCCCCTTTAAAATTTTACCTCTTAAAAAAAGTAGAAAATAAAACCATATTTTTAAAAAAATCTCAAGATTATTATATATATACTTTTCCATTAATAAAATTGTCTTTCTATCTTGCAGACTTATTATTATTAAGCCAAATCATGAGATTTACAGTAAGGAGAAAATGGATCATTCTGGAGATAGGCTGTCTATAGGGAAGAAGGAGGCTATGAAGCAAGCCTCTTCCATAACTAGAACAGAGAATTGGAATGCCCTTGGAGTATAGATGGAGGAGGAAAAAAAAAGAAAAGGGGGTATGGATATTTGTGAGTTTCCTCAAATCCCCTTTACTCAGTACTTGCTTCAGGAGATAGGGAAAGTTGAAGTTAATAGTATATACACTCAGAAAGGTGGGGAGTTTATTCCCTAAGCAGCTGGTTTGCTATTCACTTAACAGAAAATACCCAGAACACTTATAATGTTTTGACTCAATGTGGTACCATACTCACACATCAAGCCCTGGGGGGGGAAGACTAGACGTGGGTGAATGAAATGTATACATGACGACTCTAATATGTACCCCACTCCATTCCCCATAGTTTACCTATGTTGTGTAGGGACAAGAAATACTTCAGTGTCCAGCTGGGAATGAGAAAGAACTCTGGGTAATAAAGAGAAAAGAACTTCTCCTTCTGGGGAAGAAAAGCTCAGGCATATCTCTTTTTTTCCTATTCTGTCTCCATTTGGCTGGAATTCTCCATGGAATCAGAAAAAATAAGCTTTTATAATCTCATTCTTCTTCAGGGAAGACCAGGAAATCTCCACCTCTAAGTCTATCTGCCTTTATGTAGCTGAGCAAGTTTAGGTCTCTTCACCAGCTGGCATTGTTTAAAATAAATTTTCCTTGCCTTGAGTTGTGCTTCTCAAGTACGGGCTTCCCTTCTAGATTCTGTATTGCCTGTAGCCCAAGACAAAAAAATCTATTTTATTCAGCCAAATTCATAGAGTTCTACATAAGGTTTTGTCAGTAAAGTTGAGTGTTTATCTAAAGTATTGTTTTTCTCACTCTTATTCTTCAGGAATATTGTTCTCAGTCACCTCACACAAAGAAGTGTATTACTGGGGAGAGAATTTGGGTCCTTGGCCAAACACCATCTTAAACTTGCATCATTCCTTTTTGACAAAATTAACTTCTTCGGTACTGCTCAGAATTTTTCAGAGTGCACTCTGCTCTCCAGAGATTAGATTATAATACAAAACTTTTATCAATCTAAAGAGAGAGCCAGATAACGCTCTGGGCATATTCTCTGTAAAGTTATCTTATTCAATGTTAATTTGTTGAAAAATTACCTATCTCTGGAATAGTCCCCTGAAGAAAGAGAGAATATATACAATTATATGTACATGTATCTTACTTAATTTTGTTAAAATAATTCATCTTGTCGTTCCTTTTCAAAAGTCTTCTAGAACTACACACACTCACCTTCTGTATTCCTCCACAGTGTCAATTTCTGGTGTCTTCTCTTCCTGACATTTCATTGTGGGAATGTCACAGAACTCAGCCTTCATCACTTTATTCTTGCTTCTCGACACTCACTCCCTAAGTGATCCCATCTAGAGCCATATCTTTAAATACCCACCTTATGTTAACTCTCAAATGTATATCTCCCGCCTTCCCTCTCTTCTGAATGTCAGACCCGGATATCCAACTGCCTATTCAACATCTCCATTTGAATCTAAAAGGCATCTCAAAATTCACATGTTAAAAATAGAACTTTCAATCTCCACTCCCAGCAAATCTGCTTCTCATTTAGTTGTTTTTGGCTCAGTAAATGGCAGTACTATTCACCTCGTTGCTCAGGAAAAGAAATAAATAAATAAACCTGCAGTACCATCCCTTTCTCATTCTCACACCTGCTATCCAAGGCATCAGTAAATCTGTTAACTCTCACTTCAAAATACTGTGTCTCCAGGATTTAGTTATTCTTTACTGATATATTCATGGTCCAAGCCAACATCATCCCTCCCCTGATCTGTTGAAAGGCCTCCTTGTGGGTGTTCGTACTTTCACTCTTGACTCTTGTGAGCTTTCACCATGCAGGAGACAGAAAGAGGCTCATGAATCAGGATGTATCAAATGTATCCTTATTCTGCATCCTTCAAATGGTTTCCTGTAAAATGAGGAGGAATGATGGTACTTATGTCACAGTGTTGCTATGAAGATTAGAAGGCATTATCCATATAAAGCACTTTGTAGAGTTTCTGGCATATAGTAAATACTCAAGGAAAAGTAGATAATTATTAATCTCTTTAGGACAAGATTTCCCTCTCTGCAGCCCATCATTCACAGAAAGACAAAAACTGCCTAAAAACTTCAAGGTGCTTATAGGATCAGTTCATCCCCTCTGGCCTCAAACACATGCTCCTCCAATCTGGCTCCGAGCTACATTTCCAGTTTCATTCCTATCACTCATTTATTGATCAACAATTTACATACCAGGAAGAGCACTCAGACCTGAAGATATGATGGTCAGTGCTTCCAAGTGTTAAACATTCTGTTTCTTCCACACTGAATGGTGGGATATGAGCCTTGAGTAAAAAGCAGCAAGAAGAAATCAATAATTTCTTGGCCTCAGTTTTCAAAAATCCAGTGTCTGGGAGAAAACTGACTCTTGTAGCAATGCAGACTCTTAGCTAAAGAGAAGTTTCCCCCTAGCAGACCAAAAAAGAAAGAATAGGAGTCAACTCATGTTGGAAACCAGGTGTTCTCTATTCAAGGATGCTTACTTCCTTTCCCATTGCTTTACCTGGCATACTCTTAGAACGTCTTCAAGGCCCTCCTTAAGGTCACTGTTCAGTGAAGCCTTCTGTGACAACCCCGGATACACAGACAGATGGTTGCTCTATTCTGGTGCAACTGTATCAACCAGTTCATGGGGGCTCATCATTTGGAGATATGAATAATTCTGCACAGCTGTGTCTTTTACTAGACTACGGCCTGCTAAAGGAAGGTGCAATATTAACAAGAAAAAAAAAAGGATTACAGATTTATGGGGATATAATTGGAATAAACATAATGTAAGTTTGAGGTGTACAATATGTTCATATAATACATTTATAGATTGCAAAATGATTACCAGCACAGTATTAGTAACACCTTCATCCTGCCACATAATTATCATTCTTTTTTGTGGTGAGAACATTTAAGATCTACTTTCTTAGCAGTTTTTAAGTACATGATACAGTATTATTAGCTATAATCACCATGTTGTACATTAGATCCCAGAACTTGTTAATCTTAGAACTAAAAGTCTGTACCTTTTGGATAATTTCCCTCATCCCTCAACTTCTAGTAACCATAACTCTACTTTCTGTTTCTGAGTTTGTATTTTTTAGATTCCATTACAAGTAATATCATATATCTTATTTTATATATCTTCTATATGTCTTCTTTATCCATTCATCCATTGATGGACACAAGTTGTTGGGTTTCTTGGCTATTGGGAATGACACTAGTGCAACTTTGTTTCAGTTTGAATCATCTGAGAGCCTGAGACAGAATGCAGATACACATGGTTTATTAAAAGGAAACACTCTCAGAAGAAAGGATGTGAAGGAAATAGGATAGGACCAGAAAAAGAGCTAAGTAAGATGTCATCTGTGCTGGGAGTCATCCTGCAGGCCGAACCCACAGTGAGCTCTGGAGCATGGATCATACCACAGACTTGGACTCATTTTGAGCCACTAGCATCTGGGCCAGTCAGTTATTGCCTGTTAGGCTAGACAAACCAGGGCAATTCTCAAGAGGAGAGAGTAGCTGTGAGTCCTTGGCAGCCATCACTGCAGCAATGGAGGATGAAGGACAGCTGGTCAGAGCAGCAAAAACCTTATTAATCTCTGTGTCCTGACACCTACTTTCTCATTTATCATAGAGGGGACACTCAAAAATATTTATTATATCTTTAAATGAATTATTGGATTACAACTATGAGCAAGGTTCCATACAGTGTAGTGAATGAGATACAAAGATGACTTCTTCACCTCAGTCATCTGTAGTGAATACCCAGTGAAGGGAGCATGGGGAGATAAAATTACTAAACCTAGAATACAAGGCAGGATATGTCTACAAGATCTATACATAGATTCTACGGAACTACAACTGAAGTGTGAATCTCATCTCAAAGGAATCAAGAAAGACTTCAGAGAAAAAATGGAACTTGTAATCTTAATGAACCCATTGATTCTGGGTGGGGGGGGAAATGAGGTAAGGCTCCAACTTGGGAGAGCTCCGTTACAAATATCATAGAGACAGAAAATTTCTGAATTAGGGAAAGAGAAGAGGTCGCTTGGCTGCTGCCCAGAGCACACACTACAGTGTGTACATTTCATAGTAGAATAGTAGTAAATATGGCCAAAAAGATGAATTGGAGGTATAAATGTGTAGGAATCCAAGTGCTAAGTAGAGAAGTTTGGGTGTAACCTTCTGGGCAATGGGAAGTCATTAGAGATTTTTTTCAACATGAAAATGAGTGTAACAGAAAAGGGCCTTAGTTTTTTGTTTTTTGTTTTTTTTTTTGACAAGTTGTAAAAATCCATCTTTATCAGACCAACTCTACCAAGTGAAGTAAACCGGTTAAAAAAAAAGGGGGAGGATGGGGCGAGAAGTTTACATTACATATTAGCACTAGCCCAATTCCCTTTTGTCGCATGAAGCCGAAGTTTTCTTTCCTCTTTTTTTTTTAATTTTTATTAACATATAATGTATTATTAGTCTCAGGGGTACAGATCTGTGGATCACCAGGTTTACACACTTCACAGCACTCACCATAGCACAGACCTTCCCCAATGTCCATAACCCCACCACCCTATCCCTACCCCCCTAACACCCAGCAACCCTCAGTTTGTTTTGTGAGATTAAGAGTCTCTTATGGTTTGTATCCCTCTCAATCCCAACTTGTTTCATTTTTTTCCTTCCCTACCCCCCAAGCCCCCCAAGGGCCTTAGTTTTAACCTAGCAAGATTAGTTGTGATTGGGGAGGAACTAGAGGTAGAAACAAGGCAACATTAGGTCATGTTTTGAAATTAAGTGCCTTAATCTCTCTGCTTCTTCATTGAAAGCTACACTTCAACAAATTTTTATTATATGTAATTTTATTTTAAAGATTAAATGAAAAATCAGATTTTTAAATACCGTATTTCCAGGCCCTATGTAAATTCCCTATGTTGAAGTACATTTTGAGGAAAAGTGCACTGTATCAGAATTTCCAAGGATATCTGACCCTGAATATATAATAATTGAGTGTTGACAGAACAAATAAGTTTACAAAACGTAAACTTTCCACTATTTTTCTTTCTATTAAAATATATTCTGTGGTGATTTCATTTTTTTATCTTAATTAAATACATCATAAATACATCAGTTGCAAAAAAAATACTTATTTCGAGCTTCTTAGAAGCTTATCATAAGGAGAGATAGTAAGAAATCAAAAGAAGCATAATGCCCAGTCTTCAAAGAGAAAATAAAATAATATTTACAGAAACATTCTGTGTACTGGGCTCTGATACAGCGATGTTTTCGCATACGGTATCTCATCTATTCTGCATGTTCAAATTTCTCATTTTAATTCATATGTTAATTAAATAACCTAAGTTTATATACCTAATAAATAAGAGTCAGATTCAAACCCAGTTTTCTCAAGATTTTACTTATTTATTTGCTAGAGAGGGATAGAGAGAGAGACAGAGAGGTGAAGAGCATGCATGTGCAGGCGGGAAAGACAAAGGGAGAGGGAGAAGCAGACTCACGGAGCCTGACACGGACTTGATCCGAGGACCCTGAGATCATGACCTGAGCAGAAGGCAGACGCTTAGACACTTAACCGACTGAGCCACCCAGGTGCCCTCAAACCCAGTTTTATAACCAACCTAAAGTTCTTTCAATATCTCTATTAGCATACATAGCATAGCATCTCTACAGATATGACATCTATTAATGGACCTAGGATATTCACATGTAAAAATTAGTAACAATGTATGGCAGTGATTATTAAAGGCTAGGGGAATAGAGATATAAGAAATCGCTGCTAATATGTAGCTGCTATAAATGTTGAGATATATGTAACATACTCTTTCCCATTCACATCCCATTAGAGTTTCCACCTCTGTCCCAACAACAACTCCCACCTTAGGGATGGGTCCATAGAATAAAACCATAATCAAGTTTACAGAGAAACATAGAAGAAAAATAATGGTCATACTGAAGGCTAATACAATATTATTAATGGTTATTTGGATTTTTTATGTTTCACAAATCAATTAGCATGATTTTGGTTAATTTGTTAGTTTACAAATATGTGTATTAATTATTAGTACAATTAATTTTACATTAATGGATGTGTTCTCTGAATCTGCCATTATAGAATTTTACTTGGAATGAATTTTTTATTGTTAATCCTCACAAAATTCCTCAAGACAAGGTTTTATAGTAACTATTTTATTGTTAGAAAATTAAAACTGCAAAAGGTTAAGTAACTTGCCCAAGGGCACAGATTGCTAATTTTAGAAATAGCAAAGTGTCCATATCTATGTGACAGGGGCATCAGCTTTAAAGAGCCCATTACTTCTTTGTAGACTTTTACTTGAAGTAAAAACTAATAACAGATAATGAAAAGCTTATGTATGATTAAATGACCTGAAGTCTAGAACAGTCACTAGTATTAGTTTCCTATTGCTACTGTAACAAATTATCACAAACTTGGTGGCTTAAAATAGCACACATTTATCATCTTATATTTCTGAAGTCAGAAATTAAAAATGGGTCTCACTGGGGTAAAATCAAGGTGTTGGGGGGACTGCGTTCCTCCTGTAGGCTTAGAAGACAGTCCGTTTCCTTCTCTCTTCCAGCATCCAGAATCTTCTCACATTCCTTGATTTATGGTCTCCTTCCATCTTGAAAGACAGCAATGGCTGGCCAAGTCTTTCTCATGCTACATCATTCTGACACTTCTTATGTCTTGTCTTCCCCATTTAAAGGACTCATATGATTACATGGGGTCCACTCTGATACTTCTGGATAATCTTATCTGAAGATCCTTGATTGGATCATGTCTTCAAAGGGCTTTTTGCCATGTAAGGTTCTGGAGATTCTGACACAAACATCCACAGGGTTCATTATCCTGCCTACTACAGTCTGGAAAGGCTTTCTGGAAGAAAATGAAATACAGAACTTGGCTTTAAATGTTAGAGAGTTACGGTCAGTACCTTATCATCAGGGCCACAATAACAGATGAGATACAAGGAGAGACTATTCTGCAGTAGTTGCTGTGGGGTCAGGACTAGTGTCTCATTCCCTAACTAGTTCTATGATTTCAGTTAAGTCACTTGAACTTCCAGATTCTCCAATTTTTCATCTGTGAAATGAAGTTGCTGGACTATGTGATCTCCATCATTTCTTTTCCCAATCATTTGAATACATATTTACACTTTGAATGATATATAAGTGAGTATGTTTTAAAAGGTGGATTAGTTAAGTTGAAACAATATTTATAATGCCTCCAGAGGATGCTTGGCTGTGTCTAAGCATGAGGTAGACGTTATGCATCTTGTTTTTATCTTAGTCAAAACCTTACATTTTTCTTTGGATATGACCATGTATTTTTATATTCAGCCGTGTTCATGCTGCAACATAAGTTGGTAAGTTATTTGTATAACTGCTATTCTTTCTTCTATAAACTTTTATTTTATCGATATTTTATTATGTCTTTCAAAATTTTTAATTAAATTCTTACTAACATATATTCTTTTCAATACTTTAGTTTTATCAAAACAAAGAAAGGGGAAACATACAGAGACTCATTATGCATTTTGTTTGTATTATGTTTGTACTTATTAGTATTTTCTAGTGTTATTTGTCATTTTTCTGAGATTTGTGCTATTTGTGCTATTCTCTTTATGTTAAACCATTTTGTCATGTAAAAAAAAAAAGTATTTCCATGCCAGAGTCTGGTTCAGCAAACAGGCCTACTGATCTAAATTCAAAATCTACACCCAGACTTTTCCCAAGACTTGCAGTTCTGCTGTTCATATTACTTTTTTGGATTAAAAAATATATTTTTGTAAGCTCTTATTAAAAGGCAATCATTTTGCTCTGAAAGAAGTATACTGACTTGATATCATTGTAAATAGATTAGTAAAGCACAGAGAGCAGGCCTGAGTAAACAGGTCAAAGAACTTCCACATTTTGGATAAAGATGAAGTAGAGGAGGAAAGGCCGAGGAATGGGATACCGCTGAATCACTGTATGACTCTCCCACTGACATCTTTTTTGCTCTCTACATGGCATCCTAGTTGGGTCTTTATTCCTATTTAATGTGTAGGCTCTGACAGTCAAACCCCTCTTTTAATCTACCACTCCTCCTCACCCCCCATACTTCTTAGGATATGCCATCACCCTGCTCTCAAGCTCCTGTTTGACTCTTTCCCCTGTGAGACAAAGTTCAAAGGCTTGCACAGCATGGTCTGTATCTATCTTTTTAATGTTATGGCACCTTTTAACCAAGTCTCCACTGTTGCCAAAATGTCTACTCACTGTTCCTTGAGTACATACATACTCATTTTTTCCTCTATCTCAAAATTTGGCCTTAAAGTAAGCTTGGAATTTTTCTTCTTTCTAAATCTTATCTTCCAAACTTTTCCAGGAGCTTATCTTATTTCAGTTTTCATGGATTGATACTCCCTGAAAACCGATGGTACTTATAGTCTATCCTCTTCGTTTGTCACAGAACTAAGCATAGGTTTGCTATTTTAAATTTAGGTTGCTCTTCTTCATGTAGTCTATCTTCCCAATTACATTCTCAATCCCTCAGTAATGAGGAACCATATCCTTAAACTTTTGGCATTCTCAGTACTTAGTACATAGCCTTACTCATAAATGGTTGTCATTAGAAGTACATGATAGAGATCTGGAAGGAGATACTGAGTAGTTTAGAAACTTTGAGATTGAGGGGATCACCAAGATAAAATCGTAACTTCTAGGATTCAGGTCAAAGCACTGAGCTGTGCCCCTATCAAGTGTCAGCACAGGGATATAATAAATAGTAACTCTGATTTTTCCAAATATTGTTATGTTTGTTAAAACTTTTGAAAACTTCTGAGAGTTTAGGCAACTTCTAGATAACATTCTTGGGAAGAGGCCAACAATCTTCTACTTGAATACGAAGATTCAAAAACTCTGATACATCATGCTTGCTGGAGTACTTGTATCACCAAAAGTGATCACACAATTCAGTTCTAGTTTTCTCTATACATGGAAATCATTCTCTTATCAGCTGAAAACAAGTATGAAGTCACTTTTCAAGAACTGGCTCAAATATTTATTTCTCTAGAAAGATCTCTCCAAACCATTTCAGAATAGGCATGCCTGTCAATGTGCTCCCAAGACACAAGCAACCAGTCTTATATTATTAACACGTATTATTATTATACTTTATAGTTTATTTACATTTACATAATTTTTACTAACCCCTGAATTTCTTAAGGATATTTTCCTTCTTTGTTTATTTTTTTCAGTGTTGGGAAATTTGCACATTAAAAGTATTCCATAAATATTTATTAATGTGTGTTTTAAGAACATATGGGAGTTTAAAACTTTTACCCACCTGATTCTTGGTATTATTTATTCCCTCAGAGGCATCTGTCAGACTGTAAGCAAACAGAAATCCACAAAGCCAACAAAAAAGTGATCAGTAACAACAGTGAGACTGAATCATGCTTCTTAAATGTAGAATTACACTTTATTCAACTTCATAACCTTCACCATGGCTTAAAGAGCTCCAGGTACATTTTACATTCTCAGTTAAGATTTACTAAATTAATGTTTAAATCCTGCTCTGACCGTGATAATTCCAGAAGCAAAGAAGAACTAGCATCAAACAGGGTATTCCCTAGCCTGGGACAATATTCAGACAACAGGGAGGATATATTTGTATCATTTTTTCCAGCTGTGTTGAATTTCTAATGTTCTTGTCCCTTCCACATTGACGAAGCTATTGGAATGCAACGTGTATAAGTTTCTGAAGACCCACTCAGTTCCTGAATCTTTTTCTGGTGACAGCACCACAGATTATAGGTAAAACGATGACTTCTACCAAAGGATATAACTTTATATGTCATATTACAATAAAATGGCCATATTACAAAATATGTAGAATCCAAATGTCAATATAATTGTGGATGTTTAGAATATCATCCCATTTATAACACCATTGTGCTGACAAATGTAGGCAGTCATAACTGATACAACATCTTAGAAGGAATATCAATGTCTATCTCCATTATCGGAGAACTTTTTCAAATTTAATAACAGCATATCTGTGATATCAATTTATTCCCCAATAGCAAAAATGGCATTCTATGTAACAGAATTGTGAATAATTGTAAAGCTTCTGGTACTTAACTGTACCAGATGGCTTAACTATAGAGAGATTCAAATGAATGGTATTATATTTCTCAGACATCTGGAAAACTTCTAACGCATATGGAACCCAAGACCAGCACTCCAGCGTTTTTTTAATGGCAAAGTTATTAACATTTGAGAAAGTAAAGTTCTCATATGCTGGCATTTTACCACATTCATTGTTGTTCAGACCTTCTACCGTTTTCCTAATATCATCTTATGCAAAACATTTTTATATACAGAGTAATTAACCATCTATAGATGATCTGAATTTTTTTAAAGATTTTTATTTATTTGAGAGAGAGAGAGAGAGAATGAGCAGTGGGGAGGAGCAGAGAGAGAAAGAGAGAAGAGAGAGAAGCAGACTCTCTACTGAGGAGGAAGTCTGATGTGGGGCTCAATCCCAGGACCCTGGGATCATGTTCTGACCTGAAGGAAGTTGCCCAACCAACTGAGCCACCCAGGGACCTCAAGCTGATCTGAATTTTTGTAGCACAAGAAGAACTGTGAGAATTGAAAAAGAAAGGGAAACAAAAGAGTAAAGTATTATTTAATCTTGATATGAAATAAGTAATGTTCTTTAAGGGTTGAGGGCTCTAAAAAAATAAGAGAATGGGCTCCCCCAAATTCATAGTTAACTGTTTGACCATTTCAGTCATATTTGACTTATTTTATTTGATTTATTTTTCCTAAAGATTTTATTTATTTATTTGACAGACAGAGATCACAATGTGTAGGCAGAGAGGCAGGCAGAGAGAGAGAGGGGGGAAGCAGGCTCCCTGCTGAGCAGGGAGCCCGATGCGGGCTCGATCCCATGACTCTGAGATCATGACCTGAGCCGAAGGCAGAGGCTTAACCCACTGAGCCACCCAGGCGCCCCATATTTGACTTATTTTAGTTCTGTTTCCAAATTTAATGACTAAGAGGATGACTTGGAATATACACAGACCTGATACCGCTTTCCTGTGACATCATCCAGTTTCTCTCTTTCTCTCTTTCCTTTTTTTTTCTTTCTTTCTCTCTTTCTTTTTCTTTTCTTTTTTCTTTTCTTTTCTTTTCTTTCTTTTTTGGTAGGATTCACCTTATTGAGGAAGAATGGAAGTATAATATCTCTAATATACTTATGGATTACTAAACAAATTGTTGTAAATAAAATTCATTTAGATTATGTAAGATTCTTTCAATTATTATTGTAAGAATTAAGTAAGGTTGAAAATAATCTCTAAGGTTAAAGGTGGCAATCAGAGTTCAATTAAAATAGTATCTTAGCAATTATCCAATCAATAATACTGTATGACTAATAATGCATAAAAAAAAACTTTGACATTTTCAACACATGTCAAGTGTTGAGAGGTCTAAAAATAGAGAAGGAAGGAAAAGAAGGGAGGAAGGAAGGAAAGAGAAAAGGGAGGAAGGAAAGAAGGGAGGAAAGAAAGAAGAGAGGAAGGGGAGAGTATATGATAAAGCCAACCTGAAAAATAAGAACATTGCAAGAGGAGATACATTGCTAAAGATGAATCTGGAAAGTGGAAAATTGAAGATCTTGTGGTCAGAGGTTGGCATACTAATATGTGAAACAATTTTAAATGGTCATAAATGTGTTATTTTAACCAAATTGGAGGGTAACTGAAATGTAAAGGAGGTAAAAGAGCTGATTTGTCCAATAATCCTTGAAGTCAGGTTTGTGGGGGTTTTTTTAACTAAAAAAATTTCATTCTACAAGTGCCAATATTTTGAAAAAATAGCCTTGACAATTCATTATAAATATCATCTTATGTTTAGAAAAATATGAAATCACCATTTAAAATTAGTAAAACTGCATTAATGGTGACAGAATTCCAAGTATAAATCTTAAGCAGCACAGATATAAATATTCTACCACTCAGTTGATTCCTTTTATTCAATTTTATCAAAAGTCCTGCATATTTCAAATGCAATATCTATTTTAGAGATCAGATACAGTGTATATTGTTACTTTTCATCTATCATTCTAGTTTCTAGCCTTCACTTACAAATGTTTAATAAATGCAAATTACCCACAGGGCGCCTGGGTGCCTCAGTGGGTTAAGGCCTCTGCCTTCGGCTCGGGTCATGATCTCAGGGTCCTGGGATCGAGCCCCACATCGGGCTCTCTGCTCAGTGGGGAGCCTGCTTCCCTCTCTCTCTCTGCCTGCCTTTCCGCCTACTTATGATCTGTCTGTCAAATAAATAAATAAAATCTTAAAACAAAATGCAAATTATCCAATGAATGAATTTTTCTTAATTTAGGATGAAGTACTTCTCCATTTTGTAAAAAAGTAGACATACACTTTTCTCGACTAGAAGAGCAATTTAAATGTCACCTTCTGGGTATCAGTCTAGTTCCAGTGAATCAATAAATATTTCTTTAAATTGCTGATTTTCAGTTCATCAACGTTAGTCTTATTTTTTTACTTTTCTCTCTCTGGCAGTGTTTTTTAGATTATTCAGTGGGGCACCGGAGAGCAATATCACACACATTGAGTATGAAAAATTTGCATTCTATGTCTTCCAACCTAGTAAAATCATTAAATGGGTACTTTGTTACAAGTTAGAGATATGATTAATTAATTATGCTCTGAAGTTGTTTTCACTTGCATGACTATACAGATCGGTATAAGAGAGAGATAGCATCTATTATGCATTCATACATTAATCGCTAAGACTGCTAGGAAAAATGAACTTCATTAAAACTACAACTAACCTAAATAAAATAATTCAAAATGAGGAAAATATAAAATATTTATAAAGTTAAATATGATATATACAAAGGTTCATAGAAGCTTTATTTAGAATCACTCAAAACTAGAAACATCTCAGAGGTTTTTCAACTAGTCAAAAACTAGTCAATGAATAAACAAACTATGGTACAACTACATAATGAAATAGTGGTATACACAATATGAATGAATCTAAAATATGATATGCTAAGTTAAAGAAGAAAACCCTCAATGGATCCCCTGGGTCGCACAGTCAGTTAAGCAACCGACTCTTGGTTTCAGCTCAGATTCTGATCTCAGGGTCCTGAGATGGAGTTCTGCACCGGGGTCTTCTCAGCAACAAATCCATTTGAGACACCCTCTCTCTCTCTCTAAAATAAATAGTCTTAAAAAAAAAAAAAAAGAAAAAAGGAAAACCTAAAGACTTCATGCTGTATGATGCCATTTATATTATACTTAGAAAAGACCAGACATAGGTACAGAAAACCTATCAATAGTTGCTAGAGAATGAGGGGTAGAATATTTGACAATAAAGGGGCAGGAGAATTTCTGAAAGTGATAAAACTGTTCCAGGTCTGAATAGTTGTGCTGGCTGGCCAGCCATATACGTTAGTCAAAGCTCTTAGAACTGCACACTAAAGAGGGTGAATTTTACTTTTTGTGAGTTATACTTCTATAAATCTAACTAAAAACATAAAATTTTTTTATTTTATAATCATGCATGATACTCTAAGAAGTTTCCAGTATCACATTTGTAGTTTTCTTACTAAAAATGTATTACCTCAATATAGTCATGAGAACACAAAATGACAAATTGAGGGGCATTCTACAAAATAACTGTGCAGTACTCCTCAAAATTTCCAAAGCCATAAACATCAGAGAAGTACTCCAGCACTATCATAGACTCGAGGAGACTAAGGAGATTTGACAACCAAATGAAATTTCAAGTTCTGGATGTTGGACAAGAAAATGCATTAGTAGGACAACTGGCAAAATTTGAAGAAGGTCCGTAAGTAGTTAATAATATCATATTCATGTTAATTCCCTGGTTTAGCTCATTTTACATTGCTTATGTAAGATACTATCATTAGAGAAACCTGTGTGAAGGGTAGGGGACTTCTGCATACCATTTTCAGCTTTTTGTAACTCAAATTATTTTAAATAAAAAAGTCTTAACATGTAACTGTCTTAGAATTTCAATTTCTTGGTAGAATGTATTAGATATTGGTAGTTTCTCCATTACTAACAAGTTTGTATAAAACTTTAGAAATTTTTAAATCATATTTTAGAGCCATCATAGAGCTGTGGAATCAAGATGACCTTATCAAACAAGGAAAATGCTGCCTCACATGAGCTGATAACTACTGAGCCTTTACCTTGAGATTGAGACCTGAGCTGAGATCAAGAATCAAGTTCGGGGGCGCCTGGGTGGCTCAGTGGGTTAAAGCCTCTGCCTTCAGCTCAGGTCATGATCCCAGGGTCCTGGGATCGAGCCCCACATCGGGCTCTCTGCTCCGCGGGGAGCCTGCTTCCTCCTCTCTCTCTGCCTGCCTCTCTCTGCCTACTTGTGATCTCTGTCTGTCAAATGAATAAATAAAATCTTAAAAAAAAAAAAAAAAGAATCAAGTTCGATGGTTAACTGACTGAGCCACCCGGGCACCCATGACTCTTCTATTTCCTGTGCAAATCTGTCATGCCTAGGCATGAGCATGCTTTTTATTGACAGAAAAATATTCTAATAAGAAGACAGAGCAGCTGAGAGTTTGATGGTTATTAGGGTTGAAACCTAGAAGGTGTTCAAATAAATGATCTATTTTACGAACTAGGAAATCACTGACTCTGAAATGTCAGAGGAGATGGTTGTGTGAGACTACAAGTTAGGGTCAAATCTCCCACAGTCTTGAGGCATGACATTTCTGCAGGATTCTATGTATCTGTTGCTATAACCATCCTCTAGATACTTCCAGAGATCCAATACTTTTTCTCCATATGTCACAGATCTCTCCAAAAGCATGAAGTATTACAAGTATTACAGCCAAAAATAGTAAGTCTTCTGGAGATGGTCTGACCATGATACTGAGATAAAGTCACACCAGAGGGAACTGCAACAAATCCATGAGCATTCTCTCCCTCAAGATATTTGCCACATCATGTATGAGTGGCTTAAAAGCTAATTTAAAATATTCAAGGTCATGACTTTCATGGTGGAAGAGGCAGGAACTACAGGTTTTTCTAAGAAGCCCATGTGGGCCATACCCAAGCTGGGGTTTTGCAGGAAAAACAGAAGGAAATTTCTCATGGACCTACAATTTTAAGGAGACAAAGTCTTACTAGGTGAAAGATCAGAGGCGAATAAAGATGGATGTCACCTGAGTCTAACTAAACTGCCACCTTGCACTGACAGTTCAATTATAAAGACATGGATATAGTCACAATATTATCGTATCTGCCTAACAGAGGAAGGTGTGAACTATAGCTAGGGAAAAATAACACTGATTACTATCTTTATAATTCCTTAAATAATGTATGTGGTATAGAGTTAAAATATATTTATATGTGTGTGTGTGTGTGTGTGTGTATACATATATATGTATATACACTACATATATTATTTATTTACTTGCTTTTTGGGTATAGCTGGCACACAACGTTACATTAGTTTCAGGTGTACAACTAAGTGATTTGAGAAGTCATGCTATGCTTATCACAAGTGTAACTACCACCTATCCTGTTAACATGGTTATTAAAATATCATTGACTGCATTTCTTATGCTGTGCATCTTATTCCTGTGAATTACTGATTCCATAACTGGAAATCTATGGAATAAGAATTTAAGAATAACTCTGATTAATATGTTAAAGTAAATAGGGGAAGAGGTAGAAGAGATTAATGGGAAAAAATGAGAATAAAGTGAAAGACTCTCTGAAACAGAATAAAGTTAGCAATTTGAAACCATAAACAATACCCAAAATTAAAAACAGCAACTGGACACAGCAGAAAATAGAATAAGCAACATTGGATTCCAGGTAAGAGAAGATAGAAAAACTGAAAAATATAAAAAAATAAAAATTCTAAGATGGAATATATCCTGAGATTTGAATGATATAGTCCAAGTCTGATACATGTGTAACTGGAACCACAAAAAGAAAAGCAAGACAGAGTGGTTCAGCTGCAGTATTGAATACATAATGGGCAATCATTTCTCAAAGTTGATTAATGATTCCAATGAACGGGTTCAACATCTTGGTGATCTGAAAGATCACAACACTGAGGTTCATTACAGCAAACCACTTATACCAAAGATAATGAGAAAATCCCACTTAAAACTACAGAAAAAGGATCCTTCATCTTTAAGAGAAAAATAATCTCAAGTATATATAGTTTCAAGTGTGTATCAGGCACAGACCAAAATAGACCACAAGTTGGGGAATAAAGAAAGACTCAAAAAATTTCAAACAATTGAAATCTCTGATTATAATGGAATTAATCTAAAAGTAAAGAACAGTAAAAAAAAGACACTAGAAAATCCCTAAACATTTCTACATTAAAAAACATACTTCTGAATAATTAATGGATCAAAAGAATAATCTCAGAAGATATTAAAAATAGTGTAATTTCATGATAATAAAACACAGCAAAGAGAATATTGCAAAATGTATCTAAAGGAGCACTCAAAATAAATGGGTATATTATAAAGAAGAAATATTGAAATTAGTGATATAAGCTTCCATTTCAAGAAGCACAGTAAAAGAACAACAAATTCAACTCAAAGAAATTAAAAACAAGGCAAAAATATAGAGAGCAGCAGCACAAATCAATAAAAATATAAACAAGCATACATTAAAGAAAATCAATAAGGATTAGGCATATATTCAATATGAAAATTGGCAAAAGACTTGAGCTGGAACTTCATTAAAGTGGATGTCTAAATGGCCTATAAATATGAATAGTTCTTCAACTTCTCTAGCTGAGAGTGAAATCATTGAATTTAAAACCGCACTGTGATTACAACTACACACTGAACAGAATGACAAATTAAAAATACACACAATAGTACATAAATTTGAGCATGTGGACAATGGGAATTCTCACACATTGTTTTGTGGGAGTGTGTATTAGTTCAACAGCTTTGGGCAAATTTTTTTTGAGATTTATTTATTTATTTATTTGACAGAGAAAGATCACAAGTAGGCAGAGAGGCAGGCAGAGAGAGAGAGAGGAGGAAGCAGGCTCCCCGCTGAGCAGAAAGCCCGACGTGGGGCTCGATCCCAGCACCCTGGGATCATGACCTGAGCTGAAAGCAGAGGCTTTAACCCACTGAGTCACCCAGGCACCCCAGCTTTGGGAAATTAGCAGTACCTACTAAGGCTAAACATGTGTATGTCCTATGATCTAGAAAATTTCACTAAACTAAAATTAAATTCCACTAAACTAAACTAAAATTCCACTAAACTAAAACTAAAAATATAAAGGAAGTTAAAAGAAATATTGTAAAATCCAAGACTGACCAAGGAAAGAGACTCAAGGTGCTCAAGAATGTTACTATTGTTTTAATTACCAATCTTGGTGGTGGTTCTAGTAGCATTCTAATTTTTCTTCAAAATGTTCAAGTTGTACTTAATCTGCCATGAGTATGGTATATTTCACAATTAAAAGAGACATTAAGAAACTGAATAATCTCTTACGAAAATCGTTATACTTAATAATTTTCAAACTAAAAATGGTATCTTAGTGATACATGAAAGAAAAATGCAAAGGCTCTCTTGCTACCAAATTTACTCTTTAGAGGACAGAATTGAAGGGTATATTGATTTTCTCTATTAAATAGAATTTACCAGAGCTGTCACACCTGGAAATTTAGATGGAAACTAGCAAGTGCCAAAGTTGCAAACTATTATAAATTACTATTTTCTATTTTAGCATTTTACTATTACTATTTCTATTCTACAAGAAAAAAACTATTTTAGAGTTTGAGGCATGGGATGATAAGAGATAAAATTGAACAAGTAAAAGTGGGGCTAATGACAGAGAACCAAGAACCTTCTCTCAGCTCTGGAACTAATACTTTATCTGGCACGTGCTGGGAAATCACTGAGTTCTTTTGAGCAGAGAGAAGCCATGGCTGGATGTGCATTTTAGGGAAATTAATCTGGTGGCAATGTGGAAGCCTAAATATGAAATGCTAAGTAGCAACAGATTTTCTCATTCTAAAAGAGGCTACAAAAACTAGAGTGACAATTTCTTTTATATTTTTTTGAATCTCTGTGTAGTTTAACTTTTAAAGACTCACTAGTGCCAACAGAATAACATTCAAAAGAAGCTCATTGCCAACATAAAGTCCTTTCTCTTTACTGGGTTTATTTGCTGGAGCAGAGTTTCTCAAATCAGAATCTAAGCACCTCAAGACTCTTGTTCTTTCTTGTCCAAGAAAAGTCCATTTTCTTGTCTAATGAAATTCTACTCATCTGCCTTGCCCTCCATTAGGTATTTTTTTTTTAAACATTTTATTCATTTATTTGACAGAGAGAGATCACAAATAGGCAGAGAGGCAGGCAGAGAGAGAGGAGGAAGCAGGCTCTCCACGGAGCAGAGAGCCCGACACGGGGCTCGATCCCAGGACTCTGGGATCATGACCTGAGCCGAAGGCAGAGGCTTTAACCCATTGAGCCACCCAGGCGCCCCATTAGGTATTTCTTTATGCTTGTGAGTTTCTCTCTTCTTCCCCTTCAGTCCTTCAGAACTATGTTTAAGCCTCTATTATGTACTTACTTTATCCTATCCTACATTGTGCTGTTGCTTACGAGCTGGGCTGGTCTCTCTCACAAGATTTCAGCATTACTGTTTGCAACCCTGCCATCATTCTCTGAGTTATTGAGCAATTATGATTGCTCAATAATTCTGGACTGAATAAGCTTCTATATATTAACTTTTGAAGTGAGGATTTTCTGCTCTCAAAGGAATGTTTTTTAAAAAATAATTAAAGTGGATCATATTTATAACACATACGCCAAGTACATGTCATTCTTTCAGACCACGCATGCTAAAGGAGAGCAATATTGCCCCCCATCAGTGAGGCAAATTTTGATCTGGAGGGTAGGAGACAAAACAACAACAAAAACAACAATAAAAAACTTAGGTATTACATAATTTGTAAGACTCTAAAGGACCAGAACACGTTGTGGTATTAAAATTTCACAGGGTGGGGATAATAAAGACAAAATATCTTAAGAGTATATACGGAGTGCAATTTTTTAAAAGTTGAGAAACATTTCCCTAGGGACATCGTAGAGAACAGACAGGTAGGTAATATATCTACTCCAGTGGAGTTTATGATGTAGACAGAAAAGACAGGCCAACATGTGAATATGCAAGCAGCATATGAGAGAGTGAAAAACACCCTAATTGAATCACGGTGAATAAACAGGGTTTTGTGATAGATTAGCAGAGAGATTGCTTTAAATTGGAA
The DNA here is from genome assembly GCF_010015895.1 of Lontra canadensis. Lineage (NCBI taxonomy): Eukaryota > Metazoa > Chordata > Mammalia > Carnivora > Mustelidae > Lontra > Lontra canadensis. The sequence continues at coordinate 9,747,113 of NW_022631061.1, forward strand.
GGTTATGATTGACCTCTTTACTGATAGAGACTTGAAAATGAGTTGCATCTAACTTTAGAAAAAGCCAAATATTCTGAAGTGTAGGGGAAGGGAATTCAAGCCGAGAAAATAGCACAACAGTGGCTTGTTATATTTGAGAAGCAGAAAACCTGTGCTTCTGAGGCAGTACCTGGCATGGAAGTCAAAAGACGGTTCTTTTTAACCTGGAGAGAGAACAGCATCTGTTTACACTAATGAGACTAATGCAATACTACAGGTTTAAAAAAAGGAGGAAGGAGAATTGCTAGGCTCTTCTCCCTGGATGCAATAGGGGGCCAGGGCTCAGTGCAAATGCGAAGATTGATTTTAAGCAGGCCCATGAATATTTTCACCTACAGTACAGTAAGCAGGGAGGTATGTGCAAACGCTAATAGGTGGGTGTTCTCTTCTGAGAGCTTCTATGTTCTGAGTAAAGGAGAAAGTGAGGGCAGCAGCTGAGAGGGAGGATGGGGGAGGAGGTGTTGTAAATGACAAGGGAGGAGTGGTTGTAAAATAGTTCTTTAGGAGAAGGAGTCCTTGAACTATAAAATATGGAATAATTATCTGAGACTTAAAGAAACCATTAGAGGTCTATAATGATGAATTTAAACTGAGGATGGTCATGGTGGTTGTGTAGTTTTCTCCAGTCACACTCAGTTGCAAAGATGCCAGTGCCCAACAGGCAAACATTTGCTTTTAACTAGGGTTGTGGTTTTGACAAGCAAGTCTAATGAAGGGAGAAAGACCAAGGGTATAGAGCATAAATACAGTGGACTGACTCTAATGATCAACTGTGGGATTTAAGTCAGACAGGAAGACAAAAATGGTATCAAAGAAATGAGACAGAGTGAAAAAGTAACAAAATCAATGAATGGTCCCTTTGGACATAAAGGGCTGTAGAACCTGAGAGAAGAGGGAGAAATATGCAGGTGAAGAAAAAGGGAGGGTTGGGGAGAAGCTAGTCAGAGAATGAGACATGTGAAATTGAAATTAGGAGGCAGTTGCCATTACTGGTAATGGCAAGATCTAGGCAAGAATGTGGATATGGGAGGGAATGGTTGAAGCAGGGTGAAGGAGGGCACTGTAGTTGGAAGGAAGGACTTCAAGGAATTGACGTCCAGCATTTTTGTCTTGAATACATCCTCTACATATTCATTGAGGCCATTGAGAATTAAGATAAATCATGTTGAAAAGATGGTGAACCATTAAAGAAAGAATGAAAGCAGGTCACTGGAAAGAGCATATTTTGACTATTGTTGGGATGTTATGGATTCAGACAGAGTGGAGAGTGGGAAGATGGGAACAAAGTCAACTGACAGTACTGATTTAATGACACAGACTATTCAACTGCCTGATCAGAGTGTGTATCAATATGCAAGGAAAGCAAAGTTCCATGACAGCAAAACAAAAAGAGCTTGGTTAAAATTATCAAACGTTAAAACTGTCTTTTTAGGGGTGCCTGGGTGGCTCAGTCGGCTAAGTGTCTGCCTTCAGCTCAAGTCATGATCTCAGGGTCCCAGGATTGCGCCCCAAGTTGGGGGGGGGTCCTTGCTCAGTGAGGAGTCTGCTTCTCCCTCTCCTTCTGCCCTCCCCCTGCTTGTGCTCTCTCTCACTCTCTCTTTCAGATAAATAAATAAAATCTTTAAAAAAACTTTAGAAAAAAAATACTTCTAAATATAAGCAATTAGCTTCAGCCATTCTGATTGTTCTTCTTATTTGACATGCATTATTCAATGAGATAATTAAAATATACTTTACAAAATCATACTATGAAATATTTATTTCAGTAGGAGTCAGATCTCATCTTATTTCTTATAAAATGTTTAATGTTTTCTATAAATTTAAAATAAAGATAAAGTTACATTGTAGCTTCTGGATCAGTTGGTTTTAGCAGAAATCTATCTGTATGCATAAATATGTATATTTATATATGTGTATGTATATGAAGATAGAGACATGTATATTTCACTAAACAAATAGGAAAATTTTATCATAATGTTTAATAAAAATATTATAGTTATTCCTAATTTTAACACAAAATAGTTTTTTACATTATTCCTAAATGCAGAAAAACATTATTTGATAAACATACAATGCTCATTTACACTTACTGAAGTAATATGCCTTCTATCATGCAATTTGCTTTATCAATAACTAATAATTTTAGATACATATTATATAATGTTATTAAAAATTAAATAATGAGAAAGGACATACAAATTTTTATATTACTTACAAAATGAGTGATGGATCATATTAGATGTAAAAAATTTTAATCCTGACTGCTTTTAGTAGCCTAACACAAGACTTGTCATAACTTAGTTTTCAGTATTTTTAAAATATTTATTGAACTTGTTTGAATATGTTATTTTGTGATGGTGTAACATTATAATATTATATTATTTATCCATGACTATAAAAACAAATGGAAGAGAAAGCCTCACTCGTCTAATTAAAAAGCATATAGACAATAAAACTTTCACTTAATTTATATTTATTGAAGTTTTTAATATATTTTTATCATTTCCACTAATCGTTTATTACTTGTACCAATTCAGAAGAAAAATTTTAACTTCGAACCATATGCTTGCAGAGAAGTTTAGGTAAGTCATTTTGATATATATGCATGTTTGTGTTTAGGTAGGTATATGACAAATGGTCAATAAAAGACTTTCCAACACAAACTTATATTGCATTGGGAGGAGTCAAGATGGCGGAGAAGTAGCAGGCTGAGACTACTTCAGGTAGCGGGAGATCAGCTAGATAGCTTATCTAAAGATTGCAAACACCTACAAATCCAACGGGAGATCAAAGAGAAGAAGAACAGCAATTCTAGAAACAGGAAATCAACCACTCTCTGAAAGGTAGGACTGGCGGAGAAGTGAATCCAAAGGGACGGGAAGATAGACCCCGGGGGGAGGGGCTGGCTCCCGGCAAGCGGCGGAGCAACGGAGCACAAAATCAGGACTTTTAAAAGTCTGTTCCGCTGAGGGACATCGCTCCAGAGGCTTAACTGGGGTGAAGCCCACGCGGGGCCAGTGTGGCCTCAGGTCCCGCAGGGTCACAGAAGGATCGGGGTGTCTGAGTGTCGCAGAGCTTGCAGGTATTAGAACGGGGAAGCTGGCTACAGAGACGGAGCCGAGGAGTGAGCTCACAGCTCAGGCTTACCTTGAACTGGTCGCAGGCTTGGTGAGCTCGGAGCGCGGCTGGAGGCCAGGCAGACAGGAGTAATTGGACGCTGTTCCCTGAGGATGCACTGAGGAGTGGGACCCCGAGCTCTCGGCTCCTCCGGGCTGGAGACTGGGAGGCCGCCATCTTCCTTCCCGTCCTCCGGAACTCTACGGAAAGCGCTCAGGGAACAAAAGCTCCTGAAAGCAAACCTGAGCGGATTACTCAGCCCGGCCCCAGGTAAGGGCGGTGCAACTCCGCCGGGGGCAAAGACAATTGAGAATCACTACAAGAGGCCCCTCCCCCAGAAGATCAACAAGAAACCCAGCCAGGACCAAGTTCACTTACAGGGAGTGCGGTTTCAATACCAAGGAGAGCCGCGGAATTCCAGAGGAGGAGAAAGCAAAGCACGGAACTCATGGCTTTCTCCCCATGATTCTTTAGCCTTGCAGTTAATTTAATTGTTTTTTCTTTTTCAATTTTTTTTTCTCTTCTTCTGCTAAATTTTTTTAAACTTTTACCCTTTTCTTTTTTAACGTTTTTTAACTAGTTTATCTAATATATATATATTTTTTCCTTTTTATATTTTTTTCATTATTGGTTTTCTTTTTTTATTTGTTTCTTTTTTCTTTTTTTTTTTCTT
>NW_022631061.1:9751041-9755196 GCF_010015895.1 Lontra canadensis
CCCCCCCCCCCCCCTTCACGATTTGGGATCTCTTCTGATTTGGCTAAAGCATATTTTCCTGGGGTTGTTGCCACCCTTTTAGTATTTTACTTACTCCTTCATATACTCTTATCTGGACAAAATGACAAGGCGGAAAAATTCACCACAAAAAAAAAAGAACAAGAGGCAGTACCAAAGGCTAAGGACCTAATCAATACAGACATTGGTAATATGTCAGATCTAGAGTTCAGAATGACGATTCTCAAGGTTCTAGCTGGGCTCGAAAAAGGCATGGAAGATATTAGAGAAACCCTCTCGGGAGATATAAAAGCCCTTTCTGGAGAAATAAAAGAACTAAAATCTAATCAAGTTGAAATAAAAAAAGCTATTAATGAGGTGCAATCAAAAATGGAGGCTCTCACTGCTAGGATAAATGAGGCAGAAGAAAGAATTAGCGATATAGAAGACCAAATGACAGAGAATAAAGAAGCTGAGCAAAAGAGGGACAAACAGCTACTGGACCACGAGGGCAGAATTCGAGAGATAAGTGACACCATAAGACGAAACAACATTAGAATAATTGGGATTCCAGAAGAAGAAGAAAGAGAGAGGGGAGCAGAAGGTATATTGAAGAGAATTATTGAAGAGAATTTCCCCAATATGGCAAAGGGAACAAGCATCAAAATCCAGGAGGTTCAGAGAACCCCGCTCAAAATCAATAAGAATAGGTCCACACCCCGTCACCTAATAGTAAAATTTACAAGTCTTAGTGACAAAGAGAAAATCCTGAAAGCAGCCCGGGAGAAGAAGTCTGTAACATACAAGGGTAAAAATATTAGATTGGCAGCAGACTTATTGACAGAGACCTGGCAGGCCAGAAAGAGCTGGCATGATATATTCAGAGTACTAAACGAGAAAAACATGCAGCCAAGAATACTATATCCAGCTAGGCTATCATTGAAAATAGAAGGAGAGATTAAAAGCTTCCAGGACAAACAAAAACTGAAAGAATTTGCAAACACCAAGCCAGCTCTACAGGAAATATTGAAAGGGGTCCTCTAAGCAAAGAGAGAGCCTAAAAATAGTAGATCAGAAAGGAACAGAAACAATATACAATAACAGTCACCTTACAGGCAATACAATGGCACTAAATTCATATCTCTCAATAGTTACCCTGAATGTTAATGGGCTAAATGCCCCAATCAAAAGACACAGGGTATCAGAATGGATAAAAAAACAAAACCCATCTATATGTTGCCTACAAGAAACTCATTTTAAACCCGAAGACACTTTCAGATTTAAAGTGAGGGGGTGGAAACGAGTTTACCATGCTAATGGACATCAGAAGAAAGCAGGAGTGGCAATCCTTATATCAGATCACTTAGATTTTAAACCAAAGACTATAATAAGAGATGAAGATGGACACTATATCATACTCAAAGGATCTGTCCAACAAGAAGATCTAATAATTTTAAATATCTATGCCCCTAACGTGGGAGCAGCCAACTATATAAACCAATTAATAACAAAATCAAAGAAACACATCGACAATCATACAATAATAGTAGGGGACTTTAACACTCCCCTCACTGAAATGGACAGATCATCCAAGCAAAAGATCAACAAGGAAATAAAGGCCTTAAATGACACACTGGACCAGATGGATATCACAGATATATTCAGAACATTTCATCCCAAAGCAACAGAATACACATTCTTCTCTAGTGCACATGGAACATTCTCCAGAATAGATCACATCCTTGGTTCTAAATCAGGTCTTAACTGTTATCAAAAAATTGGGATCATTCCCTGCATATTTTCAGACCACAATGCTCTGAAGCTAGAACTCAATCGAAAGAGGAAATTTGGAAAGAACCCAAGTACATGGCGACTAAACAGCATCCTTCTAAAGAATGAATGGGTCAACCAGGAAATTAAAGAAAAATTGAAAAAATTCATGGAAACAAATGATAATGAAAATACAACAGTTCAAAATCTGTGGGACACAACAAAGGCAGTCCTGAGAGGAAAATATATAGCGGTACAAGCCTTTCTCAAGAAACAAGAAAGGTCTCAGGTACACAACCTAACCCTACACCTAAAGGAGCTGGAGAAAGAACAAGAAAGAAACCCTAAACCCAGCAGGAGAAGAGAAATCATAAAGATCAGAGCAGAAATCAATGACATAGAAACCAAAAAAACAATAGAACAAATCAACGAAACTAGGAGCTGGTTCTTTGAAAGAATTAATAAGATTGATAAGCCCCTGGCCAGACTTATCAAAAAGAAAAGAGAAAGGACCCAAATAAATAAAATCATGAATTAAAGAGGAGAGATCACAACTAACACCAAAGAAATAAAGACAATTATAAGAACATATTATGAGCAACTCTATGCCAACAAATTTGACAATCTTGAAGAAATGGATGCATTCCTAGAGACAAATAAACTCCCACAACCGAACCAGGAAGAAATAGAAAGCCTGAATAGACCCATAACCAGTAAGGAGATTGAAACAGTCATCAAAAATCTCCAAACAAACAAAAGCCCAGGGCCAGACGGCTTCCCGGGGGAATTCTACCAAACATTTAAAGAAGAACTAATTCCTATTCTCCTGAGACTGTTCCAAAAAATAGAAATGGAAGGAAAACTTCCAAACTCATTTTATGAGGCCAGCATCACCTTGATCCCCAAACCAGACAAGGATCCCAACAAAAAAGAGAACTACAGACCAATATCCTTGATGAACACAGATGCAAAAATTCTCACCAAAATACTAGCCAATAGGATTCAACAGTACATTAAAAGGATTATTCACCAGGACCAAGTGGGATTTATTCCAGGGCTGCAAGGTTGGTTCAACATCCGCAAATCAATCAATGTGATATAACACATTAATAAAAGAAAAAACAGGAACCATATGATACTCTCCATAGTTGCTGAAAAAGCATTTGACAAAGTACAGCATCCCTTCCTGATCAAAACTCTTCAAAGTGTAGGGATAGAGGGCACATACCTCAATATTATCAAAGCCATCTATGAAAAACCCATCACAAATATCATTCTCAATGGAGAAAAACTGAAAGCTTTTCTGCTAATGTCAGGAACACGGCAGGGATGTCCGTTATCACCACTGCTATTCAACATAGTACTAGAAGTCCTAGCCTCAGCAATCAGACAACAAAAAGAAATTAAAGGCATCCAAATCGGCAAAGAAGAAGTCAAACTATCACTCTTCGCAGATGATATGATACTATATGTGGAAAACCCAAAAGACTCCACTCCAAAACTGCTAGAACTTGTACAGGAATTCAGTAACGTGTCAGGATATAAAATCAATGCACAGAAATCAGTCGCATTTCTCTACACCAACAACAAGACAGAAGAAAGAGAAATTAAGGAGTCCATCCCATTTACAATTGCACCCAAAACTATAAGATACCTAGGAATAAACCTAACCAAAGAGACTAAGAATCTATACACAGAAACCTATAAAGTGCTCATGAAAGAAATTGAGGAAGACACAAAGAAATGGGAAAATGTTCCATGCTCCTGGATTGGAAGAATAAATATTGTGAAAATGTCTATGCTACCTAAAGCAATCTACACATTTAATGCAATTCCTATCAAAGTACCATCCATTTTTTTCAAAGAAATGGAACAAATAATCCTAAAATTTATATGGAACCAGAAAAGACCTCGAATAGCCAAAGGAATATTGAAAAAGAAAGCCAGAGTTGGTGGCATCACAATTCCGGACTTCAAGCTCTATTACAAAGCTGTCATCATCAAGACAGCATGGTACTGGCACAAAAACAGACACATAGATCAATGGAACAGAATAGAGAGCCCAGAAATAGACCCTCAGCTCTATGGTCAACTAATCTTCAACAAAGCAGGAAAGAATGTCCAATGGAAAAAAGACAGCCTCTTCAATAAATGGTGTTGGGAAAATTGGACAGCCACATGCAGAAAAATGAAATTGGATCATTTCCTTATACCACACACGAAAATAGACTCAAAATGGATGAAGGACCTCAATGTGAGAAAGGAATCCATCAACATCCTTGAGGAGAACACAGGCAGCAACCTCTTTGACCTCAGCCGCAGCAACATCTTCCTAGGAACATCGCCAAAGGCAAGGGAAGCAAGGGCAAAAATGAACTATTGGGATTT
>NW_022631061.1:9760196-9800679 GCF_010015895.1 Lontra canadensis
CCCCCCCCCCCCCCTTCACGATTTGGGATCTCTTCTGATTTGGCTAAAGCATATTTTCCTGGGGTTGTTGCCACCCTTTTAGTATTTTACTTACTCCTTCATATACTCTTATCTGGACAAAATGACAAGGCAGAAAAATTCACCACAAAAAAAAAAGAACAAGAGGCAGTACCAAAGGCTAAGGACCTAATCAATACAGACATTGGTAATATGTCAGATCTAGAGTTCAGAATGACGATTCTCAAGGTTCTAGCTGGGCTCGAAAAAGGCATGGAAGATATTAGAGAAACCCTCTCGGGAGATATAAAAGCCCTTTCTGGAGAAATAAAAGAACTAAAATCTAATCAAGTTGAAATCAAAAAAGCTATTAATGAGGTGCAATCAAAAATGGAGGCTCTCACTGCTAGGATAAATGAGGCAGAAGAAAGAATTAGCGATATAGAAGACCAAATGACAGAGAATAAAGAAGCTGAGCAAAAGAGGGACAAACAGCTACTGGACCACGAGGGCAGAATTCGAGAGATAAGTGACACCATAAGACGAAACAACATTAGAATAATTGGGATTCCAGAAGAAGAAGAAAGAGAGAGGGGAGCAGAAGGTATATTGAAGAGAATTATTGAAGAGAATTTCCCCAATATGGCAAAGGGAACAAGCATCAAAATCCAGGAGGTTCAGAGAACCCCCCTCAAAATCAATAAGAATAGGTCCACACCCCGTCACCTAATAGTAAAATTTACAAGTCTTAGTGACAAAGAGAAAATCCTGAAAGCAGCCCGGGAGAAGAAGTCTGTAACATACAAGGGTAAAAATATTAGATTGGCAGCAGACTTATTGACAGAGACCTGGCAGGCCAGAAAGAGCTGGCATGATATATTCAGAGTACTAAACGAGAAAAACATGCAGCCAAGAATACTATATCCAGCTAGGCTATCATTGAAAATAGAAGGAGAGATTAAAAGCTTCCAGGACAAACAAAAACTGAAAGAATTTGCAAACACCAAGCCAGCTCTACAGGAAATATTGAAAGGGGTCCTCTAAGCAAAGAGAGAGCCTAAAAATAGTAGATCAGAAAGGAACAGAAACAATATACAATAACAGTCACCTTACAGGCAATACAATGGCACTAAATTCATATCTCTCAATAGTTACCCTGAATGTTAATGGGCTAAATGCCCCAATCAAAAGACACAGGGTATCAGAATGGATAAAAAAACAAAACCCATCTATATGTTGCCTACAAGAAACTCATTTTAAACCCGAAGACACTTTCAGATTTAAAGTGAGGGGGTGGAAACGAGTTTACCATGCTAATGGACATCAGAAGAAAGCAGGAGTGGCAATCCTTATATCAGATCACTTAGATTTTAAACCAAAGACTATAATAAGAGATGAAGATGGACACTATATCATACTCAAAGGATCTGTCCAACAAGAAGATCTAATAATTTTAAATATCTATGCCCCTAACGTGGGAGCAGCCAACTATATAAACCAATTAATAACAAAATCAAAGAAACACATCGACAATCATACAATAATAGTAGGGGACTTTAACACTCCCCTCACTGAAATGGACAGATCATCCAAGCAAAAGATCAACAAGGAAATAAAGGCCTTAAATGACACACTGGACCAGATGGACATCACAGATATATTCAGAACATTTCATCCCAAAGCAACAGAATACACATTCTTCTCTAGTGCACATGGAACATTCTCCAGAATAGATCACATCCTTGGTTCTAAATCAGGTCTTAACTGTTATCAAAAAATTGGGATCATTCCCTGCATATTTTCAGACCACAATGCTCTGAAGCTAGAACTCAATCGAAAGAGGAAATTTGGAAAGAACCCAAGTACATGGCGACTAAACAGCATCCTTCTAAAGAATGAATGGGTCAACCAGGAAATTAAAGAAAAATTGAAAAAATTCATGGAAACAAATGATAATGAAAATACAACAGTTCAAAATCTGTGGGACACAACAAAGGCAGTCCTGAGAGGAAAATATATAGCGGTACAAGCCTTTCTCAAGAAACAAGAAAGGTCTCAGGTACACAACCTCACCCTACACCTAAAGGAGCTGGAGAAAGAACAAGAAAGAAACCCTAAACCCAGCAGGAGAAGAGAAATCATAAAGATCAGAGCAGAAATCAATGAAATAGAAACCAAAAAAACAATAGAACAAATCAACGAAACTAGGAGCTGGTTCTTTGAAAGAATTAATAAGATTGATAAGCCCCTGGCCAGACTTATCAAAAAGAAAAGAGAAAGGACCCAAATAAATAAAATCATGAATTAAAGAGGAGAGATCACAACTAACACCAAAGAAATAAAGACAATTATAAGAACATATTATGAGCAACTCTATGCCAACAAATTTGACAATCTTGAAGAAATGGATGCATTCCTAGAGACAAATAAACTCCCACAACCGAACCAGGAAGAAATAGAAAGCCTGAATAGACCCATAACCAGTAAGGAGATTGAAACAGTCATCAAAAATCTCCAAACAAACAAAAGCCCAGGGCCAGACGGCTTCCCGGGGGAATTCTACCAAACATTTAAAGAAGAACTAATTCCTATTCTCCTGAAACTGTTCCAAAAAATAGAAATGGAAGGAAAACTTCCAAACTCATTTTATGAGGCCAGCATCACCTTGATCCCCAAACCAGACAAGGATCCCAACAAAAAAGAGAACTACAGACCAATATCCTTGATGAACACAGATGCAAAAATTCTCACCAAAATACTAGCCAATAGGATTCAACAGTACATTAAAAGGATTATTCACCAGGACCAAGTGGGATTTATTCCAGGGCTGCAAGGTTGGTTCAACATCCGCAAATCAATCAATGTGATATAACACATTAATAAAAGAAAAAACAGGAACCATATGATACTCTCCATAGTTGCTGAAAAAGCATTTGACAAAGTACAGCATCCCTTCCTGATCAAAACTCTTCAAAGTGTAGGGATAGAGGGCACATACCTCAATATTATCAAAGCCATCTATGAAAAACCCATCACAAATATCATTCTCAATGGAGAAAAACTGAAAGCTTTTCTGCTAATGTCAGGAACACGGCAGGGATGTCCGTTATCACCACTGCTATTCAACATAGTACTAGAAGTCCTAGCCTCAGCAATCAGACAACAAAAAGAAATTAAAGGCATCCAAATCGGCAAAGAAGAAGTCAAACTATCACTCTTCGCAGATGATATGATACTATATGTGGAAAACCCAAAAGACTCCACTCCAAAACTGCTAGAACTTGTACAGGAATTCAGTAACGTGTCAGGATATAAAATCAATGCACAGAAATCAGTCGCATTTCTCTACACCAACAACAAGACAGAAGAAAGAGAAATTAAGGAGTCCATCCCATTTACAATTGCACCCAAAACTATAAGATACCTAGGAATAAACCTAACCAAAGAGACTAAGAATCTATACACAGAAACCTATAAAGTGCTCATGAAAGAAATTGAGGAAGACACAAAGAAATGGGAAAATGTTCCATGCTCCTGGATTGGAAGAATAAATATTGTGAAAATGTCTATGCTACCTAAAGCAATCTACACATTTAATGCAATTCCTATCAAAGTACCATCCATTTTTTTCAAAGAAATGGAACAAATAATCCTAAAATTTATATGGAACCAGAAAAGACCTCGAATAGCCAAAGGAATATTGAAAAAGAAAGCCAGAGTTGGTGGCATCACAATTCCGGACTTCAAGCTCTATTACAAAGCTGTCATCATCAAGACAGCATGGTACTGGCACAAAAACAGACACATAGATCAATGGAACAGAATAGAGAGCCCAGAAATAGACCCTCAGCTCTATGGTCAACTAATCTTCAACAAAGCAGGAAAGAATGTCCAATGGAAAAAAGACAGCCTCTTCAATAAATGGTGTTGGGAAAATTGGACAGCCACATGCAGAAAAATGAAATTGGATCATTTCCTTATACCACACACGAAAATAGACTCAAAATGGATGAAGGACCTCAATGTGAGAAAGGAATCCATCAACATCCTTGAGGAGAACACAGGCAGCAACCTCTTTGACCTCAGCCGCAGCAACATCTTCCTAGGAACATCGCCAAAGGCAAGGGAAGCAAGGGCAAAAATGAACTATTGGGATTTTATCAAGATCAAAAGCTTTTGCACAGCAAAGGAAACAGTTCACAAAACCAAAAGACAACTGACAGAATGGGAGAAGATATTTGCAAACGACATATCAGATAAAGGGCTAGTGTCCAAAATCTATAAAGAACTTAGTAAACTCAACACCCAAAGAACAAATAATCCAATCAAGAAATGGGCAGAAGACATGAACAGACATTTCTGCAAAGAAGACATCCAGATGGCCAACAGACACATGAAAAAGTGCTCCATATCACTCGGCATCAGGGAAATACAAATCAAAACCACAATGAGATACCACCTCACACCAGTCAGAATGGCTAAAATTAACAAGTCCGGAAATGACAGATGCTGGCGAGGATGCGGAGAAAGGGGAACCCTCCTACACTGTTGGTGGGAATGCAAGCTGGTGCAACCACTCTGGAAAACAGCATGGAGGTTCCTCAAAATGTTGAAAATAGAACTACCCACTGCTGGGTATTTACCCTAAAGATACAAACGTAGTGATCCGAAGGGGCACGTGCACCCGAATGTTTATAGCAGCAATGTCTACAATAGCCAAACTATGGAAAGAACCTAGATGTCCATCAACAGACGAATGGATAAAGAAGATGTGGTATATATATACAATGGAATACTATGCAGCCATCAAAAGAAATGAAATCTTGCCATTTGCGACAACGTGGATGGAACTAGAGGGTATCATGCTTAGCGAAATAAGTCAATCGGAGAAAGACAACTATCATATGATCTCCCTGATATGAGGGAGAGGAGATGCAACATGGGGGGTTAATGTGGTAGGAGAAGAGTAAGTGAAACAAGTTGGGATTGGGAGGGAGACAAACCATAAGTGACTCTTAATCTCACAAAACAAACTGTGGGTTGCTGGGCAGAGGGGGGTTGGGGGGGTTATGGACATTGGGTAGGGTATGTGCTATGGTGAGTGCTGTGAAGTGTGTAAACGTGGAGATTCACAGACCTGTACCCCTGGGGGGAAAAATATATATATATATATATGTTTATAAAAAATAAAATTATAAAAAAAGAAAACTAAAAAAATAAAAACTTATATTGCATTGATAACATGCTTTAATATAAGTGAATGGAAGTAAGAGTGCCAAAAGAGGAAAAAAAAGTTTAAAATTTCCAGTCGCTAAAGAACTTGTTCATATAGTTTTAAAAATGGATAATGGTTTACTTCAAATCACTGTGCTATTTAGATTTCATGGTATACACTGAAAACAGTTATATATATGGATTTTTTTAAATAATATTTCCAATTGGATGGAAATTACATTTTTTTGCAGCTATTTAAACCTAAAAGTTTAATAAAATCTTTTTGATATCAACTTGAAAAATCTTTAGGTAACACAGAGTTGATCAAAGTTTTTTTAGTAGGTACATGAATATTTGAAGGCTACTACTGTTAGGAAACCTGCATCTGGTCTGAAAATTTTGTTAATTTTATGTTCCCTTCTATTGACTAACTTTGATATGTTGACAAGGCTGGCTTCCTGGTCAGTTGACAAGTCTGACTTCCAACAAGTCTACTTGTTCCTGTCTTCAGTTCCAATTATCGGATTTGAGTTATTTCTTTGCTATCTCCTCCACCTTGGACCCAAGTAATTCCTTTGGTCTGCTAAAGGGCTTCTGATTTTGTTCTTATAGTTTCAGATAGAAGAGATTCCCTAGAAAATCTCCACAGGAATAACAAGATACTTTGACCTTGGTCTCTTCCTGCTTCATCTTTTAGTTTTTTGTGTCTTTTTCTCAAAAGACAGGACAAAGAAGAAAACTGATTTACTAAATATTCACTTACTGTGGCTTACCTTTAAGCTTCTCTGTGTTTTAAAATCCTATCCTGCTTAATCACTGCCTAGTTAATCACTCTAAGACATAACATATTTTCCAAGTTTTATTCCTACCTAGATTCAGGAAAAACATTTATACAGCTATTGTGAATATAACTACATAGTTACAAATTATATACATGAAAATCTAAAACTTGAATTTGGAAATCCTCTTGACTCACAAACTATAATCTGCCTAGAACATACAACAACATGTTTTATCTCAATCTGATAAACCCAGTCTGAGTTGCTCCTAATTTAGTATTTGTTCACTTGAGTAAAACTGGCAGATATTTTGAAGTGTTCCTATAGCATAGGTGGCTATTCATTCTCCAATAGCCATCTTCCCCTTTATCCATGGTAATAAAAATTTTATCTGGACTTTTTAATATCCTGGTAAAAATTTACAATTCCTAGCAATGACATCAGCAAGAAAGGCAGAGCAAGAAACCTAAAAAACGCTCATCACTATAAAATCAATGAAAACATTGGTAAAACCTATTCAAATAAACTTTTTCAGAACTCTGGGAATTAACTTGAGACATGCAACAATCCAGAAAACACTCGCCCAGGGGATGGGGACGGAGCTGAACCTGGATAAGAATAGTGAGTATTATGGCATTTTAATTTGCCCAATTCCCATCCCCTACCACACAGCTCTGTGGTATCCTTGAAAACCAACAGCCTTATAATTACATTTAAACCAGTAGCCCAGAAGCCACTAGAGGATGACTCAAATAGGAGCTCCTCCAAAGCCCCATTCCTAAATACCTGTCTGCTTTATCTGTCTGGTAGTTCCCTAGAAAATACCACTCACAGTCTTGTTTTTTGTTTTGTTTTGTTTTTTTTACCTGATTCAGAGTTTGCTCAATGTGGCAACTGCTTCCTTGAGGAATTTATTGCAAAAAATCGGTGATGATTGTTTAACATTGCAGCTTCTGGGACATTGCTTTCAATAATGAAAGCAAACAACAAGCTTACCAACAAATCTAAAAGGTAAATGAGATGTGTCTGTAGGATAGTTTGAGAAGCTCTGACATATTTCTGGGAATCTAGAAGGCCACACACATGTGAAGAGTTGTGTGCATGCCCTTGGCTCTGGGGAAGACCTGAGAATGCCCTAAAAGCTCACCCTTCATTCACCTCAAATCTCTACATAAGCAGAAATTAAAGAACAAGGCAGATTTTAAACACACACAAGCCCCTCAGCAGAGACTGGGAGACTTATGGTTCTAGCCATTTAAGGAACTCTCTATCCAGTCATTAGCTGACCAATAACCTAAACAAACAGAGATTTCAGCGGTCACAAAATGACAAAAAAAATAAATAAATAAACTTTACAGAATTAATCTACAATAGTCACTAAAGAAACAACAGCAAAAAAGACAATCATAACCACAACAAAAAACAGCAACAACAAACCATGGGAAAAATAGAAACCTGGCTTCCAGTGCTGCCAAATTTATTATTAAAAATGTCCAGGTTTCAACAAAACTCATGAAATATTCAATGGAACAAGGTGATATCGTCCATGTACCAGGAAAAAAAAAAAGTCAATAAAAAGGGTCCCTGAAAGCTTTAAACAAAGACTTGATATCATTTATTTTAAATATATTCAATTCATAAAAAAAGAAGACATGCCTAAAAGAACAAAAGGCAAGTATTAGGAGTACGTCTCTCATCAAATAGGAAAACCAAAAAAGAGAAAGAAACAAATAGAAATTCTAGACCTGAAAGGAGCAACAACTGAAAAAAAACAAAAAAACAAAACAAAAAAACAAAAAAAAAAAACCAGACAGGCTCACTGACAGAGTTGAGCTGGAAAAAGAAAGAAGCAATGAACTTGAAGATAGGTCAATTGAGATTATCCAATCTGAGGAACAGACTGTTTCTGCAAAGGCCATATACATATGGAATGGAATATTACTCAGTCATTAAAAACAATGAATTCTTGCCAGTTGGTGACAAAATGGATGGATCTTGAAGACATTATGCTAAGTAAAATAAGTCAGACAAAGACAAATACCATATGATCTCACTCATATGTAAAATCTAAATAAATAAATAAATATATAAATAAAGCTCATAAATACAGAGGTCAGATTGTTGGTTATCAGAGGTGGGGGCTGAGTGGCAGTGAAATAGGTAAAGGGGATTATAAAATAAGTCATGGGGATATAATGCACAGCATTGCAACTATAGTTAATACTGTACTGTATATTTGAAAGTTGCTAAGAGACTAGATCTCTTTTTTTCTGAGAGAATAGATATTAAAAATTCTTATTGCCAGAAAGAAATTTTGTAACTATGCATGGTTACAGATGCTAACTAGGCTTATTGGGATAATCTTTTCACAATTAGGTATAAATACCAAATCATGTCATACATCTGAAATTAATATTATGTTATATGTCAATTATATCTCATTTTTAAAAAATTATTTCTGAGTTTCCCCACCTTATGATTACTATGAAAATTTAGGGGACCACAGAAGAGGTTTAACATTTGTTCTTTACTTCATAGTGACAGCAACCAAAAAGGAAGAAAAATCTACTTAAATAGGTTACAGGTGAGAAACGTGAGGTTGCATGCTGGTTTGTGTTCATTTTTACACTGGTTCCTCTCCACTGTAGTTATGTTCTTACCCCATCTATTTTTTGCTTCTGAAAGTGTGTAACTCCTAGTTCTATAGTTGTACATATTGAATAGTCTACAAGCACTATATTGGACACACTCTCCAATGCTCCCTGAATTTGGAAATAACACATCCCTCCTTCCTACCCTTAGCCAGCAATCTACTTCATAGCCTCTATAGGAAGATTTAATGGTTCTACTTGTAGCCTTTTGGGGAGATGATGAGTCAATCCATGTCTCATGTACCTTTCAGCATCTTCCCTATGGTCAGAAGAAACCCAAAATCTCAAATCTCAAATAAAAAATGAAAATAATCCATATACTTTTCCAATTCTCTATGTTATGTTGCCGTATCTTTTCTGCCATATCCTCAAGACTTAGGAATTCCAAATGTATTTATTAGTTCTGCCAGTCACACAATTGAGAAGAGAAGACACCACTTACCTTTATTATGGATTATATTAGAGACTCCCCTTCATGGGAAAACCTTCCTCACCTCTTAAGAAATATAAAGAGAAACACAATTAAGAAATAAGGAGAAAAGGAATTTTTCTAATAGCTGGAAGTTACAAAGAAACATTATAGATCTGCTAACTCAAGTTTCATCACTCTTAGGAAGCTCTCCAATGAGCCTTCTCATTGGTAATACTAGTATCTTTGCCTATGTGATCTGGGTGGGAAATGGTCCCAAGGGAGAAAAAGTGTGATCTAGAGATGGATGCTTCAAGTTATCGCCCCAAGCAAACATTTTATATACCACCTAACTTTATTGCCAAAGGATAAAAGAGTGTTAAAAAATCAAGTTTATGTATCTTTTTAAATGTTCAAAATATTTTTTCCAAATCTTTACTGTCAAATCTCTATGCTATCTGTATTTATTTTTTCTTGGAACTTCTTGTTTCAGTAGTCTAAGGAAACATGTATATGCTTTCTTCCTTTAAGCCCTTTGCTTAAATTTAACTTCAATAAGAGTTTGATGCTCTCAGTGAGCAATAATAAACAAAAAAATAAGAAATAAGAAATCTGTACCATGTGTGCTAACAAACTTATTCATAGATGTTCAAAACTGTAGCAAACAATTTTCTGCAGATTAGTTCTCTGGGGGAACTATACCATCTCCCACATCTCTGAAGGATGGGTATTTAGAGAAGTTCATGCTCAGTTTCACATGCGAACCATAAAAGCAAGTAAAAAAATCTTAAAGACATTGTCAAAGTAAGAAGTTAAGAAATAAATCCCAAGGCACTCTAGAAAATACAATTCACTTCCTTCAGGCTTCACTACTTTGAGAGAAAGGAACATTAATAAGGGAAATAAGTCTTAAGCTGACACCTAAAACAAAAGCAAGAACCCTCAGCACAGAGAAGGAGAGAAAGGAAAAGAATACAGCCCTGGAGTATGACACACAGTTAAGGGGCAAGCAGAAGGAAAAAAAAAATGTTAACAAATAATTTACACTACTTAGCTTTTGCACACCCAGCTTCAAGGATTCAACTGCAATGTGTATTCTCATGAATCCAAAATGTATTTTCCCAATCTAATTCTTCCTAAAAGACTCCAGAAGGATATAGCCAAGTGCTTATTGCAGATCTCACAGGAATCTCAAATTCAGCCTGTCAACACTGATATCCTTTACCTACTTCCTTCCAACATCTCTCTCCCCCAGGAAAGTGCACCATGTTGTCCTTTGTTTGGTTTAGACCCTGATCATTTATTTTCCTGCAGTACAGTGACAGCCACCTAAATGGTCTCCTTGCCTCCTAATGCATTTCCCTTAATCCAGTGGATCTTGACATTTATTGGAAACATAGAGCTCTTTCTCCAGTGACAGTAAAGAACATCTTGTCTACAATTGGAACATAAACATGTATACAGGACATTTCACACATGATTTTAAATAATCCTAGATCCATGAATCCTAGCCTTCATCCTTCTAGCTGTCCTTGTACCCCAGGTTAATTAAAAGTTCCTACTCCAAATGACTCTAAAAACTTCTGCCAGAGTAATCACAAAAAAGCCAATCTGTAGTGACAGTATTTGATATGATAAAATTCAAAATCTGAATTTTGAATAGCATGTAAGTTCTGTCATGATGTGAACGCTTACCCTACTCCAGCCTCTAACTCCAGCTACTCATCCTCTTTTCTGTTCTGAACTACATGCCGTGAAGCTGTTCTCACTGCTGGAAATGTCCTCTACTCTCATCACCTGGACACCTTTTCAAGTTACAGACAGCTTCTAGATGTCCTATTCTCCAATTAAATCTTATCAAATTCTCTTCTCTCACCTCCATCATCTGCCTGGATCAGTTGCCACTCTGATAAGCACTTCAGTTCCAGAGTTAACCCGCAGATTTTCTTTCTTTTTTTTTTTTTTTAAGATTTTACTTATTTATTTTAGAGATAAAGAGATAGAGAACTAGAGAAAGAGACAGAGAGCCTGACTGGGGGAGGGACAGAGGGAGACGGAGCGAGAGGGACAATCAGATTCCTCACTGAATGCAGAGCCCTACAGGAGGCTCGATCCCAGAACTCTGAGATCAAGACCTGAGCCAAAATCAAACGTCAGGTGCGGAATCCACAGAACTACCCAGACACCCCCAGCTGTAGATTTTCACATAAACCTCCCAAATCTACCAATGAGTAAATGAAATCTTCCTGTATTTACTTGGCTTGTGAAGGGGAGAGAATTGCTGTGATGGGGATAAGCATCCCTTCTCTTTTTGCTGTCCTATCACCTTTCCAATAGGAGTAAAGGGAAAGTTTCTGGCCATTTCTAATCACAAATGCTGCCTTCCCCCATAAAGCCAATGGATGACTCACTGTGTTCCCTCCCCTCCCCAATTTTCTAGTGAAAAATGGGGGAAAGTATAACGAGGACTATTCTGCTGGTTCATACTGTCTTTGAAGAGATAGCTCCTCCAATTCTCAGTAGCAATCTTCAGCACGGTGGCTACTAGTTGCCTTTGTGTCTTCAGCTCTCTTTATCCTTGACCTCAAAAGTCTCTCTTCTTGGTTCCTGGGTCTCATTAAGTCCCTTGTTATGCAGAGGTTTCTCCTTCTGCCTGCAAAATGTCTCTTCTTAGGGCTCACATCTAACTCATGAAGTTGGATGGTGAACACTAGGCCATCTCATTCTATTGCTGCATTCTTTCCAAAAGATCCATGCACAGATGTTTGTGACCTTCCTAGGTCCAAATTCCAAAACTCATGCATATGAACTTCTGTCAAATTTGTTCTGTTTTACCAAATTTTTCCATTCATGAACCAGTAATGGAACATGCTAAATTCAAACTCAGATCCTTGCTCTAGAGAGCTATGAGAATATTTGCATACTGCAATGTAATTTCTGTTCACAAGAGTATGAGCTGGTGAAGACTAATAATTTCATATGTTAACTCGGTATCTTAAAGCATCCAGCACATGATTGGTACATAAGAATTAGAATAGTAGTTAGAAGCACATCCTTGGAAAAATTAAATATGATGATTATAAAACTAGTATCTGGTATATTAAGTCAGTATATAGTAATGAACATTCAGTAAATATTAGCTTGTTATTATGGCTGACAATAATTGTTTTGTAGATTATCAAGGATAAACATAAAAGAAAAGACTTAAAATATCTTTCATTTCTTACAATTATTATATAACTTAGACAATATCCAAAACATATTTTTTTCTGACTCTAGTTTCCAGATTTGTTATGTTTTTTAAGTCTCCAGGTGTCCATGTGTCTTAAACAAAGACATTTCTGGTAGGCATTGTTGTAAAATAGAAGAGTCTCACTGAGAATTACAAAAACGTAATAACCTATACCTTTTTACAGCTGGGCAAAATTTCCTGAGGCTATACAGTGTGTAATGCACAGAGATGAATAGAAATAAAGCTGACATTCTTAAAATTATATCACTAAAAACATTAACAGCCTCAGGCAAAGGAACAAATGGAAATTTACAATGCATCTAAGAAATACAGTAAATTGGAGACTTCATAAGAGTAATAATAATAGTAAAAGTATGAGTACTTTTATTGATGAGCTTAGCAAATATTCAGATATGTGATGCAAGGGAACAACTTAGATACCTGTGGGCCTGAATAGCAGGATGTATTTGGGTAGACTAATAAATATTTTGCAATTATTTTTACGATATCCATATAGACCAAAATAATATTTTTTAATATGTTTTCTTCTCTAGCAGCATAACTTTAAAAAATTAAGTAAACATTTACATACAGCTCCACTATATGACCAGTGAGTGTGCAAGACCACTGTAGGTTCTCCTTTTCTTATTCCTACTATCCACTAACCCATCCTCCATGTATCTCTCAAACTAAGTTGGATTACTTTCTTCTACTACTAAGAACTGTCCAATAGGTTTGTTATACACATAAGAATAAAAAGTAGACAACTTACTTTGGCCTTCAGAGCCCCATGAGATCTGGACCCTGCCAACCTTTCCGGCACCATCACACCACATCAGCCTAACATCAGCAAGCTATGGGAATCTTCACTGACCTTCTCATCCAAGCTCCAAAATTTGTTCAGGATTTTGTTGGTTCTTTCCTCTGCCTGAAACACTCTTCCAACTACTTTGTGCACATCTGGGATATTCCTGCAAGTGCTTTCTTTTCCTAAATGTTAAACTCCTCAGAGAAGCCTTTCTTAACCACCAAAATAATGTAGTCACCGGTCATATTCAACATGGCACCCTATGTTAACTCTTCACATGGGACTCCCTTCACTAGGATGTATGTTTTATGAGAATGGGAAACTTATCTCATTTTTTCACTGGTCTGGCAACAGTACCTTCAACAGAGCCTGGCATAGTGGGTACTGACTGAATGAAGGAAGGAAGAAAGGAAGGAATTAACAACGTGTGGGGCTCTTTATCTTTGTATGCCTTGTCCTCCTTGCTTTGATCGTCTTACCTCTAAATTCAGTCAGATTCTTTCAAGCACTCTGAAGAATTTGATAAATGCATTCCTCTTTCAAATTCCTCCACATGCTCAGAAAGAGGCATGTTAGCCCTGTATGTAGGGAAATGCTAAGTTTATTTGTTGAGGGGAATTAGCTTCCACATTAAGACACAGCATCCCACAGCCATGTATGCCTATTCCATCTCTTCTATATGAAAACATTTTCTGTTATGTAAACACGAGTTTTCAACCCTATCCACAGACAAAGACTGTGATCACTGTCAGTAGTTTCATCTTCACACATTAAGGATAATGAGAAATTGATTTTCTCCCAGCAGATCAGCTTGTTCCTTTAGCTTTACTGAGATAGCAGGATGTAGAAGGAAACCAGATGGTTGTGACTAGGGTGAGGGATGGCTCTGGAAAATAAAGGAAAATCAATGCAAATTCTGTGAAAAATACTGAATATTTGCAGATGATTTTTTTTTACTCTTGATTCATTGCATAATTTTTCAAGACATATATGATAGCTCTGCTATTAGCATATTTTTAAAAACTATTCTCAATCTATAATGGAACTTTATTCTGAAAAGAGTGCAAAGCACTTTACTGATTAGGATATATTCACATTTTCCATCATTACTATAATATAGAAGGGGAATTGGAATCAGTAAAAATAAATTTTTTAGTCCCCATTGGCCTTCTTTTTAGCCCTAGGACCTTAGGTAACTTATTGTCTCTTTATCTCATTTTGCTCATCTATAAAGTAAAGAGATTAATGGCTCTGCTTTATGGTTGCCATCAGTTGTAAGTAAACCAAAATAAATATCTAGCCATATTCCCAAGACTGGGCTTATAGCAGATGTTCAGAAAATACTAAAGAACACCTGCTGTTTAAATGAAGAAGTAGAGATATGGAACATTGAAGTCACAGTATAAAAACAGATTTTAGATTTCTTGATTTCTAGTTCACACACTCATCCATCTCAGCTTTTCTGTGTGACCGTTATTAGTGTCTTTACAACAAATGAGTGTCCATCTAACCTCTTTGCTTAAGGGCCAGAACTCTCGACTGTTTTTAGAACAAATTATTTGGCTATATGCTGGATCCTGCAAACTAGGATGACTTTTGTTCAATTAATTATGATATTTGTCTTTCGTATTCCTTCTACCAAAAGGAATTCTCTCCACATGCATCCTTGATTCTAAAAACATATGCTCTCTCCAAATGCACTAAGAGCTCTACCTTTTTGTCTTGCTTCTTTAAACTCTCCCTCTCTCCTTGGTCCCTTCCATCATCATTCAGATATACTGTAAGATTTCCCTTCCTTAAGCAAATGTCATGAGCCCATATCCCTTTGCAGTTATTTCCATATCTCTCACCCCTCTTAACAGGCAAGCTTTTTGAGTTGGCTGCACATTTTATTCTATTGTCTTCTTTTTCCCACAACTCACTTGTCCTTCCATCTTCTCTGTTATGAATCCTGATCCCACTACTCCACTTCAACATCTCTTGTTAGCATCACCAATGATCTTCATGTTGCTATTTGGCAAGCCATTAACAAATCCCTTCTTAACTTCTCAGCAACATTTGACATGTTGGCCAGTACTTTCCTGCCTTACCTTGACTTCTTTAGTCCTGCTTTCACTACCTCCCTGAAAACCTCTGCACAGTATCTTAGGTCAGTTTCCTCTCTCCTCTGATCTCCAAATGTGAGAAATTTCATTGTTTTGTTCCAAGTCTTCTTGTCTCGGTCTTCACTCTTGTCCTAACTGGGCTTCCACCCCCTTGACTTTAATACTACTCACACTGACTTCCAAATTAAGATCTCCAACAATATTGTTTTTTTCTGAGCTCTGGACCCGTGCAATTAATTGCCCATATAATGTCTTCATTTAAATGACTTACAGGCATCTCAGATTTAACATATTCAGAAGTAAACTTTTTTGTTCTCCAAACATAGTTCTTCTGTAGTCTATTTATTCTTTGTAAATTTCCTCACTATCTAGGTTCACTTGTGATTCTTACTTTTCCATAAATCTAACCATTATGCTGAAAGTGTGTGACTTCATAGTATGACATCAAAAAACTAAACTCTATTCTTTTCTCTCTGGAGTCTGCTCAAATCCGATACTTCTTCCATGTCCCTTGGTTGACATCTCAGGTGGATCACAAAACTATTTAGGCCACTTGAGCTTAATAAATCTCCCCTAATCGTTTAATCTCATAAAAGTCTCACTTTGGTAATATACATCAAGTCTAATGAAATAGTCAAACCAGATATTTTATCAAAATTGAATTCGCCCTTTCTTCTCAGATCTTATTTTAGTTGGAAGTCTGAATTGGGAAGAAGCATAGAGTAAGATTTTCTCTCTTCCCTTTACATGTAGCTCTTCTCTCTCCCATCCCTAGGCTGCCTTCTGGGTTCTTTGGGTTTGGAGGTTGAAGTGGTATACTCATAAGGGGCAGAAAAGGTATTTTTTGATGGGTACTCTCATCATATGGCTTTAATGCTTTTGGAATTTTAAGTATATGAAAAACAGTGTTCTTTACAAAATCTTCAGATACAATACTTTTTTGTGTGTGAACACATTATAAAAACTCTAAAAATTTTTGCAATGTACATAGAAAAAAATTTCAAATATTACTATGCAGAAATAGCCACTGCTGATATCATTCCTATACATGTACATAAAGGACAGAAAGCAAAGTGTATGTTCTTGTTTACTTACTCAGCACCCACTACTCTCTTACTCCATTCTAAAAGAAGCCTGTGTTCAGATATCCAACCATCCTTAAGGCAAATAACATTTTTGTATTATCATGAACATAAGTTTTTTACAAACTCCAAAATACACTTAAAGAATCACTAACCCAGATATTTCAAACATTATTGGACACATTGTCTAAGTTGATACCCAAAGACTTGAAGTATCAGTATGGCAGCCCTGTTAAGTGGAGGCATTTGAGGGCCAGATAATAAATGGATAATAAATAGGGCATGTGACTCTTGATCTCATAGTTGTGATACTAAGCCCACCTGCTCTGAGATGCCACTCAACCATTTAGAGTAACACCTTCATGGAGCTTTGGGTTATGTTTTAAGAACTATCGTATTGGGGAAGGCCAAAGTAAAACCACTCATTCACCCACTCTAGGTAAGATATCACTGTTTAGTTTGTAGCCTCCTGAAGATCCTGGGTGTAATTTGAAACCAGTGCCCATATTTGGAGAGCAGGGAGAGACTGAAGAATGAGGCTGGGCACTCCAGATTTGTAGGTGGCAGTTTTAAAGAGCAAGAGAATTTACCTACAAGGCTTGTTTTGGGCAGGTGCAAGATGAGTAGATCTCTGCATCTGTTGGAGGATCTCAACACTACATCACTATCTCAAAGCTGTGACTTTGGGGCAGGTTTTGGGGGCAAGGAATTCAAGCAGAATGTACATTATAAGGACAGGAGACGGGGTGAGGAAATTCCAGTTGCCAGGTCCAACTGGCTGGTCAATCAATTGTCAAGTTGTGTGTGAACACATTATAAGAAGTCTCAATGATCTCCCCAATAATCACATTTAGGGGAAGTTGGTGGAGATTAGGGTCACCCTTAAAGTTCCAAAGTTTGCAAGGAAAAAGATATCTTGCGTATCTTTGTTTAAATGGCCAGCCTGGCTCTTAAAGAAACTAAGTGGGTCCCTGAGAAAGATTGTAAGATGGCACAAGCTCAACCAAGTAATAACCCTGATTAAAGCTGTCAAATTGGGTGGTTTGAGGTAGATCATATGACTATCCTAATACAGTGATCTGATATAATATTCTAATATGAAGACTATACTACAACATATTACTTAGAATGTCAGACACATGGCATGTAGCTACTCATTTGGTGAATGTGTTCTTTTCTATACCTATTAGGAAAGAGAAATACTTTGCTTTAACATAAAATTGATAACAGTATGTATTTGCCTTACATATGTTAATTGAGTTGTCCTCTGTCTTAATACAGTCTGAAGAGATCTTAGTGGCCTGGACAGCCAAAAGAATGTCACATTGATCTATTACAACAATGACATCTTGATAAAGCAGCACCAGCATGTTGGAGGCCTTAATAAGACCCATTACTCCAGAGAGTGAAAAATAAACTCTATGAAAATTCCAGAACCTGCCATTTGGTAAAGCTTTTTGGTGTCCAGTAGTCAGTGGCATTCCCAGAAAATATCTTCCCCAAAGTAAAAGATAGAGTGTTGCACCTTGTATCTTTTATTGCATACCCCATCCCACTCCACCCCCAAGAAAATGAAAGAAAAATAGAAGCAAGACCAATATCTGCTAATTTGATTTGGGTTTTATGGGTTGGGTTTGAGAAGTAACATATTCTATGATAGGAGTACAGACTTATGCCAGCCCATATGCAGGTGCATAAAAGACTCTTAGCTTTGAATGGGACCTAGAGCAGGAAATGGCCTAGAAGCAGGTTCAAGCTCTGGGACAAGCTATTGGTCTTTGACTGTACAAACCATTAGTCTCTCTAAAGTTAGAAGGGTCATATGGGAAAGACCATGCAGTATGTGGTTATTGCAAGGCCCAGTAGAAGAATCCTCATGAGATCCTTAGAGTCCTGAGGCAAGAACATGACTTCTAGAGAAGAAATGTATGTACTATTCAAGAAACAGATCCTGACATGTTATTGGGCTCTAGTACGGATGCAACCCTTAACTAAGAGGCAGCCGGTGACAATGTATCACATTTTGAGCTGAGTATATCATGAATATACCATGAATTCATAAACTTGGGCACACCTAACAGTGGTCCATTATAGGATGGAAATGGCACATATGTGATAGAATCCAAGGAGCAACAGAATACATGACTAAGCTATATGAGTAGGTAGCCAAGACCCCCATATTACCCATCATAGTTATACAAGCTCACACCTGTGAGTTTAGAGTCTATTCTTTCACTTAAAGGACTGGCAGTCAACCATATTCCAGTATGTCTCCTGGGAGCCAGTAAGTATGAAAGTTGACAGAATGAACTTCCAGTATGAGTATTTTTCTCAAAAATACCTTCAAAGCTTATGTTTCAAGTTTAGAGAGCATGTAGTCTTATCGCAGATATTTGTATGTCTTGCTAACTGCTAAAACTATCATACTGAAATTTTTCCTGATAGTCATTGTCCTAAAAAGCCTATCTATTGGTAGTGGGTAATTTTTCAGAATGGCATTGTATTAGACCACAGTATAGGAGTTTGGGAAGTCAAAGATCAGGACTGTTGGAAGCCTTGCTTCCTGGGCCCTAGATGGTTAACTTCTCACTGTATCCTTGCAGAAGGAGCTAAAGAAATCTAGCTCCACTCATGACCTAATCATCTTCCAAAGCCCCTCCTTCAAACCCTATCGCATTGGGCATTAGGGTTTAAATCAGGAATTGGGAAGGGAACACAGACTTTCAGTCCATAAGAGCCACGCTCCACATTTGACATCCTGAAAAATTATTCATTAAAAAAAAAAAATACAGCTATTCAGGCACTTCCCTGGAAATCGGAATCTGAGCACATCAGGCAGCAAAACAGTGGACTGTTATAATGAAATGTTCTACTTAGGATGAAAGTATACAACATCACATGGTTTTTCATTCAAAAGTGCATTGTGTGGTGACAGGCCTCTCTGTAAAGTCCGTATTATTCTATCAATAGTATTCATAAAGGCCAATATATAATATTATTATCATTTCTTGGGACTGGTGCTACTTTTTTTATGACTAGCCAGCTGCTTAGTTATAAATTTCCCACAAAACACTGGACTGGCTAGCAGTATCCTTTGCTGCAACTTTAAAATATAACACTTCTTGTGTGTTAATGGGGTTGTAAGTATACAGTTTCTTTTGAAAAAGAGGCAGGGTGTGGCCTCTGGGGAGTAAGCAAAGCACCAAACAGATATTCTCAAAAGGATTGACACATTTTCCCAAAATACAAGCTGAGCCTTGACTCGGACAGTTGTATGGAGAATGATACATTTACCTGTAGCATATATAGACTTGGACCCATTAAGTGGCTTCTTCAGTCTTCCCAAGTGTATTGATTTGAGTTTTAGAGACACCAATGAAGCCAGGAGATGAGCTGTCTCCTTATTACTGATGGAAACCATGGTGCCTGGTCTTCTAATGCAGTAGGACTAATCTGGGACTTTTCTTACTGCATTTAAACACATTATGCAATGAATATGGGGAGAGTAACAGCTCCGTAGGACTTATTTTGTCTTAGAGAAATATCGACCTTTCTCAAAGTGCTTGTAAAAAGTTATCATGTCCAGCTCAAATCACATGCTAAAGAAAGAGAAAACGGAGTTTAGAAATAGAGATATTGACAAGGTAAGACTGAGTGTGAGGGAGAGGGCAAGAGAATATTCTCTGTAGAGAATGAATACTTACTCTTTTCTAGGCATAGCCCAGGTATTTTTCCCACCTTGTGATTAATCTTCCCAAAAATAATCTTGCAAATTAGGTATGATTGTATTCATTTTACAGATGAGTAAGCTAAATTGTTAGAGCTGACACTAACATCTGAGCTATTTCTACTACAACTTGCCACCTTCCTAATTAAGATGATTACTTTCTTTCCTAGCTAGTCCAACAGCTTCCTTACTCATCTACATTTATCTAGAATTTCCTTCTCCACTTAATTGTTTATGTCATGATGAGATTTATTTTACTAAAGTCCTGCTTTCATCATGTCTGGTGAAGGGGTTCAAAACAAATCTCCCCAAAATATACTACTTTGGCATAAAGATTATTTTAAGCTAAAAGGAATCAAAAGCCAGCATGTTCAGGAAAATCTCTTTAACTCCCCCTCAACTGCCTAAATTTGTATCGGAAAGGGGGCCTGTACCAGGAAGACAGTTATTACCAGAGATGCCTTTTTATGGAAGGAACATATCTGCATAACAGTGTAAACTTCTGTTTTCCAAATATCTCCTCTTACTTTCCTGCAAATGACCCTCCTCCCATTTGCATCCGCAGACCCTTAATCTTTTCCTTAGCTCAAAAGGCTATCTAAGCCTTAGTTACCTGGCTACTCCTTGGGTCTTATATTTTATGGGGCCATCTGTACATATGTAATTTGATTTTTTCTCTCCTGTTAATGTCTCTTAAGTCAACTTAGTTATTAGACCAGCCGAAGTATCTAAAAGGGAATAAGGGAAAGTTTTCCTGCCCTTGATTGAAACACTGAAATGTCCAAATCCTAAAAAATAATATAAAAACTCCCTTATGCTAACTTTCCACAGCCTGAACTTAAGAACTATGCTAATCTTTTACTACTTTCTGGAAATGAAAATCATTCCCTCTCTGCCCCCATAATTCACTTCTTTGAGAACTATAAGGGAGCAGAGTTTGCTCCCCAAAATATGTCTCTGGTGTAATTTAGGCTGATTCTTTTTAAGTAGCTGCACACACAGGAGAAGCTCTAAAAACCAAGGGAAAGTTTCCTTTTGAAAAAGACATTTAGTGTGGTAAAGTATAATCTCTTTTTGCAAAGGTAGGTTCCTGGCAGGACCAGAAAGAGGGGGATAACCATAAATTCTTAGAAACTCTTATCAATGGAGAAGACACCTTCTATCTGCTGAACAACTTACCTTTGTTTACTGGTGTTCTGTTAACCTCCCATAACTGACTCCCCGTCCCCAAAATCTTAATTTGTCTTTAACTGAAGATGGTAATTAAGGTAATAGCTGCATGCAGTAGGGAAGGTACTTAGTTTTCCTAGGTCACTCCCCTGTGTACAGTGTAGAGACTGCTTTTAGGCAACCAAACTAAGCAATGGACCACGGAGTAATATAGAAGGGTCCACAGTGACCCCCTGGCTGAATACAAACAGGCCCATTAGGAGACCCACCTCAAAATGTCCATAAGCCCTAGCTACCAGGCACAAGTTCCCCTATCCCCTCTCCTTCCCTCTTACCCCCTTAGCTACAGCCCTCCCTTCCCCCCTTCTTTCTCTGCACAGACTTGTCTCTCCTCTGCTGTCCTGCCTGCTGTTCCCTTGCAAGTGTATTCAGTAAACTTCTATCTCCTTTGTTGTGTCTTGGGTGAATTCTTACACTGCCTCCTTTGTGGCCCCCATCTGATTAGGTCACTCCACATTGAGGAGGTATACATGGTATTAAAATTTTGTTATTTCTTTCTCCTGTTAATTTGTCTTTCTTTTTAAGGTTTTATTTATTTATTTGAGAGAGAGAGAGAGAGAGAGAACACAGAGGGAAAGTGAGAGAGAGAAGCAGATTTCTGCTGAGCATGGCTCCGTTCCAGGAGCCTGAAATCATGACTGAACTGAAGGCAGCTGCTTGGCTCAACCAACTGAGCTACCCAGGCACACCCTCTTTTTTTAAAGATTTTTTCTTCTTAATCTGTCTTATATCAATGTAATTAGTAAACAAGCCAAAGAACTTAGAAGAAAAGAAAGGAAAACTTTTCTGCCTCTGCAGAGAACCTATTCAAGCCTCATTTTGAGAGATTTCACTCTTCTAATCACTCCTGTTTGGGCTTTGAATGACATGAACACATCCTCATTTGTGTCCACTGTTAGGTCTCCCAATAATGGGTCTGTGATTAAGGAGCGAGACTGATACAAAGCGAAGGTCAAGCAAAGCTTTATTTCACGCCAAGCATCAAGAATCAAACCGAAGGTTCAGGGCCGCGCCTCTTACAGTAAGGGCGACCCCTCTCTGTTTCACAGACTAGCTTTTAAGTGTAAAGCCCATGTGGTTGGGCCTGGCCATACACAGGTGGGCAATGAAATTATAACACAGAGAAAGCTGCACAGTCATGTTAGGTCACACATAAGTGACCAATTGAATTACAATTTACCCTATAGTAGATATTTGAACCAGCCTATCACCTTGGTCAGAATTGGTGCCCAAAGGGCGGGGCCCATACTCCTTGGTAACTAGGGAGACAGTATGCGACCCCCACTGATTGGATGTCTCCACCTGGCCTGACCCACCCCTCCACCTGGCCTGACCCACCCTTGTATTTGGGCTTTGTTACCTGGGGCTGGTTTCCCAGACTTGTTTTTGAGTACATCCCCTGGGAGAAAGGGGTCAGGGACAGTTTAAGGGTTAAACAATGAGGTTATTGTTTAACGGATGAAAGCATTCTGGCTAAATAGGTCCTTACATCCACAATTGATGGAATCAGAGAAAAATGCTGGACAAATCTTAGGCCTGTAGAATTTTCGGTCTTAGAAATTTGGAACTGGTCCTGAGAGACCCTAATTTGTCTCTTAAAACTGTGGACAATGAAGTGATGTATATCTGAGATTGGAACCAAGGAATCAGTATAAAGGAGAAGATTCATGTTCAGAGACCCGAAGAGAAATCACTGTTCTGAGAAAAGTAGGAATCAAAGGCCATATATATACAGAAAGAGAGAGACTCCTTTCTCTATTCCTTAGGGCTTTAAATGCCCTCATTTAGTCCTTCCAGGGCATGCATTCTCAGAGGGGCCGTATTACTTCCAAGAAGATAATTGGTTGTTGAGGGGAAGAAGGATGGTGCCCCCCCCCCCCAAAAAAAACTTAGATTTTTACAATTTGGAATTTCTCTTCTGGAAAGAAAGCCACCATTCAACCTCAGTCATAGAAATTGATTACTAGACAGCTGAACCTTGATCAACATGGTTTGAGCTGCAGGGGTCCACTTCTACACAATTTTTTTGGAAAAATATAGTACAGTACTCTAAATGTATTTCTCTTCCTTATGATGTTCTTAATAACAGTTTCTTTCTCTAGCTTATTTTATTGTAAGAATATAGTATTTAATATATATAACATACAAAATCTGTGTTATTAAGCTTAAAACTAAAACTGCCAGGTATTTTATAGCAAAAAAAAAAATGGGTTTATTTGGGAAGAGCAGAGAATTGCAACTCAGGACAAGTAAGCTATGGCAAAATCTTAGGTCTTCAGAACAAAGAGGAACATTCTTTTTTAGAGTAAAGGAGTAATTTGGGAAGGCTATTATAAACAAAAAAGTCCATTGACGTAAACTACGAGGTTCAAGTATAGTGAATTCTTACTGGTTGAGTTCTGTCTGTCTCTCATTGGGTGGACTATTGCTGGGAGAAGAGGAAAGCCTTTCTTCCTCGGGTTGGAGCCATAAAGTTCTATTTGTTTTCAAGGTCATTCTCTGTTTTGGGTCTGCAATTGAAGAGTGGTAGGGCATGACAGTTTCCCTAGCCAAAGGTCCCATATCCATTTTAATAAGGTTTTTTATTATATCCCGCAGTGCCAATCAATTGTTTATGCTACAGGTAAGGCTTCTGTCAAAAGCAGACATTAATAGTTAAGATTTTAAGGAGTAAAAAGTCAAACGTGGATTTTCACTTGCACCAAGGTGAGTGCTGCTAATTCTTGTGTTGTTCAAGGGTTGACTATGCATTTTATCTGCTGTTCAATTAATAAAAATGAGACTCAGTTCCTGTCTGGTATTGAGAATTGTTTCATACATCTTATATAGTTATACATTTTTCCAGGAGATACCACTACACCTCTTTGCTTTTGGACAATACTTAAAATTTTTAAACAATTACATTTTTTACTTTCAAATAAGAAAAGAAGAGATTAGCATGCTAGAAAAGAAGCAGAGAAATGGATGACAGAAAAGAGAACAAATCCCCTCCTTTCCTTTTCTCCTTTTTCTTTTCTCCTTCGTTTTTTTTTTAAGATTTTATTTATTTATTTGAGAGAGAGAGAGATTGAGAGGAGGTGGGGAGGGAAAGAGGGAGAAGTAGATACCCTGCAGAGCAGGAAGCCCAATATAGTACAGATCCCAGGACCCTGGGATCATGACCTGAGCTAAAGGCAGATGTTTAACTGACTGAGCCAATCAGGAGGCTTCTTTTCTTCTTTGTTCATAAAAATACTAATCTTCACAGTGACCCTGCCAGGTATATTATTATTATTATTATTATTATTATTATTATTAATCTATTGAACAATTAAAAAAAAAAGCACAAAGATATTAAAACATCATAAGGTAAGGAGCTAATGCCCTAATTACCAGAGCCAAGAGTTAAATGTGTGCCCATGTTCCTTTCCTACCAAAACACACTAGCTCCCAGAAATCTATTCCCTACAACAGAGGTTTTCCTCATTCCACTCAAACTTTATAACATTAATTTTCTATGAGCCTTGAATTTATGATAATGAATTCCTTCATATGCCTACATTTTCATTCCTTTTCATTTCATTCAGCCCGCAGCAAAGCAGTTATGGTAAAGGCAAGAGTAACATTTACCCTTACGTTGTTTCAAGAAAAAAAGTCATTTCTCTCAGGAAATATATAATATAATACAGATATTGAATATGCTAAATGAATTCTCATTTGTGGTTAAGTACAAACATAAGGTAAATTTTAAAGAGAAAAAGTGCCTTGACTCTGTCAAGCCCCTTTGTAGCACACCTCCCTCCAGAAGGGGGAAGGCATTCAAATTCCACAAACAGGAGGTCTCTTCAGTATTCATCACACAATGATTGCTCTCCTCCCATGCCTCTTGTCTCAAAATCATATGGTAACACAGGCAACAGCATAAAATACTGAAAATTCAGACTACTGTCACAAAATTCAATTATGAATTCACCCCAATCCACTTCAGCCTAAAAATCACATGAAGTAATACATAGGAACACAGACAATCCCCTTCTCTAGGGCACCATTTTAAAAGAGTGGGTGACCCATATCCCAAATCCTTATGGAGTTCTTTTTGAATAAAAAAGGCAGATTCTCTAGGTCCTCCTCATTTCATTGAATCCTAGACTGAACATTGGGTTTGAGGATCCGTTCTTGAACAAACTTACCAGGTGATGTTGACACATGTTCTCCCACTCAAAGTTCTCCATATGTTCTTTTTATATATGTTAGCATTTGCAGAAAGCAATACATAGAGATTACATCAATTCTATAAAAATGGTATCAACTTAATGAAAATTTACTATGCAGCTTTATTTTGCAAACTCCATAGATTTAAGAAATGTCTCCTAAATGTGTATTTCAAAAATATATACAAAGTGGTAGTTCAGCTTGCCATCCATTATGTTACTCATTTCTCTTTTTATGAGCAACCTTATAAATTCTTCCCCAGTTTCATTTCTGGGAAAGCAGTTTGTTTCTCTCAAAAAAAGAAAATGCTTTCTGTGAGAGCTTAACAGGAACTAGTTAACTCATATGTAGATTATGTAGGCAACTCTAATACATCAATCATCAAAATTTGCATCAACTACAACTCCAGGTGTTGAAGATATAAACAATATAAGGCAAGGCCTCCATTAATATGTCTTAAACATATACAAACTGCAAAGAAATTAGAAAGTTTTTTTCTTGCCTTGATTATCGAAAAGGTCAAAACTAAATTGCAGCCTTTCTGTTTCTGCTCCGTGGTGTGAAGAGCTTAAAAACCTTCATTCTCACCCTTCCTGAAAGTCTCCTAGTTTTTTAGATCCATCTGAGAATTCAGGTTGCAAGACAAATTGTATCCCCCCCCAAAAAAATTCTATAGAGACAGACACATACTGAGAGTCATACATGAGACCTACTGGATCAGAAGCTGCTGGAACCACAAAATGATGGAAACACTTAACTGGTAATTTTGATGAATGGATGGAAACTGGTGTAGTCTAGCTTGAGAGTGAGAAACTTGTAGAAGACACAGTCCTAGGAATCCCCTATAATGTTATGGGGTTTATGTCTAGAAATCTTACCAGGTCTTCATGGTGAAGATCTGCTAGAGGTCTCTGCCTATCTCTGACAGAGAGAGAGAAGGGAATCATTGTGATATATACTCCTAGAGACATCCCCATAACAAACATCTGCTCTTTAGGGGAAAACACTTTGCCAGAGCTCATTCTTGCTGAGAGAAGGGCATTTTTCAAAAAAACTTTTTCTTTTATTTTTAGAGAGAGCAGGCAGTTAGGGGAGGATCAGGGCAGAGGGAGAGAGAACCCAAACAGACTGCCTGCTGAACCCAGAGCCCAACGTGGGGCTTGATTCCACGACCCTGAGAACATGACCTGAGGCAAAACCAAGAGTTGGAGGCTCAACTGACTGAATCACCCAGGCTCCCCAGGGAAGGACATTCTTTATAGTCCTGAGCTCTCTACCTTTTCTGTCTCACCAAGTGAATGGGGGTGATGATAAAGTCAACAAAATTTAGACTTCACGTAAATAGATTGGGAGTTTTAGAGCCAGGGAAGAAAGTAGAGGTCGGGAAACACAGGCCTATAAATGACTTTAACTTCCTTTGAGAGTTTTTGTTTGCATTCACAACTTAGCTACTTGTCTGGAGCCAGAAGACTAGCTTTAGGCCTATCTCAGCTTTTGCCATACCTTCCTCACTAAGCTTAATCTTGTCCAGCTTTTGAGTTAAAGTGAGAAATATGGGACTCTTCCTTTCCCATGAACACTTAGAGGTCTTGTAGGGTTACTTACTGGCCTAATCTCAATTTTGTCATGTCTCAGGGAATAGAGAGGCCTGAGGAAAGGGAAAGAGATTCAACGTTAGAAAATTAGCATAATTTACCACACTAGTAAAGTAAAAGAGAAAAATCATATGATTGTCTCAACTGAGGCAAAAAAAGCAGTACCCATTCATGGGTAAAAAAATCTTAGCAAACTGGAAATAGAAGAAAACTTTATCAATCTGTTTTTCAATGGGAAGAGACAGGAATGTTCTGAATCTGATGAAATATATTTGCAACATATTTGTAGCAATGGTGAAATATTGAATATTTCCCCCTAAAACTGGGAACAAGGTAAGAATTTTCAGCATCCACACTTCTATTTACCATGTTATGGGAAGCCCAAGAAAGTACAATTAAAAAAAAAAAAGAAGAAGAAGAGGAAAGAAAGAGAAAGAGAGGGAGGCTGGGTGGCTCAGTGGGTTAGGTCTCTGCCTTCAGCTCAGGTCATGATCTCGAGGTCCTGGGATCAAGCCCCACATCAGGCTCTCTCCTTGGCAGGGAGCCTGCTTCCCCCTCCCTCTCTGTCTGCCTCTCTGCCTACTTGTGATCTCTCTCTGTCAAATAAGTATATAAAATCTTTTAAAAAAAAAAAAAGAAAGAAAGAGAAAGAATGAAAGAAAAATAGGCATAAAGATCATAAAGGAAGAAATAAAGCTATATTTATTTATAAAGCACATGGTGTTGATGTAAAAATCACAAGGAATCTACAAAAATGCATCCTACAAGATCTAATAAGTAACTTTAGCCAAGTCACAGTATATGGAATCAATATTTAAAGAGCAATTCGGTATTTATTTGCTAGCA
This sequence comes from Lontra canadensis, assembly GCF_010015895.1. NCBI lineage: Eukaryota > Metazoa > Chordata > Mammalia > Carnivora > Mustelidae > Lontra > Lontra canadensis. The sequence goes on from NW_022631061.1 coordinate 9,788,063, forward strand.
ACAAACAACTGGAAATTAAATTTAAATAATAAAATATAAAATAAAATCAAAACAAATATTTAAGAAAAAATGTAACAAAAGTATGAAAGATCTTAATACTGAAAACTTTAAAATATTTTTGAGAAACTTAAGAATGCTAAATAAATGGAAAAAATACACCAGGTTCATGGATTGGAAGACTCAATATTAATAAGGTACCAAGCCTCCTCATATTCCTGTTAATGCTCTACAACCCCAAATAAAATCCCAATGAGATATTTGTTGAAACTTCCAAGTTAATGTAAAAATTTACATTGATATCCTCAACATTTAGAATAGCCAACACGATCTTGAAAAATAAAAAAGAAAGCTGAAGTACTTATACCACCTGATTCTGGAGTGTCTCTAAAGGTGCAATAATAAAGGCAGCATGGTACTGACAAAAAGATACAGAACACAAAAGCACCAGACAGAGTCTATAAGTAGACTTACACATATATAGTCAATTGGTCTTCAGCCAATGTCACTAAGGTAATGCAATGGGTGAAGGGGTGGTTATTTTTTCACCTTAATTTGTTTTGTTTTCAGCAAATGGTGCTAGGACAATTTGATACCTCTATGAAGACGCATTAACCTCGACCTTGGGCTTAAACCACCCACAAAAATTTCTTTAAGACTGATAATAAACCTAAATGTAAACACTGAAGTTCTTAGGCTCCTAAGAAGAAATACAAGAGAATATCTTTATGACTTTGGATTAGGCAAAGATTTCTTATACCAGCTAAAAAATCAGTAACCATAAGAAAAGAAATTGAATTTCAATAATCCAATAAAGAATTAGGCAAAAGATGTGAACAGCCATCACTAAAGTAAATATGCAACTGGACAATAAATATGTGAAAAAATATTCAACATCACAAGACATCCTGGAAATGTGAATTAAAACCACCACAAGTTATCACCATACAACCACTAGAATGGCTAAGTTTTTAAAAATGATAATGGCAAATGTTCATAAGGGGAAGAAATATTTGGCAGTTCATACATTGCTGATGGGATGGTAAAATGGTAACATCACTTTGGAAATCTCTTAAGCAGTCCTTTTAAAGTTTAACATACATCTACCCAGCAATTCTACCACTAGAAACTTATTCAGGATCTATAAAACATATGTGACCAAAGTGATTTATACAAAAATGTCCATAGAAGTCTTACTTGTAATAGTCAAAAAAAAACTGGAAGCAGTCTAATTGTTCATGAACAAAAAAATAAATATACAAATCTTGTATATCTGTGCAATGGAATACTATTCAACAATATGCCGATAACATGAATTAACCATTAGACTGAACAAAAGAAGCCAGATGCAAAAGAATATATTCTATATAATTCCAGTTTTATGAATTTTACAAAAGCAAAGACTAAGAAGCTATGGTGATAGAAATCACATTGATGGCTGACTCTGGGTGAGATGAATGGACCGGGAAAGAACACAAAGGAAGTTTCAGGAATGATGGAAATATTCTATAACTTTATAAAGTGCTGGTTTCCAAATGTATATATTTACCAAAACTAATTGAATTGCACACTTAAAATCTATGTATTTTATATTCAAATTATTCATCAACAAATTAAATTTATCACGCATATGTTCATCATGGGTGTGTTTAAGTATATTGCATTATTATACAATGTATTAAGAAAACATATATAATATAATGGAATAAATTTTTAAAAATGCTTTGATATCTCTGTTTCTTTATAGTTGATTTGTTTTATAATCCCACATACTTTATTTTACATGTTTAAGAATATTAGTCAGGTAGGTTTCACATGAGTGCTAGTATGTTTGGAAAAACACTGAGCTAGAGATGGGATTTTACACTAGTTGTCTAGCTCCAAATGCCATCATCTTAGTCACTACAGTGGGGAAAAGAAATATATAAACTCTATATTCTCTAATTAAATCACAGCTAGACATTAAACTGAAGCCAGGATTTACAGGCCAAAATTCCCCATTTTCAAAGAATTATTAAAAGAATGTTTTTAGAAAATAATCACTAATTAGCCATTATGCCTTGTTAGCAATTAAGAAAAAGGTTACTGAATTATTACATGTAGATTACCATACATTTAAATCTACTCATATTTTGTGTTTTATCTTCCATTGATGACTTCTTGTCAGTTGAAGAATAACCAACTCTTTTTCTTCTCTAATCTGAATTTATCAGAAATACCTTAATTAAATGGCAAAAAGAGAGAGATGACAAATCATGAAAGCCATCTAAAAAACTTAGTTTTAGAATTTCTTACGGTGTCTTAAAGAACAAAACCAGAAATGAGAACTACACTGATGATATCATACAGTATGAGAGAAAATAATCATGTTTGTGCTTTATGAACATTTTTATACTTTACCATTTCTAACAGTTTGCTGAAATTTGTTAGACATTAACAAGTTACATATCAGGTGCCTAAAAACAGTCTTTTTAGTGAAAACATTTTAAGAAGTGTCATCTTATCACGTTGTTATGGCTTGGCACTGGATGAAAAGAATTCACAGAGAAAGGGAAGCTGGTCAGTCAAAATACTGAAGATGTATTTAAATTGACTCTTACAAGGACCTGATTTCACAGATGATGGTCAGCTACTAAAGCTATTTCTTTCATTTTTAGTTTCCTTTTAATCAAGGCTATACAAACTGAAACTTGCAGAATTATTTTTTAATTTTCTCTTAACAAAGTAATGTGTGTGTCTATATATATCAAACATCTAAAAATATATATATTTCAAGTCCATATGTCGATGGCTCCTCACCACGAAAGCCAAAGTATTTCCTGTAACATAGTTTGTAATAAAAATTCCAAGAACTGCTACTTGAAACTTGTCGCTAGAAGTATTTGTGGCAGGAAATCATATTTGCTAGAATGTTTGTTGCAGAAAACTATAGTTTGTTCACTCAAAGTTAAACAGCATGTTTTTTAGAAAGACTGATTTTACCCCAAACCTTGTAATAATTAACTCAGCATGATCTTGGTCTAATTAGCCCACGCATGAATAAAAACATGGTAGATTTGCTAAAAATTAGGGACATAGTTAAAAGCATGTCACTGGTAAAATTTACATGTGAGAAAGAAAAGACTGAAAACCATTTTATAAACCCATTTTGCCTATGACAATGGCATCCTGTGCCTTACGCTGGCCTAGGGAGGTTATTGTGAGGAGTGTGATATCTTTGATGAATGTAACCTTTTTTAGTGTGTAACTACCAGGACCTAGTTAATAGCAGGCAAATAGCAGGGAATGAAAAAATATTTAAAAGGTAAATATGATCTGTCTTAATAACAGCTTGTTAAAAGCTGTGAACAAATTGTGAATTGAGTCTTGTTCCTCTGAAAATTGTGAATCATTTCAAGACTCCAAAATGGAAAGAAAATCAAAATTTTGAGAAAAAATATTTGGAGTTACAATGACATCCGTATTGGATTTTTTCAGAGCAGATAAACTATTAAGAAATTAAATTTTATGGTATTCAGGAAAGATGAGAATTAAGGAAATGCAAATAAGAAAGTCGTAAGAGGCAAAGTAACTAATATCTTTGTAGCCAGAGAATTTCAATAATTTTGGCTTGTGTTCCTAATCTCAGGCTGCTAGACCATACTTCATAGCTCCTAGAATATAAAACCAATTAAGATTCATTCTGTGTCATTTATATTCAGTCTAAACTATACTATTTAGCCAAATGTTTAAATCTGTTTACTTCACTACCAAAAAAAAAAAAAAAAAATCCTTCAGAAAATCTTTGAATCTATCATCCATTAGCTGCCAAGCAGCTGGTCAAGAAATGCTCAACAGTCCAAAAATTTTCAATTTTAGAAGCTATTCTAAGTCAAGAGCCTTGCCTTGGGAATTCAACATATCTGGAAAGTATCCCAACAATGGAACAGATGAACTATTTCTTTTTTCTCCTGCTTAGCTACAGGCAAAATCTAAAATTGTAAAAATGATCATCACCCAATCCTTCACAGATTATGATGCTGGAAATCACAATAAAACAAAACAACAACTGCATTCCTTCCAAATTTCAGATTTCTCATTCTCTAACATTTGTATACACATTCCTCCCAAAAAAAAGTTGAAGCAATATTCATGAGCTAAATATATTAGGACTCTATAGCCTTTTTTTTAATAGTTCCCATCCTAATTGTCTTTTTTTTTAATTTAATTTAATTTTTTTCCAGTGATCCATAATTCATTGTTTATGCACCACACCCAGTGCTCCATGCAATACGTGCCCTCCTGAATACCATCACTGGGCTCACCCAACCCCCAACTCCCCTCCCCTCCAAAACCCTCAGTTTGTTTCTCAGAGTCCACAGTCTCTCATGGTTCCTCTCCCTCTCTGATTTCCCACAACTCACTTCTCCTCTCCATTTCCCAATGTCCTCCATGTTATTCCTTATGCTCCACAAGTAAGTGAAACCATAAGGTAATTGACTCTCTGCTTGACTTATTTCACTCTATAGTCTTGCATATAAATTTAGCAATTCCTTTACAAGAAGACATATACATTCTCTTCATCAGGTATAGTGATCTCAAATTTTCCCATTTTACTTTCAGTGGAAGCTTATCTTAATCTGCATCGTTATTAATGTGTTTAGAACATTTACATTCCATGGTTGGGCTTCAATCCACCTCCTTATTTGTTTTCCCTTAGTCACGTCTGTTCTTTGTTTCTTTCTTCCCTTTTTCCTGCCTCCTTTAAAACTAATTGATTTTTATGATTACATTTAATCTCCACTATTGGTTTATCAACTCTAAGTCTTTGTTTTTTATTTATTGGCTGCCGTAGAGTTTGCAATATACATCTGCTATTTATCACTGTATACTTTCAAGTAATATTATACTATCATATTCAAAGAGCCTATGTTTCCACTCCCAACTCCTTGTTCATTGTCCCAATCATGTCATAAACTTGTTTCTGCACATGCTATGAACATCACAGCCAATTTTTACTATTTTTCCTTTGAACAATTAGCTTTTAAGGGATACCTCAGATTTAAAACTTTTTTTTTAATATTTTATTTATTTATTTGACAGACAGGGATCACAAATAGGCAGAGAGAGAGAGAGGAGGAAGCAGGCTCACCGCCAAGCAGAGAGCCGGATGTGGGGCTTGATCCCAGGACCCTGGGATCATGACCCTAGCCGAAGGCAGAGGCTTTAACCCCCTGGTGCCCCAGGGATATCTCAGATTTAGACAAATTGTTGTATATTTATCCAACCAGCCACCATTCTGGCACTTTCATTCCTTTGTGTAGATCCAAACTTTCTTCCACTATCTGGTATTATTTTACTCCTACCATTAGAATTTCCTTTAGTCTTGTCATGCAGGACTGTTTGCCATGAAATCTCCCAGCTTTTGTTTATCTGGGGAAAAAAAAATCTTCATTCACCTCCATTTTTGAAAGACTTTTATAGGTACAGTATTATGACAGTTTTTGTTTTTTTTCTTCTGGTACATTAAAGATGCCACTCTATTATGTTCTGGCTCATAAACTTTGTGATGAAAAATGGGCTGATTTTCCTATCCTTGTTCCTGTGTATATTATGTATCTGTTTTCCCCCCCTGACTGCTTTTAAGATTTTTTTATTTCTGGTTTTCAGAAATTTGATTTTTCTGTACCTTGTTTTTGTTTCTTTTTTCTTTTACTTGAGTTTGTTGAATTTTTTAGTTTCCGGACTGAAAATTTTCATTAAATTTAGGAGAGTTTTTAGCCACTGTTTCTTCAAATACACTCCTATGCCCATCACCTTCTGGATATCACCCTCTTTCTTACATACATTTTATACTTGCTCTTAGGTCATTGATGTTTTACTCATTTTTATGGGCTTTCTTTTGGATAGTTTCTATTGCTAAACTTTCTACAGTGTCAATGAGTTAACCAGCAAGATTTTTATTTTACATATTATCATTTTCAGCCACATGTTTCACCTGGGGAAAAAAAAAAGAAAATATATATATATATCCCATTCTCTTGTCATATTCATGTTTTTCTCTACCTTCTTGAATTTATGGAGAAAATAATAACAGATATTTAAGATCATGGTTTGCCAGGGCGCCTGGGTGGCTCAGTGGGTTAAAGCCGTGGCCTTCGGCTTGGGTCATGGTCCCAGGGTCCTGGGATCTAGCCCCGCACTGGGCTCTCTGCTCAGTGGGGAGTCTGCTTCCCTCCTCCTCTCTCTCTGCCTGCCTCTTTGTCTACTTGTGATCTCTGTCTGTCAAATAAATAAATAAAATCTTAAAAAAAAAATCATGGTTTGCCAATTCCATTATCTCTGCCAGTTTGGTCTGTTTTTATTGACTGATTGATTGATTGATTGATTGGATTTTTGCCTGCTCTTTTGAATGCCTGTTAGTTCTTTATTGGATGCTGAACCTTCTGGGTGCTAGATTTTTTTTATACCCTTTAAACAGTGCTGGATGATGTTATGGCATATGAGCAAATCACTTGGAATCAGTTCAATCCTTTTGAGGCTTGCTCTTAAGGCTTGTTAATGTGGGTAGAGTGATTAATCTGTGGGTAAACCATTTAATCTGAAATTAATTTTGAATTACTACAAAGGCATAACCCTTTGGAAAAGTCTACCTAATGGCCTGTGGATTAGGCTCTTTCCACTGGATGGAAAGGATTTCCAGCTCTTTCTGAGCACGGGCATTCATTAGGCTTTGAGCATCTGAGACCACTGGGATCTGCTTGAGTTCCTCTCCCTGTGCTGTGTTCTAGAAGCAGCAAGCTATGGCAATCACAGAACTAATCCTGTCTGTTTCTTCTTTTTGTTGTTTCTATTTCCCAATATCTGAAAATCATTGTTTCATATATTTTATCTAGTTTTCTAGTTGTTTAATGCACAGGACTAGATCTGGTTCCTGTTACTCCATTATGATCAAGTAGACGTTCTAGCTTACAAATTAGGGTTTCAACTCATTTTATTTCTATTTTTCCTGCCCTTTAAAATTTCAATTTAATCAATAAATTTTTATTTTCAGAATTCATCATTTTTCTTTTTCAAAATTTCCCTTTTTCATAGTGTATAACTCTTTTTTATAGTTAGAGTGATTTTATATTGTTTGGTCTAACTTTTCAAATTCTTGGAAGGCTGGTAGCTTGATTCTTTATCTTATAATTTTGTGAGGTCATTTAGCAGCCTCTTTCTTTCCATGAGTACCTCACGTGTCCCAAATTAAGAAGCATGTGTCTGAAGACCATTGGTTTTTACCTCATTCAAGAGTCTTAGTACCCTGGAGGGAGTCCTGGACCATGTGTGAGTAATGTATATGTTTTTACTTGAGTTTGATTTCTTCTAGTTGAGGCTGGTGCCTCTCTTTTAAATATTTATGTATTAGGATTGTTATTTAGACTGTTTCTGAGTGCTTTATTTTTTTTTTTTTTATTGCAGACTTTCTCCAGTGGATTGCAGATTGAGGTAGGATATGATAGATGGGTTGCACCAGGAACAGGCCTTCTGAGCATGAAGCATGAATACCAAGCAAGCATTATTGCTTGGTATTCATAGTCCCCAAGTTAATAACCCCAGGCTTTCTTAAGAACCTATACTCAATTCTCCATAGGAGGTGGGTGGCTCCGTTACTTGATGCTCCTTACTTATTTCCTCCATCACTGGCTCTATCACTTACCCCAGAGCTCCAGGCTGCTTATGTTTATTGCCTGCTCCAGCTTCAGGACATTCCTATACCCTGAACTTTGACAACAGCACATTGATGGGCACATTTTGAGCTCTAGATTTTGTCACCTATTTGATCTTTCTTCCTTTCAGAGATTCCTCAGAGATTTCAACTGTACTCTGTAGACAAGATTACTTGTGTTCCCAAGATGGTGTTTCTGTGAATGTGTCTAATCACACACACATTTAAAAATTATATCATAATAAACCAACATTACATAAACGTACATGTGTGTATATCTACATAGATAAATATAGATATAGATACATAGGTAGATATCACGATTTAATATCTTGATCCAGTTCAAGAGTAATTTTCTATCAAAAGCCATCCAAATTATTTAGGTGACTTTGGAGCAGCCAGAGATTCTGGAGTGGAAGGTGTGTCCCAGTATTTGTAAATTTTAATTATATTTTTGGGCAGAAGAAATTATTGGTTGTTTTTATATTTATTGATTTGCCCCCTAATTTTCTCTTCCTCCCCTCTAAGAAGTTGGCAAGGATCCTGTGCTCTCTTGCCTTAGGTGTGGTTTGTACTGCAGAACCAAAACCAGAAGCTGCCTGAAAATGATGCATTTTTCTATCTTTTGTGAAAGTCTGGACCATGTGTAGGATTGGGCTAACAATTTTAGAGGGGTGAGAGAGAGTCCAGTACTTTTCAAATCAGAGAGGAGGGTGATATGAGAAACTAGTCCTTTCTCTAAGTATGGGATTAGGAGAGAAAATGTGGGGGTTCCTTGCTATCTGAAAGCATAGAAAACACAATAACATTGCAGCAGACGGGACAGATTCCCAGATTGATAGTTGATACAGACATTGAACAACTAAGAGCTCAGGGACCTAGCTAACTTCTCAACCAACTAAAGAAAAATTAAGAGGAGAATAGGCTATGCCCCCACCCTACTGTTTCTATTCCTACATTCTGGCTTACATGTGCAGCAGGCACAGACTGTGGGTTTTATTTATCATTGTAGCCCCCATTAGCTCTGTGATTAAGGCAATGTCTTAAAGAAAAGCAGAAGGTTTGCTGTTGACTGGAGTCTAGTGAAATTGCTGTGCAGTCATTATTTCTGTTTTGTATTATGCCTTTATCAGTGTTTTCAGAGAAAAATAAGAGACTGCATTAGAGATTACTAGCATTATACTTTCTTAACCCTAAAATCCATTTTGGAAATTTTACCAGATAATCAATTGTGTTATTCCTGTATTAAAGACAATATAAATGAGCCTATGGCAAACGGTGTTCCCAAAGTTGTACCCACAGGATTTTAACTTACAGAGGTGACTGAGTAACAACATGGAGAGGCTAATGCCGTTGAAAGATTTTATTACATTTCTCAAGGGAAGGGGACATATCACACAATGCAAGCCCACATGGAAAATACCAGATTTGGAGTAGGAGGCAGAAGCAGGAGCAAAGGAGAAAGCTTAGGCCAGACCCTTTATAGGGATATCTGCAGGAAAGGCAAGGCAGAACAAGGTAAAGGGGTTAGAATTGGTTAATTTGCATAATCCTGGTGGGCTTTGGGCTATAAAGTTGGTCTCTAGTTTCCTGGTACTTGAGTTAATTCAGGGCAGAACAAATGTTGGCTGGTATATAGGAGTTAGATAAGGAGGTAGTTGGGGCTGTAGGCTCCTTGAGATTGGCTGATCTGTCAATGAGAGGTTGAGACCTATCCTGAAGAATTGGCCGGCCCTGAAAGGGGCAGCTTCTCCATGGCCAGCAAGCCCTTCACAATGTCAGAATATCACAAAATACAGAAAATAAAAAACATGACTAATAGAAGTAGAAATAGAAATGTGTGTTTTATAACTCCTGAGATATAACCTGGTGATCAAGAAATATTCCACAAAGATGGACAATAATAATAAGCTTATACCATTATAATTTACACCTAAGTTAATACCTTTTCCTTTGACATTACCTGGTTTATAAACAAAATACTCCATATTATGCTTCCTATAAGAAATGTCTTAATGTAAGGTGAATCATCTTTCAATTTCATGTTATGATAAGATATATTGGATACAAACATCTTTAACTTAATATTTATGCTACATGAAAGTCAAATTAAAGTGGCTGTATTTATGAGCATTGTTTGAAGATACCTAGAAGTGAGCAGGAAAATAATAGGTTATGCAAAGATCAATTAGAATGGCATATATTTCTTGTAATGGAAATTTGAAGTTCATATTAACAATGAGTCAGGAATGCCCCCCCCCCAAAAAAAGAAAGTGCCAGGATATGCTAAATCTCTTAGGAAGTAATGACTGTTTTAGCTGGTAGAAGGGAAAAACAAAAAACAAAAAACAAAAACTTTACAAGCAAATTGTATTTAGTAGTCACAAAATAAGTAGGACGTAAATGAACCAATATTTCATTCTCCTCTAAATGAAGTGGAAAATAGTCCTGATAACTGCATAGGACACAGGAAAAATATTCTACTTCTCTGTAATAGTGTGATAGCTTCTGGAAGAAATTCTAAATAATTACAAGTTTGTAACCTCTTCATTTATCACCAGAAGTCCACCTTTAAACTACTAAGTTAAACAAGCAAACCCAAAAAAGACCCAAAAAGCAACTCTCACCCAAAAAAAACAACAAAAATACAAAAATACACATGCAGAAAAAAAAAATCCAAAAAACAAGCAATTAAACTTTTGTAGGATAGAAGTTATTTTAATACCTCAGGAAGCAAGAGAAAAAATACCTGTGAATGAAAAAAGAAGGAAATATTAAAGGAATGAATATAGATTTTGGATAGAAACAACTAAACCAATGTGTTCAGAGGTGCCCAAAGGCATTCAAAATTGCAGGCAATGAAAATGTGGTTACAGCAGACAGCTTATCCCCTTTGCAAGACTTCTAAAATTGTTATTTGAAACATTGTAATTTTGTGCAATTAATAGTTTTAAAATAATCTAAACTAGATCAATGTAACATCTATAGTTCTTTCAAATCAGCTTTTAAGAATCATTTCCTCTTCCTGACATAACTCTTAAACCATACCTAAGGTTTTCAACTTAGGTCTTTATTTGGGTCTTTAAGATTTCTAATTTCTACATTCTAACTTCAAAACATCTATTACATGTTCATGTGCTTCCTTTGACTGGTGGAATTGCAATTACAAATGCTTTCTCTAAATCATACCATTTACACCGGAGTCAAAAGCTCAAATGGGCTCAGGGGATGAACAGAACACATGAAGGTATGATCAGGATAATAGGAGCAAAATGATTTGTATTTGCACCAAGTAGAACACTAACTTGCTGCACTATACAGACCAAATCCAGAACTCCCCATGGCTATTTGCTATTAGCTCATTACCCTGCTTTACACACCACCACCTTGAAAGCTACAAGGACGGTTAATAACAAAGAGCCATCCTTCCTCTCAACGAAATATACAATCCTAGAAGAATCAATAATGAGATTTCTAAAGCAGGGTCTTTGATTCAGAATAAGCACATCACATAAAGTAATGGTGAGGGAACATGTGAGGATATTCACATACTTTTTTATTTGAATGGTTTCTTTGTATCATTATATTGGATAAGAATCTTTAATTAGCCCTTTCTAACCTCAGCTTTCACCAGAAGCACTAAATTTAGTGAACAGTCCTGTCTTTTGAATAGATAGCCTTAAGAACAAAGAAAGAATCAAAATGTATCATGCTTTATTGCATTAAGAGCACTTAAGACTATAGGTAATAACATTTAAAAACATAACTGAAATTAGGATGTATTACCAATCTGTAATATATTTAAGCTAATATTAATTTACTAAATAAATATTGATTGAGTAGTGTTATATGCCAGATACTATTCTAGGTGCTGAAAATAAAAACTGAGTAAGAACTCCTTGAGAAGCTCATCAAATGAATTTAACAATGTAATTACTTGTATTTAAACAAATAACACTATAAATAAACACTATATAAGATCAAATTAGTTAAGTTTTATAAATAAATATCAACAACTACATTTTTTTCACTATTCTCTTACAAACCGTGTGTGTGACCTTAGACCTGAATATACCTCTTCTTGTTTATTTTCTCATTGTTAAAAGAGATAGTAATACCCACCCTGAATGCTTTCTGTGTTTTATTTTAAACATTAAATAAGGCAGTGAGTGTAAAAGCACTGCAAAGAGAACAAAATGCCATGAAAATGTAAGAGAATATTATCAATGGCTGTTTCTTACTTTAGTTCTCACAGTTTATATCTATTTATATATGTATCCATTAACATTATTTATACTTATTTTTAGTACTTTTCTCTTTTGACTTTTGCAGTAGAATTAAAAGCAATTTACCCACCACCATTATAATATTTTTAATCTCTACACTTACCTTTACCAATGAGTTTTAAACTTTCTTATGCTCTTGTGATGATACGGTTCTTTTATAATTTAGATGTCACACCAGTTTAATACTTTCAAAGTGTCTCAGAGACCAACCTATATAATAATAACTAATAATAGTTTTAAATCACTGAAAATAGGGGCCTTATGATCATGTTAATTCTTAGGGCAAATTACCAAAAAAATTAAATATTGTAGGAAAATCATATGTCATATAATTCCATAAGGAAAACTAAAAAGAAAAGATAATATAAGGGCACCTGGGTGGCTCAGTGGGTTAACCTTCTGCCTTTGGCTCAGGTCATGATCTCAGGGTCCTGGGATCCAGCACTGTATTGGGCTCTCTGCTCAGCAGGGAACATGCTTCCCCCTCTCTCTCTGCCTGCTACTCTGCCTACTTGTGATCTCTCTCTCTGTCAAATAAATAAAACCTTAAAAAAGAAAAGAAAAGAAAAGAAAAGAAAAGAGAAGAGAAGAGAAGAGAAGAAAAGAAAAGAAAAGAAAAGAAAAGAAAAGAAAAGAAAAGAAAA